>NW_017729025.1:5287771-5324031 GCF_001723915.1 Gavialis gangeticus | reverse complement strand
TCCCCCTATGCCTGAAGAAGGGTGTGTGTGTCCAAAAGCTTGAAAAGAACATTTTTTTCCAACTCTTTTGTTGGTCTAATAAAAGATATCGCATCTACCCAAAGAACCTTGTCTCCTTACGTACACACATGTACATCCATACATATATAAATAATTTGCCTTAAGTCAGGGGTTAAATCTTTTCCCCATGATTGTCCAGAATGATCCAGCTCAGGTAGAAAATGGGCCAGCACTAGTAGTGACCGCTGCCACTTGTCTATACTGACCAGCCACAGAGAGGCACAGGCAAAGCCCCTGGCTGCCAGATCTGACCTGTGGGCCATAGTTTGATGACTTCTGCCTTAAGTGATTTATCTTCCCCTATTGGGCCTTTCAGCCCTCATATAACACTGTAGTCAGCATCCCCTTGTCTCCCCCTCAATTTCCTCTCTCTTTCCGAGCCAATCCCGTTTCACTCGCACTTTTCCATCTCTTAGCCTTACACCCCTGAGCAAGTCCTCTCCAAGATGTTATATACTAGCACCATTGGTAACCACTGCCATTCTGAGCAGATGTGTCATTCAAGCAGTGTTTAGCTGAATTACGTGCAAGACAAATGAGCTATGTCCCTGGTGATCCCTGCTGGCAGAACGTACCGTGCTGCCCCAGGAAGATAAATGCTGCGTGACATCAGTTAGGGCTTGTGGGCCCCCGTGCACTCCTGAACTGAGCCAGCCCTACTGCTGTCAAACAAGCGTCTCACAAATCTAGGACTTGTTGCTTCATGGGATCATCGGAGAATTTCTAAGAAAAATCACATGGAGTGACTGTTCAGGCTTTGTTACAAACAAAACATTTCATGTTTCTCTCGCAAGGATCTAAATATATTCCACCCATTGACATACCACAATTAGCTATAAAAAAAAATATGACGGAGCCGTGTTTTGCTCGACTCATAAATCAATGAAAAACCTACAGTTCCAGCCTCATACGCTGTATTTTAATGTGGTATTACAGGACTGAAAACCTTCTGGCTTTTTGTCAGTAAAACTCCTTCCTTCACTGTGAATATAGTGCCATATAGATAAAAGCCAGGGTGCAATGTAGTGAGTAGTCCTAGGAGCACCTTGGTCCCCTAACTGTACTTGACCACCTCACCTGAGGACGATGGTAAAAAGTGCATGTCACATCGGAAAGGATAAAAATCTATCCCCAGACATTTTAGTATCCTGCTTTCTTTGAAAAGAGGCAAGAGGAGCACCGTCCCTGGTTTTAGGCATCAAGAACGATGTGCACAGATTGGAAAGAGTCCAGCTGAGAGTGGTGAAAATGATAAGAGGCCTGGGAAGCATAACTTGCGAGGAAAGGCTGAAAGACCTAGGGCTACTTAATTTGGAGAAGAGATCACTAAGGAGGGATCTGATAACAGTCTGCAAATAGCTGAAGGGTGGTTATGGAGAGGATGGGGATGGACCTTTCTTGCTGGCCCCAGTGGATGCCCCTATGGACTCAAGCTGCAGCAGAGGAAATTCAGGTTGGAGATTAGGAGGAGCTTTCTGGTGAAGGTGGTGGTCAAGCATTGCAACAGGCTACCTAGATGATGAATCTCCATATCTGAAAACTATCAAAAGCAGATTGGACATATCCATGGCTGGGGTGGTTTAATCAGGGATGATCCTGCCTTGGGCAGGGGGCTGGGTTAGGTTACTTTTTCAAGCCCTACTCTCCTATGATCCTAAAGGCAGGCAAAGGATTTCCATTAAGGATTGAAGGGACACACCCAATGCCTAAAGTGAAACCCTAATCTGAAAAGTAACTGGGTAAATAATTTTCCCTTCTGATTTGCCGACTCTGCTCCCCAAGCCGGTTCAGTCCCATTGCTTCAGTTAAATGGTGGCAGTAAGTTTTTGCTCCTGTTTACACCTGCCTAACATGCAGGACCAGCATATCAACAAGGAAGCAGCTCTTATTTTAATTCCTCCTTATACAGAACTTTGTACTGCATCTCAATCAGTTGTGTCTGTGCAAGTCTTTCAACAACAACAGAATTATGGAAAACATACGCTAAAAATAAGTAGTAAAAACTGCACAGCTTTTAAGGAGGTAGTACAAGAAGGACACAACTCAGTCTGACTCTGAGGGCATGTCTACATGAGATGCTTAACATCACATTAGTGTAGTTTTCTGCAAAGTAAGCATGTGCGTCTACGTGTGCACATGGTTACTTCACAGTAAACTTCTTTAATGCTGAGTAAATTTGCTACCTGCAAATGCAACTAACAAATTTACTTGGCATTAGTAATGGCACTACAGCACTCATGTAGACGCCAGGAAAAATGGGGAAGTAGTGCAGCCTGGAGGTGGCTGGGGATTTGGGCAGTGCCCAGCCAGCTGAGGGCTGCACTTTCAGACTTCCCTATACGGTCCGGGGCTGGCTGCGAACTGTCCCACTCAGGGGCAGGCGCCAGTCCCATTCCCCAATTGGGTGATTGAGGCAAGGGGCTTGGAAAGAGCTGCAGGTGGGGCAGCTAGCATCAAGTGATTGCGGAGCCAGGGCCAGGAGCTCCCTGCTGCCATAGCAGGGGGTCATTGTCCAGGGCCAGGACAGCTGTCCTGTGCTCCCTGCCAGTCCCTGGGCTAGCAGCCAGGAGGAGCCTGGAGCTCCCCCTGGTGGTCACAGGGGCCTGTTGCAGGGCTGCAGGGACCTGGAAGCAAATCTGCTTCCTAATCCTCGCATGTGTAGACACTTACCCAAAAACTCTTACTGTGCAGTATCTTACTGCACAGTAAATCTAGGCAGGAGTAAATGCATGTGTAGATGTGCCCAGAAATTGCATTTTTATACCTGCAAGACCAAGTAACATGATGCTGATGCTTCAGAAGACCCGGCTAAGAAATGTCCTTAGATTCTTCAACAAATCTTGGAATTCAACATTAAGTGAAAGCTCCTGTTCATCTCAAAAGGATGAAAGGCAAGAGCTCGGGGGCTATACAGAGGTTAGCCTCACACCAGAGTCAGAGACAACCTAAAATGGGAGAAAATCAGTTAAATATTAGGGATGAATAACATAATCAATGAAAAATTTATACTGTTTAATGGAAAATAGGTCTTGTCAAATGAAGCTGAATTTGGACAGTGATGTAATTACAATTTTGTAGATAAAGGTGACTGTGTTCCCATAATATGCTCACAACTCTGTAAGGCATCTCATTCAATATATTACATGCTTAAAAATATTAGGATTATACAAAATCAATAACACAAACTGGTTATGTTTTGGAAGTACTAACGCATGGTGTAATAACTGTCTATACTATGCCACGTGCAGTGCGCATGGTTAACTATACTGGGGGAGTGCGCCCCATCAATGACATAGCTGCTGATCACGTGTAGACCCATGTGATTGCCATGTTGCCATAGTGCGCCATATGGTGCTGTAGTGCATTGCTACATCGCCATAGGGTGATGTGTAGACACACCTCGTGTGTTTTATAGCAAGATCATGTATCTAGAATGAAAAGGCCAAATTTCCGAGATAGGAGAATATATCCAGGAAAGCAATGATTGTAGAAAGGACTGGGGATCCTGCTGGAAATGTGCCAAGCATGAGCTCCCAGTGTGAAGCCATTGTTCTGATTGCTAATGCAATTCGTGGATGTATGAAAGGGGAAACATCATATAGGAGTAAGGGGAAGCTAATATGTGCCGTATAAGCAGTAGGGCTGTGTGAAGCTTCCGTCACTGATTCGATCTGGCAGAAATTCGGCCCAATTCGGTGGCCAAATCTCCTAAACTGAATCGAATCAGGAGACCCTTTAATTTTTCTGAATCAAATCAGAACCCTCCGAATCGATTTGGAGAGATTCGGAAAGATTCGGAGATTCGGACATAGACACAGCTTTAAATGTTTTTTCTACGTACCTCAAGGTAGCAGGTGGCTCATCACCATTAAAAGGGAATATACTGTGAAACTATGGCATATGGGATACTGCAGTGTGAATCTTACCTGGGTCTGATGCCATAACATTATGCACACAAAAAAAACAAACAACTCCCACCCCCAGAAAATATACAAAGAAGGTTGGAAAGTTATCCAGTCACATATTATGTGATATGCCAGAATTAAGGCTGTCCACACTGTATGAATTTGCCTCCTTGTATGCATGTTCATTATGATATAGCCTTTAATTTCTGGTCTATGCTCTTTTCCCCAGATGACTTCAGCTTCATATAGTGCACAAGAGGGTGTTCTGGGGTTGTTGCTGGGGAGGCAGGGGGCTGAGGTTGGGACTGATGGGCACTGGCAGGGCCAGGGGGCTGCAAGTAAGGAGTGAGGGGCACCAGCAATTTGCACTGTGCAAACTGCACAATGATGAATATCACTTGGGAGTGATGGAGGGCCACATGCTGATATTACTGTTAATGTTTTCCTGTGTTGTTGATTTCTGTCTTGAAAATTAAGACTGTTGAGCTGCTTTAACTTGTAGTTTGCAATAAGTAATTTGGGACTAAAATACTTGTGTGTTTTTTACTTAAACTATTTACTGGGTCAGGACTGGCCATCGATGTTTACAAGTGGGTCCTGGTGCCAAAAAGTTTGAGAACCACTGGTCTAATGCACAGCTTAGCTGCCCGGGCCAGGTGCTGGTCTTGGTTGAGGAGATCTTGCACACAAAGACAAATGCCTCCAATTGAAATCAGAGAGAGCTGCATAAAATACACTGTGTCCTCAAATCAAGCAGCATGCTATTTATCTCCTCCCACACACACCCTTTCCATGTTCCACAATGGCACATACAATAACTCTTTTCTGCTGATTACACTCAAAATCTGGCACTCCAACACTTCTTTCAGATGCACGAGGGCTTACATAGAGTCAGCAATATTCATGACATTCCCTCCATTCAAGCATTACTCAATTTTCTTTTAGTCTTGGCAGGATCTTAGGTACTCTATATACTGCCTCAAATGTGCTTTCCCTTGATCTGCTGTTATGCATGACGTCCCCTTTGGGATAAACCTCTTTAACATTAGAATATGTGAACAGCATAATTGATCTTGGTTTAGCACCTGAGTTTGCTCCTCTATTTTTAAAGATGCTGTCAGATCAAATGCGGCTCAGATTGTGCAGCCTCATTTAATTAATAAGCTATTTCCGTGTTTAATATTTTCTGTGACTTGGTTCGATTTATGCTCAAATTTGGGTCAAAATGTTAAGTTTAATAAAATCCAGTGTTACAAGTTCTGTGACCTATAAAAGTCTTTCCCAGCATAATATTTGTGATGACAATGTTAAAAGGTTTTCTTTGGGCTGTCTACACATCACCGTACAGTGACATTAGTACTGCTCTGTGTTATAGTATTTGCTTGGGGGAAGTACTAAAACACGGTGCAATAGCCGCTTGTACTGCAGCACATGGGTGGCGCACAGTTAGATTCACCGGCTATGTTGCCTTAGTGGAGTGCTAAAGCCAGGCAGCATGCCGCTATAGAGACGTAGCCCGTGATCACCTATAGACCCATGTGATGGCTATGTCACCGCAGCGCACTGTACGGCGATGTAGTGCATTGCTGTGTCCCCATAGGGCGATGCGCAGATGCACCCTTCAGTGCACAATTCTTCCTCTGTAGTCTTTGCTGCTCAGGCATTGTGGTGCCGTGTAGCATTGCATCACCATGTAAAAATCTGAACATGAACTTGACTAGAAAGGGACTTGTCTGCTTCTCATTGTTCAAGCTAAAAGAAACACACCTACTGCTGTCAGATTGCTATAGCACTTAAAAAAAACCCCCCTAAACAATGGATTTCTGATGTAAGATGTGACCTAATTTCTCTGTATTCACCTACAGGTAAATAACATGCAACTCATTTCTGCTATTTCTTCAACCCATTTCCCAGTCTTGTTAACTTCATTAGCCTTGCTGAGATCCACAAACAGACTATATCCTTTTGGCTAAAACCTGCCTCCTGACATGAGAGCAGGGTTTTGACCATACGTGCCAAAAGCCATATTTACCAACAAGGAACACTGAGGCTTTATACTGAAAAACTCCAGTAAGCATAGAAGTCGCATCAAAGAAGTTTATGTCCCTATTTTTAATAGCGCTGCAAGATCTACATTTGTATAATAGCACAGACGCACAAAAATGAGCATGGCAAGCAAAAGAACGAGGGACGGAGTAAATCATAAAACTATTTTACTACTAATTTCAGTGAGGTGCCTGGCTGTGGCATGGTGATAAATCACAGCAAACCACTAAGACTGCCCCAATCTCAGCAAAAAAAAAAAAAAAAAAAAATTTGCCTTGCAATCGCTTTCTACAGCCTTGGATTCAAAGAATGATGAAGAGTAAATTGAACTGCATTTACTCATTTGAGGGAATGGACTGTTTCTCTTGTTTCTTTCTAAGTCACCACGTGGATTAAAACACCGGTGCCTGTGAACCCTGCAAGTTTTAGGTGTCTTCCAAAAATACTAGGTGTTAGGATCAATTAGATGGGGCAAATAGATATCTGTTTAATAGGACCGCGGGTATTATCTACTGGTGAATTCGTTGGAACCAACTCTTTTCACTTTGCTCGGGCATGCTGAGATCTCTGAGGGTTGCAAGAAAAGATGCCAAGCAACACCATGTAAAAACAAAATAAAAGTGCACCCTTATGCATGCTATATAGTTGGTCAACCCGTGGGTCACGACCCAAAAGTAGGTCTTGGGAATATATGAAAGGGTCACGAATAATCATATGGCATAACTAAGTTTCCTTGAAAAATGGCAGGTCACTGAGCCCAAAATGCTTCATTCAAAATACCACAGGCAATAAACCTCTGTCTAGAGTCCTGGTCAACTTGGCCCAGGGCTGGCAATGCTGGAAGCGGTGGTGTGCCTGGCCCTTGAGCAGACGCACCTGGCTGGGACTCGGAGTTGGTCAGTGAAGCCGACACTCTTGCTGCTCTTACCAGTGAAACTGGAAAAAGCATCAAATTCACCCAAGAGCTGCAGGGTGCAGGTGGCTTCTAGTTTCCTAGAAATGTCAGTTTTAATCTGATTTGGACTGAACTAAAATTGCAAGGGGGTGGGAGAAAAGACATTTACAGTGCACCAGAAACCCTTCTTTTTGGCCATGTCTCCCTGACATGCTTTTGGACGGTTCCCATCCCACATACTCCCTTTTCATCAATTTTAGTTGATGAATGACAGGAAGTCTTTTGAGTGGCATCTTGGCTAGCACTTGATGTTTAACATTTCTGAGGCAGGGTTGTGTAGCTACAGCATACACCTATGGCTTTACCACTGTACAGGGTGCAGTGCTTGCTATGGATGTATGTCATGAGCTACGAAGAATGCACAGGATCCCGTTCCCAAAGAGCAAGAGTTTCTCCAAATCATGTCAACCCATTTCCAACCCATAAAAGGACCCTGGAAAGTAACAGCTGATAAGTGCTTTATAGCCGCAACCCACAGATGAGGTTGGAGATTAAATACGTACGATCAACTCAGTTTAACACTAGTACATTAATTACGCAACTTGCCGAGTCTAAACCTGGGACAGCAGACTTCAATACCCTGCATATGAGAAGCATGATCTTTCTTTGTCTTATACTGAGAGATCCAGATTTCAACCCCTCATCGTATGAGACTGTCTGAACCTTGAGATTTGGTTAAGGACCTGCTACTTCTTGTACTTTAATTGAATCTATTAAAAGCCAAAGGGAAAGTCAGGTTTCATTGGAAAGTTTGCAATCTCTCTGTTCCACTGGGGAATGCCTTGTTTTAAAACCTCAGCTGAAAATGAAGGGCATCTGCATTTCAGTCTTCAGCGACAGTCTTTATCCTGGCACTGCTGGAGCAAACCTGAGCAACCAACCATAATTCAAGAATCAGGCATCAAATCATATGTATACCACTGGAGATATCACTCTCAGGTTAAAAATAAGCCAGCTGCAGCAGCAGGATCACTCTAGGAGGATACATAAATCTGCAAAACGCTGTCTTTTCTCATTCTGCCATGCATAAAACATTGCACCAGAGGAAAATTCCCTGGTAACAGCCGGGGAAGCCTACCTGTAACGAGAAAGCTGCATCGCCCTGCTCCAGCTTCATTTATGATGTTGCAATTGTAAATCCCATAGCTGTCCCTGGACAGACTGCTTACGGTGTATTCAGTAGAGTCTTGAGCATCAAACTGACCAGTCCGCAGCAACTTATTGCCCAGTCGCCACTCGAATGTCAGCACCCGAGTTGGGTACGCTCTCAGCACCCGGCAACTCATGGTGATGCTTCGACCCTGGCCTTGCCTAATCTCCAAGAAGGCTGGTTCCACCGCAGGAGGATCTGCAGAAGACAGAAAAGGCAAAAATGAGGTATCCAGCTAAATGGAATAAGCTTGGCGATCAGGCATAGTGCATCTCTAAAAGGTCTGAGCACAGTTAAAGTACCAGTGTCCATGAGCATAAAGGTGGATAACTACGGTAACGGCGAACCTTCATTAACACAACAAGAACACATCTCGAGTGCTGCATTGTGATGATATATAGCAGGGGCAGGCAATTATTTTGGGTGCAGGGCTGCTTATTGAGTTTTGAGAAGCTATTGAGGGCCACATGACAGGCAGCCAAGGACAGATAATTATTAATTTTCTAAATTTTTGAGAGGCCCCGTAGGCCGGGTACAATAGCCTGGAGGGCCACATCCGGCTCACAGGCCACATTTTGCCCACCCCTGTTTTATAGTGTGTCAATTGGATATGCAAAGTTTAATTTTGTTGGCACCTGGCAGTGCGTGGGTTGTTTTGAGGGCCCACGGTATGAGAGAAGAATTACAAAACTATCCACAGGATGCAATGGGGAATCAGTGTCTTATAGAGTAAGAGAGAGCAACAACAGGTAGGAGACCCTGGAAAAGAGAGGAGAAAGAGAAAAAAGGTGCATTTGGATGGAGTTGGACTGCATGAAGTGACTGTTACCCTGCCTGAAACTGGTCTATAGACACGATTCTCCAGGTGGGGTACAGTTGTTGTGGGGGAAGTGAGACAATAGGGGTAAGGTTTCTGCTTGGGGGCTGCCTCCAGAGAACTGAATGGGCAACCTGTGAAACTATGAAACCTTACCCACATCTTGCCCATCCCTGTTTGGGTAGTTTAGTACTCCAGTCAATGGGCACCTGGGACCTTTCCATATCCTGATCAGAGATGTGATTTTAAACTGTTGAGATTTGCAAAATTAGTATTTTGCCAGGCTTTAGATCCTAATGGAATAAAACTAAACCAAACCAAGCTCATGATGTGTAAAAGCTGAGGCACTTCAGTTTTCCATCTGCCTTTTCACAGAAACATAGAAAATTCAGGTTGGAAGGGACTTCAGGAGGTCACATCTAGTCCAACCCCCTGCTCAAAACAGGACCAGCCCCAACTAGATGAACTCAGCCACGGCTTTGTTGAGCCAGGTCTTAAAACCCCCCAAGGATGGAGGGTCCATGACCTCTTCCTGCCAGTGATAAAGTTTTGTCCCAATATCCAACCTAAAATTCCCTTGCTGCAACTTGAGCCTGTTGCTCCTTGTCATGTCATCTGTCACCACCTTTTACCATGTTACTAACTGAAAAGCAGAAACTGAAGTCTAGAGCTTGGTAAGCAGGGCTAGGACACACCGTTCAGAGAAACAGGAGTGAGAAGGGAAGGCATCCCCTTAGACTTGAACTAGGGCTGCCAGTTAACTGCAGTTAATGTACGCGGTTAATGCAAAAACAGATTGATGCGTTCATTTTTTTAATGAGCATTAAATGGCACAAATCGTGCTGCTGGTGGCCCCAGCCCTGTGCCTGGCAGCGGTGAAGGAGAGGGGCCGCTTTTCCCCCGTGCTAAGCAAGCTTCTGCCCACTTTCTGCCATTGCTGCTCAGCATGGGCAGGTGCTCAGTTTGGAGCAGGCGTGGGGTGAGCCGGGGTTGGAGATGTTTGCACAGGATCCGGCTGGTCGGCGCAAGGCCAGAGCGGGCATGCGGCAGGCTGAGGTCAGGGCTGGAGATGTGCACTGTTGGCGGTGGCCAGGGAGAGGCTGCAGGGTGCAGGGTGCACAGGCTTTGGGCTGTTGGGTGGAGGGGTGCTGACTACTGGTTAATGGTGCAATCAAAACTGATTCATTGCAATTTTTTTTTTTTTAATCTCGCAATGAATTGCGATTAATTTTTTTAATCTTTTGTCAGCCCTAACTCAAACATACACTCCCTTTAGAACTAGAAAGTTTCTTCTTCCAGAAACCAATGAGAAGTCTACACATCCCTATGAAAAGGGCTGCCTAAAAGGTCTCATGTTGGGAGTCATCCCTCGGGCACAATGATTACTTATCGGAGGAAACGGAGCTTACTCATTCTGCACTTGCCACGTCTCCCCATGGAGAAATTGCCCTTACGAGAAGCCTTCCTTCAGTGTGATGGGTATTAATGGGGGCGAACTTTGATTACAGAAAACACTTGTGAAAAGTGAAGGCCTTCATCCTTCTATTTGAAACAGAATAGTGGGGAAGTTTTGAATGAGTGGAAAAGCTATGGCACGCAGGAAGCGGCTTGCATTCCTTGAGCAAATTGCATCCTCTGTAAAAGCAGGTGCACTTAAAATGATGGAATAAAATGCAAGTCCTCTAAAAGCAAACAAGCGGACGAACAGATGAATGGGTTGTAAAACACTTTCGGAGAAGGAATGACTCGTAAACACAAGACTCTGAATGCTTCTAAAGACTCTAGGACTGCTTGAAACTCCTCCAGGTACAATTTATTTGTGCAGATCATTTGATCTTAATAAGCAAAGATGATGTCATGATAATTATAGTGGCTTTCTGGAGAGTGGAAACCAGAATTTCTATCCTCATATTTTAGCTTTGGCTTTTGCCCCAACGATGAGGACATGAGGGAGCTGAACAATGGGAACAAGTCAGACACAGGCGGTTCTAGGCTGAACTGAATTAAAACTAGACACTTAGATCCAAACCATACAGTGTCAGCTCTGGCTGAATCGACTTGAAACAAAGCAGCAAATGCACAAATAAAAAAATAGTTTGATATTCCTACAGACAACTTTATTTCTGCAGAAACTGCCTTTTCCAATGGAAAAAAAAAAAATCATTTGGACAGAAAATCCCCAGCCAGCTCTGCCAAAAAAGAGCCTTTACTGAGTCTGTATTATTCCTGTTAAAAATGTAACTCTCTCTCAACACTGCCTGTCCAAAAACATCTTGCTCTTAGATTCCTCACTGATTACAAGTTATTTAGAGATCAGAAATACTGCTGTCTTCAGGCTGTTGGCACGCTGTGCTGTAAACTGCAAATGCATTCCCTTCCCTCCTCTATAATAGGAACTGGACCTGACCCCAGTATGGCTGCCAATCATCTCCTGGTTAATGAGGACACTTAGCCAAACATTGTAAATTTTAATGAAACTAAACCTGGGAGACAAGCATTTTTAGGCAGTCGTTTCTGTTGGTGATGCTTAGCTATAGTTTTTGTTCTGTCATGAGGAGCAGCAAAGATAACGTTCTTCCATGCCTTTAAATGTCTCAAATGTCATAAGGAAGGGCGGGGAAAGGACCACTTGCCATGAAGGAAAACACATGGGCAGAGATGGCCATTACATGCAGAGAGATGCTGTTCACAGATGTTAACTGAGAGATTGAACATCACGGTCCCAAGGTTTTCTGCTCCTGCTGCCTATGTGACCTGTCCACCACTGTCTCTTGTGGTTCTTCATTCCCTACGGCCTTTAAGACATCTGGAGGAGTTGGGGATGGAGTTAGTCTTTCATTGACAAACCAAAGGTTACCTGACTCACCTGGTTCATCTGACTTCCCTGGAGCTAAGCAGATTGAAACAAGCTAAGGATGTGGCCTATTAAAACAAGCAGAAAGAGCTCTAAATCTGATTTAGTTTCCAGCTTGTACCTGCTATACTTTTTTCCTAATATAATGCACTAATAAGGACTAAAGGAGTAAGCAATAGATTGAAGAAGTAACTACAGATACAGAGCAGAAGGTATAGCTATAACCTTTGCCTCGCAAGGTCATGCTTGGTACAAGAGTTTACCACCGTCTCTGATGCTACACTTAAAAGATCTATCTCCATACACGGGTGGAGAAAAGAAAGACATCTCTTGTAGGCTTCCAAGAGTATCTGTGTTACTGAAAAATAAGTCCAGGACCTGTTCATTCAAGTCTGAAAGGCTGGGACCTCATCCTCACATGGCCCGTGTCTGGACACTGGAACAAGGAGAGCCAGCCCCAGCCATGCCCTACATCACCCCAACCCTATGGAAGCCCCGTCAATGGGCATGCCGAAATGCTGAGCAGGGAAGAAGGGATGGCTGGATCGCCACTAGATGATAACAACCCTCCACTCCCCACCACAGCCTACAATTTGCATTGGTTCCTCCCTGTACGGGTTGAAACCTCCTCGCCAACAAAAGAAGCACTCGATACTCTAAGCTGGCTCCAAAATGACGCTCTTTGTGGAAAGCAGCAAACTGAAGGGACAGGAAATGTAACTGAAGTCTGAGTTGGCTTTGGAGAATCCTCCCAAGAGTAGCATGGGTGGCCAAAGAAGGAGAGGAATGGGTGGCCATTCACCTCCTGCCCCACCTCAGGGTAGGAGGTGAATATCCTCCATTTTTCCAAGAGAATGAAGATAGGAGATCACAGGTTAATATTGAGTGCTCTCCATTCTTCCCGCAAGTTAATACCTATATTAGGACATCTGGCGGATATTTGCCCTTGGAAGATGCTTCTTTTTTAATAAGGTTCCCTACCTTTTTTGGACGGGTGGGGGAGTGAAAGGGGAAGAGAAGTACTCTGTAAATATAGAGTCCCTGCCTCAGCACAAAACAAACACAGCTACCGACTGGGAGCAGTTTGATATAACCCAGTTCACTAATTATTTATTATATCTTTCCAAATAACGAAGGTTATACTGGACAACAAAAGGAAAAGACAAACACAGTAATATAGAAAATCCAGCTGGTGATCAGTAGAAGACATGTCTGCTCAGCTGTTTCAAAATAAAATGGTATAGTACCAAATTTCCACTGGAGGTAATAATGTTTGGGAGGAAACTTATTCTCTAGCTTTGCAAAATGTACACACGTCCGATTCATTTGCATTAGCTCTACCCGAAGGCTTCAGTAACTTGATTTAATTTACTTTGCTGAACTTGTTCCCACCTTCCATAATTTTGGCATTAGTCTCTGAAAAAACTTTAGGGAGAAACTGGGAAGGAAATACGATTCATTCTTTTAAACAATTATCTTTGGGATACAAAGGTCCTAGTGTTACAAAAGGTGGCATATTAACGTTTAATGTGTCTGTGAATCTAAATATCCTTTGTGATACAGTATAACAAGGAAGATTAAGGCTTTTTGGTTAGCAAGCTGCATCACCAAAGGCTTTTCTTTAATTTTTTTTTTACTTTTTGCAAGCTACCTATTCTTCATGGTAGCCATCAGAACGAACCAGTCACTGTCTTCAGCAGGGTTTTCTAGTGAGTGAACATGCCATTCAACTAGTTTATTGCAGTGGTAATCATTAGTGTTAATTTGGTTTGTTGAACTTCCCCTCTCCTCTAAACTAAATAAGGCCAATACCCTTAGTCATTCCTCATAAGTCATGTCCCCCAGCTCCCTCACCATTTTTGGTGCTTTCCATTGGACCCTCTCCAATTTGTCCACATCCTTTCTGTAGTGGGCGGACCAAAACTGAACACACAACTCCAGATGTGGCCTCCCCAGTGATGAATAGAGGGGAAGAATCACTTCCCTCCATCTGCAGGCAACACTCCCACCAATGCAGCCCACGATGCCATTAGCCTTCTTGGCAACAAGGGCACACTGCTGGCTCCTATCCAGCTTATTGTTCACTGCCACCCCCAGGTCCTTTTCTGCAGAGCTGCTGCCCAGCCAGTCGGTCCCCGGCCTGCACCAATGCATGGGATTGTACCCTCCTAAGTGCAGGACTTTGCACTTATCCTTGTTGAACCTCATGAGATTTCTTTTGGTCCAATACTCCAATTTGTCTAGGTCACTCTGATTCCTAGCCCTATCCTCCAGTATATCTATTACTCCATCCAGCTTGAAGTCATCTGCAAAATGTAAAATGTTCCAACAACTACCTTCTAAAGCAGAATAGGACCTGGGCAGAAGCCTTGGGCAGCATTAAGGCATTGCTGGAAGCACCTCTAGATTCTCTGACTATTGGATTAACAGTCTCGTCACATATCCCATAGCCTTTACTAATGCGCACCTTTATGTTCCTGCCCAAAAATGCCATCTGATAGCCAAAGACAAAACAAAAGCTCCAGGCTTCTTAGTGCTCAACTAGAAGTATCTGGCTGTGACAGATGGACTTGCTAATCTTATGTTTTTTCTGCTTGTTACAGTATATGCTCCTACTACATCTACACTGACAATGCCTGAACCTATTTATTCAGGCCTCAGCAAAAAGGACATATTTTGATCAAGGTGAGGGTGAGGAACTGCTTCCAGCCCAAAATGTACAGTAATCAGGATTCTGTCTCGAGATGGAGAGTACTTCTTACCATCTATTATTTTCAAGGATCAGTCTTCTCCGTTCTCCTTAAGAATAGTGCAGATAGCATCCATTACCTGAATTGCTGTCTTTCCCTGACCACCATTCATAGCAGAAAGTGAGTCTTATTCTTTAGGTCTTAACACACCTCCTACTGAATCAAGGGAATATCAACTCCAGTTCCAAAGAGTAGAATCAGAATCTTTGCAAGTGTAAAATGAGTTGCAAATATATGCTATTTGTGTTCCTCATGGGGATGATCAGAATTGCATTTTCACCTTTGCCACAAAGCAGTGGCCTATTTTGGGTGGACTTCAGCATATGGGAGACAGGCAATGGTGAAAGGCCTGATGCTACACCAAAGTGATTACCATGGCTAAGTACAGACAGTGAAAAAGGCCAATACAGTCAAAAAGCCCATAGCATGACAGTCAAGAAGCCAAAGACTGACTCTATTCAATCTTTGCAGGTTAGTCTAACTTGTGTAGATTGAACCGATACGGAAGTAAACAGACATTCACTTTTGATTCCAGAAATGCAGCCACATGTCTGCAGTGGCTCAGGCCAGAAGCTGGGGGTCGCTAGAGCACCCTTCCCTGCTCAGATGAAGCAGGCAGCTTGGGCCAAAGCTAGCCTACCCACCCTGCAAGGGGGGTGGGAGGTTGCAAGGGAGATGCAAAGCATCCTTGGATGCTGGGGGACTACAAGTTAACTTGAATCTAGAAGGGTCTGGGACAGAAGTTCAATAAACTGACTTAACCTAAATCAGCTAAGTCCAATACTACATCCATCCAGGTTTATCTTAAAATGGTGTTGGCCATTTTGAACGCAGTTTCTGTGCACTAAACTTCTGTTGTGTTACAGATTTAAATTGGTTTCTGATCACTTATACAGGCTTATGTGAAATGTCTATCTCTAGCTCATGTGAAAGGTCAAAAATGGGTTCATGTATATGTGGGCTTGAGTGCTAGTGTAGCAGGTCATGGCTCACCCAGGTCTCCCCATGGCTATACCCTTGCCGCAAAGTATAACTAGTTGCGTGGTCTAGGATGGAAAAAATACATCTATCTATGTTCTTAAATTTATTTACAGATGAGTTATTGTTTTATATTGGTTGCCAATGCTGTCCTATAGTATTTTTAAAATGGTGGCATTTAAGGGGGTACTCTTTCCAAGGTGTGGTTGAAACATACTGTAAGTTAGTTCACTGCCTGAGGGATATGCAGTGGAAAAGTCAGAGTCATTCTAGCTTAAAAAGGAAGCTCTTTTTTTCTTTTCCCCACCCGTGTTCCTGATGTAATCTTTGCCTGTGAGGTCAAGTTAGGTGCCAAAATTTGTATGCTGCTTAGCAATGAAGGCCGGGGATAAGCAGTCAGTTTCTTTTATTTTTGTGTCTCCATTTGGGCCTTTGATGTATTATCACTGAAGAATATTTTTGGGAACTTCTGCAGTGTTTGTTTAACTTTCATCAGACTTTCTCAGAAACAAAACTTTGTGTGCTTTCCTTTAGGCCATTTCATGTTACATTCACAACGCTGTCTTTGGTTTTGCCTGCCTCTGTTAATTTACATCATGGAATGATTCAAACACATGTGCATAATGAATATGAGACGAGAGACATGCACATCTGTTATGAAAATTACACATTTATGGGAGCATATATTGAGATGTAAATACAATTAATAATGTATATAGCAGCATTAAATATATATTACCCATAAGATAAATAATATCACTTATAATATTTCAGGGTTTTTCTCCATTAGTGTTTGCTCTGTATCAATATCCTGGCTCCTGCATGAAAGCTCACATAATTTTGGGTATAAGTGCTGCTCTGCTGTCTTCTTTGGCAAAGTTGCTTACAAGTCAGAGTGTAGGGGAAGCATGAAGACTTCCTTTCCCAGGTACCATTATTAAAATGCCATAGCTGATCAAAATATTTACAGCAAAAGTCCACATTACAGAAATGCAGCTGTATGTAGTTTTGTACTTACAAACTCAGAACACATTTATCAAAACGATAGCAGGGGTTCACACCTCTAGGTCTATGGCATTTACCTGAAAATGTCAAGCAAACTTTGGTTCCAGGGCAGAGACAATCCCAGCAGGGTGCGGGGCCTGGGGCCCCCATCCCCGGTCCACGGCACACTTACTCTGGGGACGAAAAGCCCCGGCATACCAGATGCGATGGGGAGGGAGGGAGGCAGCCAGAACGAGAAAGGAGCTGTCCAACCCACCGGGCGGGTAGGTTAAACTACAGCTGCGGTCTCTCCACCTGGCTCTGTGGGGCCCCTCAAAGCCTGGGGCGGTAGCCCCAATTCACCACCCCCACAGGGACAGCCCTGTTCAGGGGTGTAGGTTATAGATGTGTTGGTCCAAGGACATAGGCAGACAAGGTTCTTTGGGTACATACAATATACTTTATTAGACCTGCAGCAAAGTGCCATCTTAGTCTCTTCCCAAACTCTGCTATCAGGTTTTTCTTTGTCATTTTTTAAATCACCTGTGTGTCAATTTGTTTGTCATGGTCATCGCAGGCAGCCCTCCTCCCACCTGTTTCATGTAACCCCGAGTTGTGACCCGAGCTGGAAACTTTCCTGAGGAAGGGGAAACCTGCTACTGTGGACATGAGACCCTACAGGTAGCCAGGGGGGAGACCTCCGCCTCTCTATTGTGTTAGCAGTGACCCCATGGCAGAGTGGTAGTGGCTCAAGAGATGTCAATCTCTGAGTTGACTGGTGATGTTTTTTAAATTAGTTGGTTAGCCTTAAACAACATCTGCCTTGATAGGACCTGGAAAGGTGATGTCAAAAGGCCTATATAAACTAAGACTGCCCAGGATGGAGGAAGAGATCCATCTTCGAAAGAATGAATTAAGCACACAACCTCTGAGGCTCCAAATGAACTGGAGGAGAGCCATTTTGGGAAACATGAGCAACTGAGAAGGCAGAGAAAAGGGGATCTCTCTTTCTCTGAAATCATGGACACATCATGAATTGTGGGCTTCCAGAGGAAAGCTCAATTAGCCTCTGGATGATACTTGTGTGTAAACTATTTGGAACCTATCTAGATACGTAGCTTGCAGTAATGCAGATGTGTGATCAAAGGCTACCCAGCCACACTGTTTGCTCTAAGGTTATTCTTTGATACAGCTCTATCCTGTACCCTTCCCCAAGCCAACCCTATGTACCAATAAAGTTCTCCACTGTACCAAGTGTGGTGGACTCGCTGGGCAAGGGTTAGGGCATGCCTTTGTGCCCCCTTGGTTTGGCTGACTAAGGGAGGCTGGTTTTTTTTGTGCTTCAGGCTAAAGGAAGCATCCCAAGTTCTTGTAGTGGGTCAAGCACCCCCTAGGACTACAAGGCCTGTGTAGCCCAGGGGACACAGGGCCACAGACAGTCCAGACCCCTGGGTGGTGGCAGTAGTGACCCCAGGCTTGTGGGTGTGCTCTAGGAAGGGGGTCAGCCAGAAAAGAGGTGCCCCCAGGGAAGCACTCAGAGCTTGGTAGGTGGACGTGTGTAGTGAGGTGGGCAGCTCAGCTCAGGAGTGCCCCCTGCTGGCCCGCCACAAGACCAACTCAAATAGTTGGAAAAAATGTTGTTAGCAAGCTTGTGGGCACAAACACCCTTCATCAGGTTGAGGAAGGGTCTGCAGATGATTTATGCTCTTCCTGGATGGGGTGGTAGAGCAACCAGAGGCCAGTACATATGCAAGAAAGCCAGTCAGTTAAAATGTAAATTGAGGTGGTTAGTAGGTGAGAGACTTTGGCCAGTTTATAGCTGTGTACTAAAATCATGTCATGCAAAATGATTAAACTGCTTGTGTAAGCAGCACCGGATACTGGGTTTTGCCTTGGGCACTCCTATGAGGCCACAAATCAGAGCACAGATTCCACAGTGCTAAAGCAAGTGGGGACCACAATGATCTGCTGCTCTGAACATCCTGCAGGACGCAGGTCACCAAAAATTCTACAATACCAAATTTTACAATAACCTGCTACAACAATTCCTCAGGCATGTGCTGTCCCACTGAGCCCTGCACTGCCACACAGAATGCTGCTACCTGAGCTAGTGATCACGGTGCAGCTCTTCATCAACTTGAGAGGAAGGAAATACTTGCTTGACTCTTGCACTGTTGCAGCCCTCGCTACTGGTTGGCCCTACTCCTCCTTAGCCTTCAACGGTTTTCCATAGGGTCTCTGGGCTGCTCTGGACTTGTTTTTATTTTTATAAATGACAACTTATATTTATAACAACAAACTGACATAAAACTGCACTGAAGTTTCCTCGCTTCTCATTTAGCCTCACAAGCAAAGCAGCCAATGCTGCAACCCAGCTGCCTACAAGAAGGTGCAGCTGGCCTGGGAGAAGGGAGTTGAAACTGCCCCCCGCCTTCATCAGGACCATCCCTGCCTTTTAGGCATCGCTATAAATGCCAAGAAGAGTGGGGAACAGCTCTCAATGCAGCTCTGCTAAAGTAAACTGCACAGATAAAATACCCTCATGGCAAGGGAAGCGCTGAAGAAAGTGGCTGGGAACAGATGGCATGTCTGCCATCACATCCCTTCCTGCCAGCCAGCCTCAGCTGTGCTTCCCCAAGGACTGAGCCCCTGAGAAAAACAAAAAAAAAGAAAGGGGCTGGATTGATCCAGGCCTGGCTGGATGCACAGAGAACGGCTGCCTTTATCTTCTTTCAGCTACATACACACTCAGGGAAATGTCTATCTGGTTTCAGGAGGTGCATGAGGCACATCTACTGTGGCTAAAGCAGGAAACGTCACAACTCCTTAGGGAAAGTGCATGCAAGGTCTGTATTTCCCCTGAGCTGTAGGAAGTGATGCATTTCCTTATAAACAACACTTCCCATTGCTTCAGCTGGGTGATTTGACTTCATGCCCTGATCCCCATGTGTCCAGCCATAGAGACAGAAATTGGTCTCAACTAGGGAGAGGCAAAGAGAGGTATTTGGTGGGAACCACCCCCAAGATGAGTGCAGAAGAAAGGCCCAGGATCCTATTTATTTCTGTACTATTTAATATTGCTGAGGAAAGCTGTGAAACTGGGTTTTCCAGAAACTGGGTAAAGCATATGTCTGGGATGGGAACAAAGCATCCTGCATTTGAAATAAATGACTGTTTTTGTAGCAGGATAGAATGATCGAGACAAAGTGAAGGTGTGAGATACCCGCTGTACGGCCATCCTGCAGCACACAAACATGTGAAGTCACACAGGAGCGTCCTCACTAGCTCCCAACCCTCAATGCCACACCCAAAGAGATGCAACTACAGATGTGGAATGAGAGGCTGAAGAAAATACCTGACAGTGGGAAAATGGACATTCCTGCAGCCGAGTCCTTACCACCAGGGGTTGACAAGTGATGGCAAAGGTGGCCACGTCTCCATCTCCTACGTACTGGAGTCGGACGCTCCAGGGAACTAATGAAGAAGTGGGGCTATTGCATTGGGTCTATAACCACCTCTGACTGCAGCACAGAGCCTCAGGCTACCCAACACCTGCTGCAATGCCCACGGCTCAAAGCCACATGTACAATGAAAGTCCCCACAAAGTACAATATAAGAGCATGAGCATGTGTAACAAAATGGTCAAATGTGGGATAGACACATAACAAAGTGACGGCGACTGTTGAGGTGCCTTCCAATCCCAGGACTAGTCCTCCTTCTTGTATTTTGACTTAAGAAACCTCATGGGAATATGAGACAATAAATGAGGCACTCAAAAAGATGCTGGACTATTGGCGAGTGTGTGGAAAAGAGCCACAATAATACTCAAAAGCGTGGAGCAAATGCGTTATGATGAGAGACCTGAAAGGTAATTTGATTACAACGAAGTCAAGGCTTGATATTCTTCTGGGAGCTGTTCTTTAGCGATACACAAGTTATTGGGCTCAACGCAGCAGCAGCTGGATGCTGTGTAGTGGCCAATGATATAAAGAAGGTCAAACTAGATGATGTAGTGGCACTTTCTAACTTCAGAGTCTATGAATTCATGTTCATGGTTTTTGTCAAAATAGTGCCAATAACTTTTCAGCAGAAGACCAATAGCTGGGCATCATCTCAAGCTCACTTATAATTTCCTTTCTGTTAAAAAAATCATATGCCTATACAACACGTATATGCACCTCTGTAACATGAAGATATGTGAGACACACATGTATTTTAGAAACAAATAATATAAAAAACTGGGCTGAAGCTTTACATTTCTAAATGGTAAATAATGGCCTGTGGTGACTCTCTGAATGGAAATTTACTCTGGGTTTGTGACGCTGGAGGAGCTTTTTGAGCGCATTTCCCCCACTTTCAATCCAAAACAATTTACTGTTTTCACCTTTGGCAAAGAGAGAGTCTTTCAAAACCCCCAACTATAAAAATGGTTGCTGACTGAAGATGTGTTAGACAAGGTATTTTACCTTTTTAAAATGGTGCTGAATTAAATGTCTTTCTGAATCACGTCTTTGATAACCAGAGATAATTAGGGCTGGCAGGATTTTTTCTATACCACTGAACCTGAAAAACTGCATTTGCAGTATTAATCATATATTACAAATTACATCACTTGCATCTGAAAAACACACTAGTGGGAAATAAAAATAAACAAGCCTACTACTATGGATTAAATATTCCCAACAGTTTGTATAAATCTCTAAACGCTGACAGATTACTTTCTAAGTAGGAAGCTTTTTAACACATTGGGCTACATCCAAAGTTAGCTTAACCTGGCACATTCCATTAACTTCAATGGAGAAAAACCCATTTATGCCTGTGTATGACCCCAAGGGCACTTTGTTTTTTTACCCCACCTAGTCCCTGAGATATAACTTCAAGCCATCCTGTTCTTGCCCTGTTTTGAGCTGATTTAAGGGGGGGGGCTTGCTTTTTGTGGAACAATATCATTTGTGGAAAAGACTCCAAAAAGATACATTATTCTGTGAAATGATCAAAAACAGATCATGTCTATGTGCTCCCCAGATCATATCTATGTGCTCCCCAGATTTTTCTGTCTGCTTTCACCTGCTCTCTCTCGTCCTGGCCTGGGATGGCGAGGCCCTTGAGGCAGGGGCCATCGTTATGTTGTGTTTATACAGTACCTAGCATCAGGCATTTGTGGTCACCAGCTACAACAACTCCAACATCAACAATGAGAGAGAGCCTGGACTTAGCCTGAAGTCTGGCAGGAGACAGGGTAGAGGTGCATTTTATAGACAAGTGATTCTCAAACAGGGCAATTGCAGCACCCAGGGGTAACTAGAGACAGAATTCATACACTTACAATGAAGGTCGCAAGGGACCTCCAGAGGTCACATCTAGTCCAACCCCCTGCTTAAAGCAGGACCAGCCCCAACTACATCATCCCAGCCAAGGCTTTGTCTAGCCGGGCTTTGAAAACCCCCAAGCATGGAGACTCCACCACCTGTCTGGGTAACCTATTCCAGTATTTTATTACCTTCCTAGTGAGAAAGTTTTTCCTAATATCCACCCTCAACTTCCCTTGCTGCAACTGGAGTCATTACTCCTTGTTCTGTCATCTGCCCCCACTGAGACCAGTCCAGCTCCATCCTCTTTGTACCCACCCCTGCCCCCATTGGGTATTAAGTTTCCTCTCAGTCTCCTCCTCTATAGACTAAATAAGCCCAATTCCCTCAGTCTTTTCTCATAAGTCATGTCCCTCAGCCTCTGAACAATTTTTGTTGCCTGCTTCTGGACTCTCTCCAATTTGTCCACATCCTTTCTGTAGCGGGGGTCCCAAAACTGGACACAGGACTCCAGATATGTCCTCATGAGTGCTGAATACAGGGGAAGAATCACTGCCCTCGATCAGCTGGGAGCACTTTTTTTCCTTCCTTGTTTCTGCTGCAAGGGCAAGATGTTTTACCTTGAAACAAGCTGCTGCTTGATTGAGGTTGTAGCACCATTGGAGCTTGCTGGCAAGCTCCTCCCAAGTCTTTATGTTGGCATCTCTTTTCCTGAGATCTGCCTTCAATGAGTCCTTGTAGCTTGAACTCTGGCCACCATGAGATCTCAGGCCATTGCTAAGATGGGAGCAGACCACTTGTTTTGGGAGTCAAGAGCCAGGCATTTGCTCACAGTGCCCCGCCCAGCATTGAAACTTGGTGCTTGAGGATCACTGACTCAATGCTGGTAACAGTGGCTTCAGCAAGGATGCTGGCATTTGTGCGATTATCTTCCCATTTAATGTGGAGGATTTTCCACAGGCATTGTTGGTGATGCCTCTCCAGGCTCTTGAGATGATGCATTTCACATCCTTGGGGGTGGGGAGGTGGAGATGCTGCATCGGGGTCCACTGCAAGGCCTAGTGCCATGGTGAGAATAGGAGTTAGGTAGCTTGTTGCTTGAGAAAAGCCATCCATCCAATGCAGAGGATGCCCCACTATCAGATCACTTCCTTTATTTGATAGCCTGTTCTGTGCATGTCCTTTCACAGCATCTGATGAAGTGAGCTCTGGCTCACAAAAGCTTATGCATCTCCAATTCAGTTTGTCTGCCAGGTGCATCTCCACCCTGCCTTCGGCCCAACAATAATAATTTCCTTTAAGTCTTTGCACTGACCGAACTGGCATGAACACTGATGTTGCTTAAGGGGAAAAAATGCCTACTGCCTCAGTATTCAAGGTGCTGCATTTCTTTACTAAATGAATACAGAAGTTTATACACAGTGCAATGAGTTCTTGGATTGCTAGTTCTCTAGAAAGCAATGTAAAGCACCAAACTCTGCAGCCCAGTCCAATAATATCTCCCCCTGAACTGCATGCACAGCTGTACTGAGAGATGGGCAGGGGCAGAGCTCGGAGAGCACGATTCCAGTCTCAGGATCCAGCTTGAAATGCTGTTTCACTGGAAATCCCATGGATGAGAACTTTTCTCACTAATGAGATCCTTTAAAATGCTGGAAAGGACTAAAGAGAGAGGCTGTTTTAATCCCAGTCAACACAACTCATGCAGTACAGAGCATAACAGTATAACGTGATTTTAAAATTTTAGCTTTTTCTCCTAATGAAGACAGACTCTTGCTAAATTTAAGTTTTATTGCTGTCAAACAGCAAATTTACTCAGATGCAGACAATACTTTAACTGACATCTTAACTAGCCTAAGCCTTTTAACAAAAAAACCTTCCTCTACTTATGGAAGCAAAGCAAATTGTTCAAGTCATCCCGGAAGAGTAGGGAGTTCATTTTACTGCTGTAAAATGGATCAGATGTGTGCTATTCTGTCAAGTTTGCCATTCATTTAAAGGTGATCAGTGAGTCTGTCTTAGGCAGTTACAGGGTGCCAATTACTACAGCACATAAGTGAAAAAAGATAGCCATTTATTGGGAAAGTCCTTCATCCCAGCAAAAGCCTCTCTGTAGAACAAGCCAGCATGCATCTATCACTAGCATATTTATTCAGATCAAGCAATAAACCTTCTCTCTCAATTCTTGACTCATCTTTACTGGGGGAAAACGCTTAGGGACAGATCCCCGTTGAACTCTGAGGGACCTAAGTGGATTTAAATGCCTAAGTACAATCCTATTGCTGCACCCTGTTCAACTCCCTGGACAATTGTTAACATATATACTTCTGCAACATGCTGTCCCCTTAGCCTTAAGAATAAGTCACAAAAAGGAAGCAAGGAGGAGAAGGACCCCTCCATAACAACAAGAATAAGAACAGACCCTGTGCTGGAATTACTGTCTCATGCTGGCTTGGGGTGCCTTCCTCGAGTTTGATCTGCCTCCTAAAGGAAGGCAGATCAACCAGGTTTGAAGCGAGGAGGGGTGAATTTTCACCTACGGTACAATTGGTTGTGCCTTTAAGGCCCCAGCATTGCATCCTGCACTTTTGTGGGATGTCGCAGGGTAACGGCACGGTACAGACCCCGAAGGGCAAAAGGGGAACCCTGGGACCACTGAAAATTACGAGCAAAGTTGTGGCAGGCGAGATGGGGCGGGGACTACCCCAAGGACATATCTGGGATAGACAACTTCCAGGACGAGGCGACAGACAAGCCCACACATCCGAAGCCGAGCAGCATGGGACCGGATGTTTGAAGCCCGCAGGGTGTACGGGGAATAGCCGAATGCAGTGCATTTTGCAGCAGGTCTGCTGTGATCGCCATTGTTCATCTATCCGTGCTCTCTGCTGCCTGGCACTCTTACCCCTTTGCCCTACACAGTCCACTGGCAGATAGCCTGGTTATTACTATATTATTACTATACTGTAAGAGACTCAGGCCCCTGGCACACGTTCACTTAATGGCCTGATGGCATCCGTTTCCTGATCTGAACAGTCGCACCTCCTGCCACAACACACATGCATTGTGATCTGGGGCTCCCCTTTCCCTGCAAGTAGAAAGCCAAGTGCCTGGTCAACCGGTGTGGGGCTTGGGACCAGTTCACGTCACCCAGGCCTATGTATGGCCTACACCACAATCAGCTGATTGTTGGTCTCAATGCCAGGACCTCACTGGAGCTGGTTCAAGTCACTTGGGTATACTCCCAGGGCTGAGACCAGCAATCGGCTGATTGTGGTGTAGTCTGGACATAGGTCTGTGTGGCATGAGCCATAGGCATTTTGCTGCCAGACTTGGCCATTTTCAAAGGGCCTATGGCTAAGTATGTCCTTGAATGATGTACCACAATGTGAGCATTTCCAAAGGCTGAGGCTGACCTGGTCAGCAGAACGGAGAAAATGCTCCATCTGTCTAACTGAACCCAATCAGTAAGAACAAGGAAGCCTTGTTAGCCAGGGCGAGAACAGCAATCTACCATGGGAAGAAAAGAACTAAGAAGCCCTTTCTATTGCCCTGTTACTTACTCAAACATACTAGTTTTAACTAACTGGCACTTTCCTGGCCTATAAGAAATGAAGTATAATCTGGTTCTGAAAGTTTCAGTGAAACACGTTGAAATAAAGCCAATCGAGGATCAATGTAAATCAAATCAGATCAATGTAAATCAATATAAATTAAACTAGTCAATTCTAATGCATGATTGGTTATTAGAATATTGAGATCACATTTACTACAATTTATTCGAATATTAAGATGACGACCGTCTGCCTGCCTGCAGGACTGTCTCTATGAACCCCCTACCGTGGAGGCTGAGACTGGCCAGCTTGGCTTTGCAGCAGTCAAGACCTGTCCCATAAGATTATGCTTATCCTCAGCACTCAACTTGCAGCAATTCAGCATTGTCAGTTGATCACTTCTCACAAAGATTGAAATGACCCATGGGTCTGTTTTAAATTATTTTCACCCTTTCTACCCAATTTGCAAATTGTTAACGATGGGTCCCAGTATCCAAACTGCACTCAGGGCTGGTCTCATGACCCCGCCATATAGCTGATGTCAGGCTGCATGACAGGGACCTGCCATACATTCAAGAGAAGGCGCAATGGGAAGCAACCACAAAATTATTGCACATATTTTGTGGGATCATTTCCTGGCTTATTTCCTATTTTATTGCACTATGAATTGCCTGAATGTGTGGCTGGCTTACTATTAAAAATGCAATTAACTGGTTAAATTGTATCTAAAATGTAACGTGTCAGAAGTCCCAGTGATGGAACAGGACCCCACTGTGCAAGGGAACTGACCTGCCTAAAACCTCATGCTCAGAATCGGGCTTCACACTCAAAGCTACTGGATGGCCAAGGAGGCAACGTATGTGTATTTAATGCAAAAGGCATTTGAAAAAAAAAGACATTCCAAACTACAGTGGGATGTGATTAAAAAAAAACAGGCAGGTAAGGGAACATGTAACTGCTCTTTGCATTGTATTAGGGATCAAAAGTAAGAAGCTTAGGTTGCTTCCGTGGGTTGTGGGAGGAGAAAACTGCTATGTTATATCATTGCTCCATGAAAGAAGTGAGAAGTCATTAGTGAGAGTCAATTCCCTATGTATGATTGAATCTAAGGCCTTGTTACACTTTAATTTTTGGGCAGATCCTGAAGCTCTTAACCCCCGGATTGGCTTACATTAAGACCTTTAAGTGGCTTAAACCACTCACTATGTGGCTCAAAGTTACGCCACTCCAGGGTAGGATTATCTCTGATCCAAATAACCCAGTTCCTTTTCCATTAAGGTGCAGCCCCTCCTCACTGATGTGTCACTCAAATTGAAGGTGTGACTGCAAGCTAGCACTGAGCTGATCAATATTTGTGCAGCTCATGTTGTACAAAATATGCCTTAACCATGCTTAGCACGAGGTGTTGCTCAAGTCAGACAGATCTTGGACATCAGCTTCAGACTAGATCCATAAGCAGGATGAATAAAACTAGTTCAAGCTGGTTGAGTAGGCCTCTGCCTAGGATGGTTTAGGAATAGTAAATACTGCACCTAATGAAAGGGGTTGGGCTAGATGACCACCAAGGTCCTTCCAACCTGATGATGCTCTGAGTTGATCACTGTGAATATTTGTTATAATAATTACAGCTCTTTTCCTGTTTGGGAACCACTTACAGTCCGGTTCTAATCTACAGAACACAGTCACAAATCTTAAGGACTTGCTAAAGAATTTGTGGGTACACATTTCAGAGTTTGAGGCACCGTGGTGCCCTGTGGGTTGCACTACCCTGTTTCCTAATCCATGACAGTATGATAAACTTTGTAAAAAATATTGGACAAGCAGAAAGCATCACAGTGCACATCTACATTTTTGCAAGATTAATTCTTTGCCATAAAATATGTGAAACTTCTGTAATTCATGAGCATACTAATGAATACACAAGCAACAAATAATGTAGGAGAAAAATTAATACATTTATTTGCCAATATGTCCACAAACCACTGTTTGTTTTATTTAACTAGCTCTAGCTAGAATATGATTTTAGATAATGACTGACTGTTTTAAAGATCTATGAAAGCTGCATAATTTATGTTCTTTCAAAATAATTTACTCTGCTACCAGTGGTTTATGAATTATGCTTCTGCATGTTATGCTTTGAAAAAATACAGCATTTGCATAGCAAGAAAACACTGCAGAATACACCAACAAACCATTTCATTCTAAACTATTTCCCTCCAGATGCAACTAAGGAATGAAAAAGTTGGTGGTATGCTACTTTAGCCTGCATGGTCTTTATGCTATTATTTATAGACCTGCAGTATGATTGCTAAGGGATGTCGAATGCAATCATTCTGATATGGAGGAAATCTCTGCACAGTTCTTCCTAAAGGAAATAGCTGCATCAGGGTGGAGCTACGGAGATTTAAGCCCACAGTTTCTTACCTATGTGCCTGTGTCATGAAAAGCATGAAAACCAAGACAAATTCACTGGGTATCAAGCTTAACTCTTCTGAACACTGCCATTCTTTTCCTGATTGCTGACTGTTATGATTATGATTATTATTATTGCCACAGCACTGAGCAGCTCCATTGTGCCAAGAGCTTTATGACGAGAGAAAACAGAGGGGCATAATAAGGAAACAGCGAGGCCATACAGAGCAGTTGGACAGGTGAGGGTATGAAACACCAGCATCCTAACCAACGTCAAGTGGGTTGCAACCATCATAGCAGGGCAGTCGTGAGAAGGGGGTTTAGAGGTGTTGCCACCCCAAGCACTAGGGCAGAATGGCAGCTAGCAGGCAGGGGCCTGTTGGGATATGTGGTTGAGGATGGCCGTGGAGGACAAACAGGTGGTGAGGATGTCTATATGGACCAGATGGGAGGTGGAGCTGCATCTCCACAGTGGATAGGAAACAACAGGCCAGGTGGAAAGAGCCCATAAAGGACCTTGAATGGCACAACAGCGTACTCCACAAGGATAACGCCTCTGCAAGATGAGTCTAAACCGTAAACTCCCATAGGAACAAGGCCCATGGTTAAGCAGCCCCCTCCTTTCCTCTCCTCCACAGCCTTCTTCCCAAGTGCAAGGTACTTCCCTCCCTAAATAATAAGTGCACAGCAACGTGGATAGTAAAGGAAAGCAAAGCCCAGACACCCTGAGTGCTCAGGTTGCTGCCTGGCACACTGACCAATGCTGCCTCATTGTGTCCTGGTACATCTGAGGTGGGGATTGAATAGCTGCCTCCAACTCCCTGCAGGGGGGCTGCAAAGGGGATGGAGCTGGACTGGTCTCAGTGGGGGCAGATGACAGGACAAGGAGCAATGGGCTCAAGTTCCTGCAAGGGGAGTTGAGGTTGGATATTGGGAAAAACTTTTATGAGGAGGGTGGTGAAACACTGGGACAGGCTCCCCAGAGAGGTGGTGGACTCTCCGTCCTTGGAGGTTTTGAAGACCTGGCTAGACAAAGCCTTGGCTGGGATGATGTAGTTGGGACTGGTCCTGCTTTGAGCAGAGGGCTGAACTGGATGCGACGTGAGGTCCCTTCCAACCCTAATTTTCTATGATTTCTATGATCTCTTGCCCATCTGTCCTCTTGACTCTGGCTTAGACTGCAAGGTATTTGGGACAGATTCGATTGGGGGTTTGTTTTGTTTTTTCTTGTAGTCAGGAGCCTGGTGCCAAGGAGCCACTGAGGATGCTACGCTGAATTTATTAGAGCCAATTAGCATATTCAAATCAATGCACCGTAACCAGAGCTGCTACATAGATTCTCTCATGTCAATTTCTCTTTAAATGCTTATTTTCAAGAACTGTTTCATCCTGCCTTTAGGACGCTGGCAAGGCCTTTGCCCTCTTCCCTTTTGCTGCACAAACAGGTCATATGCCTCTTGCACGATAAAGCATTAAATCAGTATAGTTTTTTTCCCCCTTGAAAGGACCTTGAAACACTTTTGGCTAAGCCTACATTCAGATAGACAAGGCACTGCGACTTTCATACTTTTTGAAGAATAACAGTCTGCATCTGCATCTACTGAAGCAATTGTAAGCTGGCAGGTTAATACACACACACACACACACACACACACACACACATATTGCCCACCTTCAACACAGATCTCATTCCAACTTATATTCAGCATTTGCCAGCCCTGTGCCAGGTCTCAAAATGTTTTATGGATTCATAAAAGACACGGCGTTGCGAGGGAATGCAATAATACGAAGGGGAAATGCTACCCTGCCGCATCTTGTAATCGCATAATAACATTATGCTGCGTAGGTCTGCAAGTTCCACCAGCTTATTGCTTGCCAAACTGCTACCCACCAGTGACTGAGGTTCATAAAGCTGCCTGTTGGTTTTAAAAGTTCATGAGCAGGTTACAAAAAGGAAAATAATAAAACAGCCACCCAAGGGACAGAAAGCACCAGGAAGCTTGTTGCAAGCTCCAGTGCAGTGGAAAGATTCCCCCATGCATCTCTTTCCTTTGTTCTCTCCATAACGGACTTCCAGCCATTGCCACAAGCCTATTCTCCTCTCAAACCTCCTCAAAATAAAACCTAAAACCAGCTCTGGCCAGAGATGACCTTCCATAGCTTTTTCATAGTGGACTTCTTTCATCCAACTTTTCGGTATCCAGCTCTACCCAAATCGCTGCTGCTAAAATCCTCCTCCTCCTTCCCGCTGCTCAAACCAAATCACTTCCCCTCCCCAAATCCCTTCACAGACATCTTGCATCTTTAATCACATCAAATTCAATCCCCTTGCTTTAAACTTACGATTCAGCCTGTCTTTAAATACTGTATCTTAAAATGGCAGCATAATACACCTCGTTAGGTGGGGAATACAAATAATAGTCTTTCGTCTAATCTTCACTAATCTATGTGATATGCTATGTCAGTGCTTAACAGTCATTCTGTTCCTGGATCTCTAACGGCACATCCTTAATAAGTTAAATAATGTGTGTATCAGAGGGACTAAAAGCAGCCTATATTGAACCTCAGGGTATCCCTGAGATATGTCCTCTAAGAGCTACTTGTGCCTATGGACTGCAGAAAATGGTCAGTTACTGGAGCGCAGGTCTTTTACACATGCAAAAGTCTTACACATGCACATCAAGTATTAATTTGCTACTTCCCTGAATGGACATAACAGCAGCACATGCAACAGGCCATGGTTTGTCCTTGAATGAACACGTGCAACCTTCATCAAAGTCACATGCCATACAGGCACCTACAAGCATAGACTATTGATATGAATGGTGGATGAAACAGTTACATTATATGGACATCCTGATCAGATGTACCCCAAAACTGGTGGGTTGCAATGGTGAAAAGATGCAGACGGACTGGTAGGCTCCATAACTGAATGGAAAATAATACCCACGACGATGATGCAACGGAAACAGAGGATGTGCAAAGATACAAACCATTGATTCAGAAGCATCTAGAAGACAGCAAGCTGATCAGGAACAGCCAACATGGATTTGTCAAGAGCGAGTCATGCTTAACTAACCTGGTTTCTCTATGGTGAAATGGATTTTGTGATGGATTTTGTGAATGGGGGAAGGTGCAATGTACTTTAGGCCTCAGCAAGATGTTTGACAGTGTCTCCCATGAAGTAAACTAAGGAAATGTTATCTGAACGAAGTTGTTATAAGGCAGGTGCACATCCAGTTGGCTAACAGTGCTCAAAGTACAGTCAGCAATGGCTCAGTGTCAAACTGGAGGTGTCAAGTAAGGTTGCAGACAGTCTGCTTGGGTCTAGTACTGTTTAATATCTTCATTCATGACTTGGAGGAAGGGATATGGTACATATTTAGTAAATTGGCAAGTGCCCTCAAGCCATGTAGGTAGCAGACAGTTTTGAGGACAGAATAAGTTTTAAAATGATCTTAGTAAACTGGGTCTCAAATAGGATGACGTTCGGTATGAAAAGTACTGCATTCAGGAAGGAATGGGAGGGGGGGATGCCTGGCTATCCTGAACTAGAGATAATCCAGGATAGCACAAGAGAATCTGGGAGGTTCGATGAACTGCACCCTGAATGAGTCAACAGTGTGCTCTTCTTGCAAATAAATAAATAATGATAATAATAGTAATAGTAATAATAATAATAAGGGTCATAGCACAAAGGGATGTTTTTAAAGCAGAATCCCATGCCAATCACCAGAAATGATTCTTCCACCATACTCATCATTAGTGAGGACTCATTTGGAGTACTGCATCCTGTTTTCAGCACTGTGTTTCAAGCAAGAAACAGGCAAAATGGAAGCAAACCAAAGAACAACAAATGACTAGAGTATTAGAAACCAGGGTTTATGAAGACAGGGGAGACCTGGGATTTGGGGAAAGAGAAGAGGATGGTGACTAAGTGCTTTCTGTGTCCACAGGGGAAGAATTAAAGAGCTTAAACTGCAACAAGGGAAATTTAGGTTGGACATTAGGAAGAACTTGCTCACTGTGGAAGCGATGACGTACTAGAAGACATTATATAACAAGCCCATCGCTGGAAGTTTTCCAGTGCAGGTTAGATAAACATTTGCCTACGATGGTTTAGACACAAATGATCCTGCTGTGGCAGGAGATTGGAACAGATGACTGAGCCCCTGAGATCCTTTCAAGCCCTATTTTTCTGATTCTGTGAGTGCTGAAATGTTTAGGAGCTTGGAAAGCCTTCAAATACAGTCTAGAGGAGGTAAATTGGATGCTATTAAATTCTCTATCTCATATAATACAAGAGCAATGGAGCACTTGAGTGAAACTGAAAGCTAGCAAGTATAAAAGCAAACGTAAAAAAAAAAAACTACTTATTTTGCATGCAAATTTAGCCAACAATACGGGATCACAAAGGCCAAGATATTTGATTTAACAATTTTTTTTTTATTGTATACAATATTTTCAGAGAACAGTAAATGGAGAACTCAGTGGGCTGGAAGACACTTAAGGAGAGTGCACAGGAGGATGGGTGGCAGTTCATATTTCTGTGAGCTGAGCTGGGTATCTCATGAGCCACTTATTTAGTTTCATGGCCATGATACTACTGGCTCAGACATGTCTTTAATGTTAATGAATATAATAAGTAGGTGTTGGCCTTTCTGGAGGGTACTGCAAATGGGAGGGGACTAGTCCATTATAATATTATACCGCTAGTCAACACACCAGGTTTCTGCATTTTGAATCTAAAATGAGGTACTAAGGAACACATTTGCTCAGATGTAGTCCCAGTGTATTGGCCTTCTAGTTCAGTGATACAGCTATCAACTATGAAAAAAAGTACAAAATCAATTTTCTCATTTTGTCAGCATTAAAAAGCTTCCTGGTCTTCCTTCTCAGCCTATGAAGCCATTTTCAGAGTGTGAATTAGGTACAGACCTTACAGAAAATTCAGCAGAGGATCTTGCATCCATTGTATTGATACTGATATCTATATCGATAGATCTCCATTTCTATACCTTTACCCAGCCTATAAAACGTAACATCTAACTCTGCAGAGATTGTGGTCCAAAGTGATGATAAACTGGCAAAAATCCTGCTAATATAGCTGTGGGGAAGAGAAGCCCATGGACTCAATGGCACTGGCTTCTTTCTTGACGTGCACTCCACATCCAGCCTTCCACACACTTATTTTAAGGTAAATTCTTAAAGTAACTATAATATGGATCCTGAGCATACCTAGCATATGAGAAAATTTCTGGACTACACATGAATTAAGCTACACAATTACTGAAGCAGCTGTAGCATTGGGCCCATCACCAAATGCAAGGCTAGCTCTGAAGGACAGTCCTTCCCAGAACGCCCCATTCTGAAACGTGAGCTTTGAGAAACAAACTTCGCAGATATGCACAACACAAGAATTAATGTATTGTCATCAAGCAGCTACGCCATGCTGGTTAAAGCTCCTTGGATCGGTTTTCATTTCCCGTAGGCTGGGCCCCATGAAGAAAAAAAAATCAATTCCAAATACTGTGTAACCAAAGAAAGGCTTTGAAACTGCCTCCATCAATACTTGCACTGAATCAATCTTTTCACTAAATTATTTTTCTGGTCACCATCTGGCAAAGGAAGCAATGTCAATATATTTAACTTGCCTTATCTAGGTCACGGAATCACACACATTTTTCGATTATTAAAGTACTTCCTGCTCCACACTTCCATATTTCTATTTAAGGTTCCTTGAAAATGTCACATGCTTCAATAGAAACCTCACAGTACTGTATAATAAGAAGGAAGTCATCCTCTTTTAAATTACACTTTGTCAGAAAGGTCATCTCCTGAGGATTATTTAAATCCTTCATGAAAATTAAAGAACTTGTAGCTCTTCTAGCAACACTATCGTCACGCCTCAAGTCTGGGAGTCTTTGGAAACAAGTTTTCCTGACATCATATTCAGGTTTTTTCAAGATATTACTGACGGCTGGTCAGTGTGGTATCAGGGTCGCTACCAGAAAAACGCCTAAGCAAGCATGCCCCCTCTGAAAAGGGATATATTCAATTCCAGTCTAAGTCACAAAGAACTAACATCTCATAGAGGTAATCAAGTCAGCGTTTCTTTACGAATCTAGTTTTCCAAGCAGTTTCCAATGGACTCTTTTGCAAAGAGAAGAGTTAAAGAGTCTTTGTAAAATGCTAAGAAACTTTGCACGTGTGCGCTCTGATGGCTACAATAAACTAGACAAGCAGCTAATGGATGGAAGCCGCTACCTGCCATGCTGACTATGAACACCTTGTTTTCACTTACTTCTCTGTGTCCATATGTTGGCTCTTTAGACAGTGAAGAAAAGACACATTTAGGTATGGTGCAGCTGAGCAACCTCATGCCTACAACTTAAGCACCTTGCTCTAGAGGTGGAGGAAAGAAAGGAGGTCTACGGCTTGGGGCTGAGGACCTTCCCTGGGTTTTAGTCCCTGCATATGCCTTTTCCACTAAAAAATACTAGATAGAATGGTCCTAAATGATGCAGGCAGTGGCAGAAGGATTTGAAGGTAGAACAAAGTGTTTGTAATTTAAAAAAAAAAAAAAAGGAAATAACGTCATGGCTTAGGAGGGGAGAGATTTGACAGCATTTCAGTTCAATGCTAGGAGTTCTGCTGACTTGTTCTAGGATCAACTGCCCGTACTTCCCTGGTCATGGCTGAGCTCCAGATACTTGGCCCTGATTGCATTTGCACAGCACCAGCTTGTGATTTCTGCACATCACTTGATTTAGTGCAACACCTCTGCACATCTTGGCTGTGTCATGGATCACAGGCCTCGCAGGGGAGCTCTGCCTTGGGACCCCCCAAGAAGCAGATCTGTTTGGTTTCTTGAGAGGCATGGCTTCTCAAGGGGCACACCACTGGCTTGAGACCCTGGCTCTTCTTGGTCCCTGATTTCCCCAATGATCCATAGCATGCCTGCTGCAGATTGCTCCTTGTTTTTGGTCAGGTCCTGGGAAAAGGGTGGGGGGTGTTCTCCTTCTTCAAGGTAGGGAAAAGTGAGCATGCCAACATCCCAAACATCACAGCAGACTCCGATTCAAAACACACTCTTTATTGTGCCATTGTTATTCCCTCTGTCCTTCCACAGACTCTACTGTGTCCTTCCTGGGACTATTCCTTTCTCTCTCTGTGACCTCCCTGGGTCGTTCTGTCCTCCCTAGGACTTGCCCTTTCTCACCCCAGTTCAGACAGCTGCCTTTGCGCAAAAAAAAGCATTACAAAACTATAGCATTATCCCTGGGGACTAAAACGAACCCAATAAAATAGAACACAGTGGGTGCATCTACACGTGCGCTTGACTACAAAGCTGGCTAATTAGCTCCACAGTAAAGTGTAACAGTCTACACATGTGCTGGTATTAGGGCACAGCAAATTAATTAACTTGGGAACAGTACTATGCTATGGCAGAGTAATTCATTCCCCTGTAACATGTATAGGTGGCAACCAGGGCTGACTAGGACACAAGGGTGCTCACTGACCCCGCCCCCCCGCCAGCATGGGGCTGCTCTACCCTGGCTCAAACTGCTTCAGTCTTGGGTGCATGTGCAGACACTGTGCCTGGGAGCAGTGGACTCTGGTGCAAACTGTACCAGAGTTTATTGCTTCAACTTAGTTGCAGGTGTAGATGCACCCAATATCACTGGGAACTAATTATGGAGCATAGAGAACAATCTTTGGGCCCTGCTGCTAGGCTTAGACTGCCATCTTTCCCTGAGGTGAAGTGGGCATGTAAGTGTCCAATTTGTGAAATTACTTACAGCAATTATTTACACTGATACATGCTCACACCTTCCCCAACACCATGTTTCCCACCAGAAGCACAGGCTGCGAACTCTGCTCCTCAACAGTGACATAACGTTTAAGGGCAAGAACTGTTGATATGATAGCTGATCATATCAAATAGAGACATGGGAATTGAAGAAAAATCTCCTGAGTTACTCCTGTGCCTTATGGACAAGGTTCTCCTTCCTCCCCAAAATCAGAACTACCTGATTCCAAAGCATAAGAACTTGCAAACATTTGGTGCTAACTGGGAATATGCCAGATCATATCCACTCTGTATCTTGCATCTGTGCACCACTCCCACTAGGGCTAGGGACAGACATTCAACAAGCCTGAGCCTGAATTGATTCAATCTTCGCAGGTTAGTTTAACCTGGCTAGACTGAATCAGTTTGTAACCATAAAGACATCTCCTCTGGACTGAAAAAATGTTGGCATAGACCTGCAGTGGCTCAGGCTAGAAGTCAGGGGTGCTAGAGCAGCCCTCCTTTCGCTTCCATAGGACTGAGCTGAGGGGGGCATGGCCAGGCCCCAGCAGGATGCTCTGATTAGGGAGGGGTTCCTCCCCCCCCACCCCCGCTTGCTGATCAGCAAGGGTGCTAGCAGGGGTTTACACAGCATTTAGTTACACAGCAGGGAGCATTTATTAGCCCTTCAGCA
>NW_017729025.1:5280241-5282771 GCF_001723915.1 Gavialis gangeticus | reverse complement strand
CCAAAATTCTCACAGCACACCAGAGAGCTCTTTGCAGCACACCAGTTGAAAGAAAAGTCATTAGTTCAAGCTCTTCTTAAACAACTTGTTGCAAAGAAAGAATAGAGGGACATTACCAACTACCTGTTGATTAGCTCCAACGAGCTCTAGACAGCAGTCTTGTCTGCCTTTGTCTTGTCTGCCACAGCACAGACCTTAGCCAGCATGTGGTCTGCTTGCTAATGCTGAGAGGCATCTGTGTAAGGCAGAGGGGAAGGAAGATCCCTGCTTAGCAGGGAGTGGTAAGAGGACTGGGGGGAAGAGCAGGAGGAAGCCAGGCAGATGCTGCAGTCTTTGCCAGAGCTACCGCCAGGGAGCAGAGGGGAGGGGCCAGCTCTGCTGTGGAGCAGAGAGCCTTGCCCAGCCAAGAGAGCATGCCAGGATGCTGGGGGAGTCTGGTTTAACTTAAACCAAGATGGGGTCTGGGATAGATATTGCATAAACCAGTTTGTAGGATCAGTTAAGTCTGAACAGATTGACTTTTATTTTATTTAACCAGTTATCTCAAACCGGTTTCACCCATTTTCAGACCAGTTTATGTGCACTGAACTTCTGCTCTGTTACAGGTTTAAACCAGTTTCTGATCATTTAAACCATCTTATGTGTAATGTCTATCTCTAGCCTAGGCCACCATTCTTACTGCTGATCTGGTGAGCCTCTCTCTCTCCTTCCCTCGTCTTTTCTGAAGTGTACCCAATGTCCCAATCAATACCATGGCTGGCCCAACAAGGACCAGAATTGGTTCCCAAAATGTGTTTAAAACAAGCCTATGGAAGCTGCATAGTATATCTTACACTCAGCTCCCACCAGCCTGGATGTCGTACCACCAAAGGCCAGCTCTTATTATTACATGAACCATGATCCAGTTTTAAAGTCATCCACCACCTCTTAATCTATTTGACTGTACAGCTGGATTTGGTGTAAGACTGATGGAGAGAAAAGATGGCTAGATGATCATAAGGATCTCTTCAGGCCTTAAAAATCTATACCCATAAACTCTTCCCTTATCTGCCATTTTTTCCTGTATTAAAATAGAAAAATAGATTCTTCAGGTGCTGAAAATTCTGGTTTTGTTCCACTAAAGTAAATGAAGCCACATGAATTTACTCAAGCTGAATGATGGATCCATAAACTCTGCAATCCCATTTTGTCTTTATTCCAAATCCTATACGGCATTAACAAAAGATTTACACATCACAACTAATACATAACACTTGAAATGTTTCTGGTGCTTGGTTTTGAATAAAAGGAAATGAAACTTAATTTTAACATTTAATAGAAAAGACATCACAAAGACAAAGCTTGGGTAGCACCAGTTTTATATTTTTTTTTCCTGTAATTTTAAACAAAAGTATAGGTTCAAGTGTTGTCCTTCAGATATTGGCACACAAATAAAGTTCAAAACTGCAGTGACAAATCATTCACAACAGCATGTACTTTATAATGAAATCTTACAGAGCAATTTACTAGTAATTTATGTAATGTAGTAGCTAGAATCAACCACTTATGTTTAATTTCTGACAAATTAGAATTGTCCAGGGTAGTAATTTTTACCTGAAAAGCAATTCCTTTAAATGCCAGACATGTATGCAGAAGTAAAATACATGGTCATTTGTACATTTATTACTGCAATGGACTTGAAATCAGATTCCTTCAGTAATCTGAACAGCAACCACAGGGCCCTTTATATGCTTTTGCTAATAGGCCCTTCTTAGTGAATGGAGATAGGAAAATCGTATCATTTGCAAAGATATGTTGCATGAATTATTACACAATGGTTTCATGAAAATTAAATGGGATATAAAAATCGCTGCAATGGATTGCTTCTAATGAGTTGTGTGACAGACACAAAGTTGATTAATGACAACACGATATGACTTGGCTGAACTTAATCTTTACATATCAGTTAATATTGACAAAGGGGAATGAACGGCTTGGATGTGTGTTCATTTAGAGGCACAAGTATGGCATGAATTTTAAACATTTTGCCAGGAGTAGCACAGTAGGCAACAGTGTTGTGTGCCTGCTTAGCCATCTGGTTGGTTAACAGGCCAGCTGGTTGAACCATTTATGACTCACAACTCTTTATGTATTTTACCCACCCTTTTAGTCAGCAAAACCTTTGGTGTATTTGCTGTTAGAGTGGTGCCATAACATCCAGAAACACCAGCCAGTTTGCAACCTCAGTGTGAAACATGCTAAACATTGCAACCGCAGTGTGCAATGTGCTGCACAAGCGTCCACAAGGTGAATAGGTTTTAAGGTAAGAGGGGAGCACTATGATCATCTACTTTGACCTCCTGCCTAACTTCGACCACAGAGCTTCACACAGTAATTCTTGCGTTAAGCCAGAATTATTGTTTAAGCAACGAATTTCACTCCATCTTCTTTTAAAGACTTCCAATGATGGACAGCTCACCATGATCCAATGCATGTTGTTCCAATGGTCCATTATATTCACTGTTACATTTTTATTCTCTCTCTCCAGCCT
>NW_017729025.1:5264612-5275241 GCF_001723915.1 Gavialis gangeticus | reverse complement strand
AACAAGAGTTGTTATTATAAGCTAGAAGTTCATCATTTGGAAATGACCATAAAAGAAAAGACCTGGGCAGATATGGATCCAGGGGGTGGGTGCAGTGGCACGGCTACGTCAGCCTTTTCTGACCATGCCACAACAGCAGCAGCTGGGGACTTAATACATGCCAATATTGTATGCAGTGTTGCGTAATACATAGTTCTTTCCTTTTCTCTCCATGCCCAAACACATGCCCCCTCCCCTCCCTTTCCCCTCTCTTATTTCTCCCTTTCCAGCCTGCCACTGCCCCTGTTCACACTGTTCTGGAGGCAAAGGGAGCTCCTGCCTGAAATTATCTAACGTTGGCTTTGATTTTTCTTATGCCCCCTTCTGCTATCTTCTAAAATAATCTCTTATCAGAAAACTGTTACCTTTGTGTGTCTAGACAGGCTGTGAACAAGTCACCTTTTAACCTCTTTTTGTATAAGCTAAACAGAACAAAGTTCTTGAGTTGCTCACTCCAAATCAGGTTTTCCACACCTTGAATATAATTCACTTAGGCTTTTCAAGATGTTGGGCTTAGCACTACACAACAACCTGAATACAAAGATGGCAGTGTACAAAATTCATAGAGTCCATGTTAAAATGGAGCGAGTACCGGGCCACTGAGAGATCCCAGAAAGAAGTTGTCAAATGGGGATTTTTTAATAAATAGGGGTGTTTTTTAGTGGGGTTTCATAGGTGTCACTGTTAGGCCTAACACCATTCAGCATTTTCACCGGTGATCAGGGAGTCATTGTCAATAAAATCTGAAGACCACCCCCCCTCTCCCCAAAAGGAAGAAAGGGCACTCATACAGTTAGGTGGGCTCAATCAAATAGTACACATTGTAATATGGCCAAATGCAAGTTATGCATCACGGAGGAATGCAGGCCATATATACAAAAAAAGATGGACTGTATCCTGGAGAGAAGTGACTCTGAAAAGGTATCACAATGGATAGACAAGCAACTCCACAAGAGCTCTCAGTATGATGATGTAGAAACATGAGAGCAATGAGTAGCAGGGCTGATTTCTAAGCAGCTTCCAGACACTTCTGTAGCTAGGGTGAATAACACTGGTACTGGACTACTGCATATAACTCTGGGGTTTTACAAAAAGGATGTTGAAAAATTGACAAAAAATTATTTGAGGGCCACTGAGAATGCCTTACAATGAGAGATTTTTGAAGAGCCCAATCTGTTCAGCCTCTCAGAAAGAAGACTGGCAGTTGACTGGATTACGATGTGTATACGTACTTTGATGGGGAGAAAATAACAAGTACTCAGGAGTCTTCTGATTTTACGCAGACAGGTGTAACAAGAACCACTAGCTGGAAGCTGAAGCCAGACAAATTCAATTTAGAAATAAGGCATGATTTTGTAACAATTAGGACTATTAATTATTTGAACAAATGACAAGAGGAGCTCGGCAGACAAGGTTCATTGGGTCAATGGTGATAGAGATTCATAGGTATTTGGGTCGGAAGGGACCTTATTAGATCATCGCGCCAGACCCCTGCCCTGGGCAGGAAAGAGCACAGGGGTCAGATGACCCCAGCCAGGTGCATGTCCAGCCTCCTTTTAAAGCCCCCCAAGGTAGGGGAGAGCACCTCCTCCCTTGGAAGCCCATTCCAGATTTTGGTAACCTTCACCATGAAGTAGTTCTTCCTGATGTCTAACCTGAATCTGCTGTCTGTCAATTTGTGGCCGTTGTGCCTATTTACTTTGGGGGGTGCGCTAGTAAATACAGCATCTCCTATTCCTTGCTGCCCTCCCCTGATGAATTTGTAGGCAGCCACAAGTTCACCTCTCAGCCTTCTCTTGCAGAGGTTGAGGAGATCCAGGGTCCTCAGTCTCTCCCTGTAAGGCTTTGCCTGCAGGTCCCTAACCATACGAGTGGCCTCCTCTAGCCCCTCTCCATGTTGTCCACATCCCTCCTGAAATGCGACACCCAGAACTGGATGCAGTACTCCAGCTGCGGCCTAACCAGTGCCGCATAGAGGGGGAATATCACCTGGACCTGCTCGCCATGCATCTGCTGATGCTAATGCTAATGCATGATGAAGTGTGGTTATTGATTGCTTCGTCACATTGACGACTAATGTTCATCTTGGTGTCAACAGTGACTTTGAGATCCCTTTCCACCGCCGTGCTGCTGAGAAGGTTGTCCTCCTGCCTGGAAGCGTGCTGCTGATTCCCTCTCCCCAGGTGCAGCACTTTGCACTTGTCCTTATTGAACTGCATCCTATTCTGTTCTGCCCACTTTCCCACTGTCCACATCTGCCTGGATTCATTCAGGCACAGAGAGAGCCTAAAGAAGGGCGTTTGTGCCTGAAAGCTTGCATAGAACAATTTTTCTAACTATTTCGTTGGTCTAATACAAGATACCACATCTACCCAAAGAGCCTTGTCTGCCTATGCCCTTGGACCAATACGGCTACCACTGACAACCCTAAAGAGGAGTTGGTGCATTCTCCATGTCTTTATGTTTAGGTGCCTCAGCTCCCAAAGCTAAGTTATAGGACTAAACACAGGACAGTAAGATGAAACGTAACGGCCAGTCGTACGAATGTGCAACTAAAAATGGTCTGTTTTGGCCTCAAACTTTCTGGTACTGGGCCCCAGGACTTCCCCCCCCTGCCCCTGCATCCTGGGATTGGGCTTGGGCACCTGGCACTGCACCATCCCACCGGGACTGGGCCCTGGGGGCTTCAGCACTGCCTCTTCCCACCCCGTGCACCAGGATTGGGCCCTGGTGCTGCCCACTCCTGCCTGTGTGTACTGAGATTGGGCCCTGTGGGCTGATGCCACTTCCTCCAAAAGTGGATCAGGCCCACCCCCACGCACGCCTGCTTGCTGGGATCAAATGCCGCATCCAGTGCAAAGGGCCCTGAGCTCACAACAGGCAGCAGCTCCTGAACTGCCAAATTTATGGACCTGCAGGCTAGATAACATGGTGCCACGGGGGCTGGACCTGGCCTGTGGGCCAGGGGTTGAGGGTGCCTATGTTACAGTGATTACCAGGTGAGAGGCGAAGTGTTTGGTATCTCGCAGAAAAATACACTACATCGGTTTCTTCTTCACAGCAGGAGCGAGCCTGGCTTATTCTCAGTGGAGGCAGCGTTACGTATTTCATTTCACTTTTCCCCGACAGCCCTATCACTTGTCTCTTAAATACATACACAAAAACAAGACGGTGCATGGAAGTAATTGCTGCTAGTGCCGCAGTTAAAGTGTAAAGGCGCTGAAATGCGTTGTGTGACAGAGTTTTCAGCTTCACTGCGGGAATCGCTGCACTATTTTCAGCATAGAAGATCCTTGCCTCGTGGGAATATGTCTTACAAACAATGCAGGTGAATGCTGCTCCTAGCACTTCCACAGGTGGAAAGAGGGCTGTTGGGCTGCCCCCCGCACGGGGCTGGGAAGGAAAGGGACCCCTGGTGATTTCCCCATGCTGTGCACCTGCACCAGACCCATTACAGGGTCTGGATTTTTTGCAAGTTTTTGCAAATGTTTGCACAATTGGTTTGATTTACACAGCGGAGCCCAAGACCCACACAAACAGAAATATCACCCAGAGCTTAGGGACATGCGGCGCTGGCATTTCATTATGACGTGCATCTATTTAACAAAGAATTAAGCTTCTGAAGGCCAAAGCGGGCTGCTACTTATGCCCGCAAAATCCCCGCAGACCTCCAAAGGCAGTTTCACAAGAATCAAGTAAACACAACCCACTCTCAAATACCGTTGCACAGACAGTGCGTGTAGCTAGTATCACTTATTATGAGTTTTTCAAGGAAAAATATCATTCCCGATAACTGGAACTTATCAGAGGCAATGCAATCACTCGAAGGCAGTCGCAGAGCTTCAGCATCTCCTTTGGCTGACATGAAGTGTCATTTTCTCACCCAAGGGGACAAAAAGAAGTGGAGTCAAACCTGACAATTAAGGACCACAGGTCAAAGCCTGTAAATCACATAGGCGAGACAGGAAAGGGGCACCTGATTCTCTGGGGTTTAGGCCCTGACTTACAAGAGAGCACCTCTGACTCTTGTACTCAAAGGGCCGTGAACCAGTTTGGGACTGCTGGAAAGACCACATCCCCTGCCCATGCACGTACTGCCCTTGGGGCCTGGTAGAGCTGGTTTAAGAATTGGCTATAGAAGTTCTGCATCCTGTGAGGGCTAATCAATGCCAGGGCACTCCCCAATTGGGGAGAAAAAGGCATTTTGAATGAGGCAGGAGGGGAATGCAATGGGACCAGAGGATTTAGCTCTCGAAGATGCGGATACACGAGATTGAGGAAGCATGCCCACCAATGAGCGCAACCTGCTATGAGGTTGCCTGCTCCAGTCTGGAGTTTCTGGAAAGATCAAAGATCTTCCTGAATAGATCTGCTGCAATGAGGCTGGTCACTCGCTGGGGAAAGCTTTGCCGAATAAATAGCAGTGGCTCTGCAGTGTACTGAATGAACTCAATCTGGGCCTGGGGCACGTGGCTTATGAGGAGAGGCTGAGGGAACTGGGCTGATTGAGCCTGCAGAAGAGAAGACTGAGGGGGATTGAACAGCAGCCTTCACCTCCCTGCAGGGGGGCTGCAAAGAGGATGGAGCTGAATTGGTCTCAGTGGGGGCAGATGACAGGACAAGGCGCAATGGGCTCCAGTTGCAGCAAGGGCAGTTTAGATTGGATATTAGGAAAAAAACTCTCTCACTAGGAGGATGGTGAATCACTGGAACAGGTTACCCAAGAGAGGTGGTGGAGTCTCCATCCTTGGAGGTGTTTAAGACCCAGGTAGACAAAGCCTTGGCTGGGATGATGTAGTTGGGGCTGCTCCTGCTTGGAGCAGGGGGTTGGACTAGATGTGACCTCCTGATCTCCCCTCAACCCTCATTTTCTATGATTTTATAGGTGTATGCGAGAGAAGTGGGAACAAAATGGATTTGCAGAGAAACGCTGGAAACTCGAGTACCAGAGACATTTTGCCAAAAGCAGAAAGCAATATTGTTCAACTGACTCCTCTGCTATTTTGTGCTGAAAAACAATTAAAGTGGAGGGGTCATGGCGAATGGAGAGAACAAAAAGTCCCAGAACAAATTTTGTTGTGGGGACATTTTCATAAACTTTATCCTCAGTAAAAATGACAGACAGCCAGATTCTGTAACCCTTATTCAACATTAAGCAGAAAATACTCATGTGAATATTAGCATTGATGTCAAAGGAACTACTTACGTGAATAAGAGCTGCTCAGAGAGAATACGTGTTGCAGAAATGGCCCCTAGACCAGTAAGATGGTCTCCTTTCCTTTCCAACTTGTTACCATCCTCCTACTATTGATGGCTAAGCAAATAATTCATTTTTCAGTTTGGCAACTGACATTGAAGAAAAAAAGAGGCTCAGAAAGAGCCATATTTCATTTTCAATGTTGTTCTTATACAATAGGCACAAAAAGAAAAAAAGTTCATCTTGTGTTAAGTGAAATGTTCCATTTCACCCAAAATTGAGCATTTTCTTTCCAGGTACTTGGGAAAAAAGCGATGGAAATGAAGAACAACATTCACCAAACATAGCCTTCTCATGAAGAAATTGGAGAAACATGGGTTAGATAAAACTACTATAAGACGGACAGATACCTGGCCTAGGAGCCATAAACAAAGTATAATTTTTAATGGGTCCACATCAGATTGGTAGGAGGTTTTGAGTGGAGTCATTAACAATTCATTAACACTTTAGATGCTGGCATAGAAAGCTTCTTGTACAGGTTTGCAGACGACACAAAACTGAGAAGGATTGTGAACCCGTCGGAGGATGTGAGAAAGATCTCAACAGATTGGAAAGCTGAGCAAGAGCCAACAGCATGAAGTTCAATGTGGAAAAATGCAATGTGCTGCACCTCGGGAGGAATAATCAAAAACACAGATATACAATGTGGGACCCCTGGCTGCATGGCAGCACTGTGGAAAAGGGCCTGGGAGTCTTGGTAGACCCCAGACTCCAACGAGTCTGCAGTGCGATGCAGCTGCATGGAAGTTGAACGTGGTTTTGGGCTGCATCAATAGAAGCAGCAGGTGCAAGACACAGGAGGTGATAGTGCCTCTGTACTCGGCACTAGTCAGGCCACATCTGGGTACTGTGGGCAGCTCTGGGCTCCACATTTTAAAAAGGACATGGAGAAGTTACAGAGGGTGCAAAAGCAGACAACAAAAATGATCAAGGGCTTGGAAAGGAGGTCATTTGAGGAGAGGCTGAAGGAGCTGGGCATGTTCAGCTTGCAGAAAATGCACTTGATAGGGGACATGAGAAGAGGGGACATTATAGCAGTCTTCAAATACTTGAAGGGCTGCCATAAAGAAGAGGGAAAGCACCTTTTCTTTGTTGCTACAGAGAGGAGGACACAGGGCAATGGCTAGAAGTTGGAGCAAAGTAAGTTTACACTGGATTTTGGGAACCCCCCCCCAAAAAAAAAAACCCTGTCCTCACTATTAGAATAGCAAGGCAGTGGAAAAGATGCTCAGGGAAGTGTGGACTCTCCATCACTGGAAGTGTTCAAGAAGAGGCTGGACAGCCTTTGGTTGGAGATAATCCAGGCATAGGGATGCTTCAGTTCTGCCACGGTTATTTTCCATGCTTCTGGGCTTTGCTGGCTCCCCACTTTCCCACCCCATCTTTCTGCTATATGTGTCAGGGTTTTTAATCCTCCCAAGAGGCATTGGGTGTTGGCTGAAGCCAAGGCTGGGGACTTTGACTGCGGTGTGCCAATGCTTCTCCTGGGAGCAAAGCCAGAGGTTACTGTTGGAGGGTCTTGTCCCCCCCCCTCAGAGTCAGCCTGATATTTGTGGTCAGGAAGAAATTTTACTCTATGGTCAGACTAGTATGGACTGTGGGAGGTTTGCTTTTCCTCTGTAGCAGGGAGCATGGCCTCTACCTGGGACCTCTTGAGCAAATATTGTCAACATTTTATAGAAGCAGGCCAATAGCTGCCATGGTACCCCTGTTTTACTTGTGGCAGGTTAGGGTGTTAGTTCAGGCTATGTTGCATCAGGGTTGATAGCAGTCTTATGTAGAGGTTATATTACAGTCTTATAGGGATGGTTTTGATAGGGACGACCCTGCCCATGGCAGGGTCCCCTGCAGCCCTGCTTCTCTATGTTTCTATGAAATGTTCCACTCTACAACATGAAACATTTCATTTCCAGACACTGGGAATAAAAGCAACATAAATGAAGAACTACGTTCACCAAAATGCAGCAGGAGGAAGCACTTCCCCTTTGTCCAGTAGCTCATGCCACAGATGTATGAGATCCAGTTGATCTCCTCCACCAGACAAGAGAAACCAGGCCTGCATCTCCCACTCCCAGAAACACCAACCTAAACCCCAAGCTACAGAAGATTTTCAGACGTATTGGATGATTTCAGTTCTTCTGCTCGGGACTGTCTTACATTGTATAAGTTCTTTAATCACTAAGACAGAGTAAGAGTGAGAATGGCTCTCTTGCCTTATCATTAAGTCACTTACTGAAGAGAAGAAATACCTGTTTTCAGTCCTTGGGTTGAGAGGATGCGTCCTTATATTCAGTGAGAATGCCCCCCAGCTTTGTAGCTGGGGCACTCTCCTGGCAGGTGGGAAATACGTGTGCAATTCCCCTCGGTGGAAGTGTGAGCTGCACCCAGCTCTCCCTCATTAGTGATGAGCACCCTAATGCCGGGGTCATTTGACAGAAGGGGGATGATGTCACTTTTTCCTCCAGCAGATTTGTCAATCTAGCCATGCAATTCCTTTTCCAATTGAACATATTAGTGGACTGCACCAGAGCTCGTGTTTGGACATTGAAAACCATATTTTTAAGAGAATTACTATTCACTCACACATCTCTCCCTGTCATGCTTCTGTCCTGTCCACCCTTTTAAGATCTACAATCAGGTCCACATGGCAGTCCAGAGGGACCTGCAAATGCCTCATGCAATGCTTCAGAAAGCTGTGGTTTATCATCTCCCAGCTGTGCCACCTCAGTCCCAATGTCACAATTTAATTTTTCAAACCTTGTGAGAGGCCCCTGCTAACCAGTGGTGGTAGGCACTGAGGAAACCAAGGTACAGGATGTGGGATCTCAAGGGAGGAACAGTGTCCACAAAAAAAAAAAAGACTTGGGATGCTACTGGGTGAAGATGGAGCCAGAAGTATCTTGAGGACAGGAGGGAAGAGCAACAGGAGGAGAAACCAGTAGCAAGTATAACTGCAGTGAGGATGGTCGTTTCCAAGAGCATTCTCCTGGATTGATGCATCTCTATCCCACACGGGATCCTTTTCAATCCAGCAAGTTTGCATGCCGGTTCCTTCTCCTACTGGTTTGGTTGCCTATCAGTGCAGCTCAAAAATTACCTACAAAAGGATGAGGACATTGATGATCTTAACAAAAATAAAGAGAACCGGTGATAAATGGGTAGTCAGAGCTGACCCCATGCAGACGCTGCCTTTATCGTATGCCTTCCTTTCTGAGTTCCTTCTTGCTATAGAAGCCTTTCCATCCTCGCCTAGCGTTGCACACATATATTGCATTGCTACTGAATGTCAGAGCTGCTGAAAACCACCTAGGGCATTAAGTCCACTCTCTACCTCGCTTTCACCTGATCCTAAGATACAAACCCACTGATAGTGTTGCTCAGCTTGGATCAGTGTGTGCAAAGCAGCTTGTTAGAAACAGCCACTGGGGTGAATGAGAAAGGATTTCCTTTCAGGTCGCACAGAAGAAACAGCTTTTTCTAACTCAGCCCTCAACTGCTTTAGCTTCTAAGCAACTCTCCTGAAGACGACAAATAGCCCGTGCTCCCTTTGATCCTTTTCACAGGATCAGAATGGGAATTTTTTATAAACCAGGTTGGCGCTTAAGGACCGACCATACGCACCAATTCAATGGCATGACAACTTTTGGCAAGTCACAAACTTCCTTGTGGCGTGGGCAGAGCTGGCAGGTGATGGGAGGGGCAGAGAAAGGCCACGACGCTTGAACCTGCAGCAATAGCATAAATCCTGCCAACTCAGTGTAATCGAGCTAGATCGGGGTGGGCAAAGTGGTGGATCCAACTGGCAGCCGGACTCCATTTCCCAGCAGCCTCTGCCTACGGCGCTGCTGCCAGTTTCCATGGAGAACCCAGCTGTGGTGTAGCCATGACAGCACAGGGTTAGGGTTTTCATGGAGACCAGCCCCAGCAGCGCTGGCAGGGTGCAAGGCTGGGCAGGCAGCTCCTCTGGGACCAGGGCTGGGATCTTGCAGTGGTGACTGCACGATCCAGAGCTGGAGCAGAGGTTTGATCTGCTGCCTGCAAGCTCCTGCCTGGATCATATGGCAAGTTACTTTACAGATCCTCCAGCCTCTGTCCTACTCAGCCTACTGCGTTCCTGCTAATTTAGTCACCAACTTCTTTCCCACCTATGCCAAAATGCTTCCATCTTACAGAAAGAAGGATAGAGAAATGCCATCCAGAAGGGTGTATTCACTTTACCCAGACGAAAAGAAACTAAGTAATTTATTGTGACCTAAAATCAGAGTATATCCCATTACAGAGTATATCCCATGCCTGCTTCCCTGTTAAGGTTAGATTTTATTTTCCTTTGATAGTTAAATTATCTCCATGTGCCTTGAAATGTCCTTGCTAATTATATTTTTAGCGCTGTGGCATTTACTTGTAAGGGAAGAACCTCAGGAGAGATCAGTGCTGTTTAGCCCCTGAAACCAATCTCATGGTGTCATTTCATTTTCTGTTGGCCAAAGGGAACTTTGTGAGCCCATTCAGCAAGCTGTGCCATAAATAGGTGTCAAAAGCTTTGAAATGTTCTGCACAGGGCCCGCTGGAAAAGAAGAGCTTCATTGCACAGAAGGGGTGGGAAAAGCAAGTTTTTAAAATTTTGTTTTTTCTCCAAACAAGAAAAACAGAAATAAGACCTTTAGATTTCTGTTTTTTTTCATGTCATGTAAGCATATGAGAGCAACTCATTCTACAACATTGTATTGGATGGAGGATGCAGGTTTATGTCTACCAACTGCCTGTTTCAGGTAACCCTTTCCAGCCAGAGCTGCTCTATTCTGTACTTATTATTAGACTAGCCAAATACCTGTCAGGAATGATGGGGGGAAACATGGGGGGACGGAGTCTTGTGCTCCCCTTCCATCCAGGCCCGCTCCTCCTTTACCTCCTGCTGCTTGGGGTCCAGGCCTGCTCCCCCTCCCTGCCGCAGCGGTGGGGGGAGAGGGGGAGTGGCCCCGGGCTTGATGCGGGGCAGGACCGGGTCTGAGGGCGGGGAGAAGCCCGCCCGATGCAGCAGGTGGAGCAGCGGGCCTGGGCTGACCCAGGAGTGGTGGGGGAATGGGAGGAACAGGCTCAGAGCCGACAGGGGGGAGGAGGGAGGTGGGGGAGGAGTGGGCCTGGACCCATGGCGGGGAGGAGACCTGAGCCCAAGCTGGGAGAGAAGCTGGCCTGCCACGGTGGTGTGGGGGAGCAGTGGGCCTGGTCCGATGAGGCAGCAGCTGGGGGAGGGGAGGAGTGAGCCTCTTCCCCACCTCGGTCCTGGGCCCACTCCTCCCCCCGTCGACTCTGAGCCCACTCCTCCCATTCCCCCG
>NW_017729025.1:5257938-5259612 GCF_001723915.1 Gavialis gangeticus | reverse complement strand
CCCCCCCCCCCCCCCCCCCCCCCCCCCCCCCCCCCCCCCCCCCCCCCCCCGCCACTACCAGGTTGGCCAGGGCCCGCTGCTCCCCCTGCCATGGCGAGCCATCTTCTCCCCCAGCTTGGGCTTGGTCCTCCTGCCCCCCGCATGGGGCCCAGGCCCACTCCACTCCTCCCCTCTCCACACCATCACCGCCGCTCCTGACGTATTCCTGCTATTCCCCCAACCCACATTGGGCCTGCTCCTGCCCCTACCACTGCCACATCGTCCCGCGTCAGGCCCTCCAGGTAGCAACGGCGGAAGAGGGGAGGGGCGGGCCAAGGCCAGAGCCATGGCTTGCCCCCCGCATGGCATCCCAACCCTGCTGCCCCCCATGCCACAACCACCATCACCTGCAAGGAGTAAAGCGAAGGGAGGCCAGTTTCAATGGCCTCGCCCCCGACTCCGCTCCATCCTTGCCACCCACAGGGAGCAAAGCGTGGGGGGGGGGGTGAGACCAGCACTGTTCTCCTCGTTCCCCGTTCCGTCCGCTCTGTTACCCTTGCCTCCAGGGAGCGGGGGGTGCAGAGGGGAAGGGCAAGGCCAGCCATTCAGAGCGTGACTAAAGTGTTATGGACAGAAAGACAGACTTAGGCTTTTATAATATTAGACTATTTGGTAGGTGAGCAGGCAGTGGGGACTGGATATCCTTCTGGTGAGGAAACTCATCTGGGACATGAGGTACTTAAATCGGACAAAACAGGGACTTTACCATGGGACTTCCATATCCCGGGTGAGTGTCCTAGGTACCAGGCCATAGGGAGTCCAGGAAATGAAGTATTAGACTGCAGTAGACAGGGGGAAAAACAGAAGCATCAATCTTTGAAGTGGTATGACACCCTAATCTTCTCCCAGCCTTTTCTTAAACAATATTGCTTTCTGAAAATGTACCAGATCAGATCACCTAATAAGCCAGGGGTTATGGCACTTCCACTTTTTGGTCTAAACAGATCATAATTCAAACAAAAAATATCTGGTAAAGAAAATATAGCTGCCATCCTTTCTAAGGACACAGAAGGTCCTTAAGGGAAAGTAAATGTTTCCTTCTCTCTCCTCATGCCCCCCATTTGGAGGAAGCAATCATAAAGTAGACATTGGTTATTCCTGCTAAAACTGAGGTAGCACTTAGTGGGTGCATCTACCCGAGATGCTTACTGTGGAGCTGCCTAAATAGCTTCCCAGGAAAGCATTACCGTCTACCCAAGTAGTGCTATTAGGCTGGAATAAACTCTTTAGTTCTGCCCAACAAAAGTACTATTCTAAGGCAGAGTTATTTAGTCCACTGCAACACATGTGTAGACAGTGACTGGAGCATTATAGACTGTACAGGAGTTTATTGTGTCAAATTAATTTCATGTGTAGACGTGCCCAGTAATTGGTACTTAGAAGAGGAAATTAAGTGAAGCCTGAATTACACAGGCACCAAGGGAGGGGCTTTCCATAGAATTCAGGCTCACGGTCTCATTGACACTGCAGACATATGCTGCATTAAAGAAACCTGCAAGCCAGTGGGTAGGTGCACACAAAATAAACAGAAACTTCTGCAAGATTCACCCAAGGGACTTCTGCGTGCAACAAGTGATCTCCTCTTGGGAATCCCTGTATACGTGCTCTGGGGTGGGGGAAGGAAGCGGGGGGTTG
>NW_017729025.1:5255851-5257810 GCF_001723915.1 Gavialis gangeticus | reverse complement strand
GGGTTGGGGAGGGAGGGTCTTTAATTAGACTGTCTCTCTGTAATTTGCTCTAATTAAAGTGCCCACAGCATCATGTGTATTCAGCATCTTGTGCGTCAAAATGGCAATGGGGGTGCTTTAACTAAAGCTTGTTCAATAAGCTTTAAAGTGCCCCCACCACCATTTTGTAATGCGGGGATGCTGAATACATGTGACGCAGAGGATGCTGGAGCACACTAATTAGCATGCTCAGTTAACTGAGTCTGCTCTGACACAGGCTAATCAGCCTGTGTCGGAGCAGAGGTCTATCACGTGCATCTGTGATGCCTTTGGAGGAAAATAAAAGCTCAAAACAGAGATATCTGAAGGCAGAAAGCAATTTAAATGTGAGTAATACTGCAACAAACAATCGGCTGTGGTAAGACACTACTGAGAAATTAGGAACATGAAATAGCCAGAATTAAGCACCATAAATGCCCTGTGGCTACAGAATTAATAGCCACAAACGCCCTGAATCATTACACAACCATCATCTGAAGTCTACTGCTCAGAGGCAGTTTTGGTACCAACTCCCCCCCCCACCCCCAGGAGTGCAACCCCATGCAATCAGCCAGTAGAGCACATGGCAGCTACCCAGGTCGCAGGGCATGGTCAGGGGTCAAGAGTGGTGCTGGGGGGGAAGCAGGTAGGGGGCTGGATCAGGTCCCTATGAGCTGCACCTTCCTTCCCAGGGCAAGAATAATGCCCCCAAAGTACCTTTCCTCACTGCTCCCAGCCAACCCAGGAAGCACAACCAGCACCCCCCACCCCAACCCCAAATCCAAATTAATTAAAACCTGAGACCTCCTTTAACATACTTCCTCTTAATTTCTTTTAATATTGTTTCTTTACTCCTTTGTTTTTGCTCCTTCAGTTGCTGACTACCTTTATTTCCCCACCCTTCCCCAACCCCCACTTCCTTTCTACCTCTCATTTCATTACAGTGTGTAACAAGGCCCTTATTTAGGTCTCAAAAATCAAAGGTTTAGTAATAAAATGTTGACTTTTGATCTCTATGAACTTACTTTTTTTTAAACTCTTAGACCTAGCCTCTCTGCAAAGTCTGATTTTGATTTGCGAAAAAGAGTTTTCTGCCAGGAAAAAGAAAAAAGCATCGCAATGAAAAATTCCCAGGAAGGTAATAATTCATCTACAGTCCTGCCCCAGTAACACTCAGAGTTAAACTTCTCTGGTCAGTGCAGTCTCTTTCCTTCTCTACCCCACAAACCTAGTATGAAGGCACTATACTAGTACAGTGAGGTCCAAGTAACTATGCATAGCATAATTATTAACAAGGCATAAAATATGTATTCCTATCACAGCTCCAAGAAGCTTAAAATTGCTTCCCAAATAAAGGAAACACCAAGGTTTACCAGCTATTTAAGGGGTATTATTTTGTCCCCATAGATTAGGGCCGTGGCTCTCAAACTTTTCAGACTCGAGGCACTTCTCAAAAACTTTCCAGCTTTCACTTATCTCTTGACTAGGAAAAAAAAAAGACTGATATTACTTTACAAGGAGCTCAATAAGACCTCAGCAGGTCAGAATGTTTTTGACACTGGTTTTCTAGTTGGGAACTACAGAAAGGATGAGGACAAATTGGAGAGAGTCCAGAGGAGGAGAACAAAAATGGTTGTAGAGCTGGGGGATGTGACTGGTGAGGAGAGGCTGAAGGAACTGGGCTTAGTCTGGAGAAGAGAAGACCGAGGGGGACTGAATAGCAGCTTCACCTCCCTGCAGGGGGGCTGCAAAGAGGATGGAGCTGGGCTGCTCTCAGTGGGGGCAGATGACAGGACAAGGAGCAATGGGCTCGAGCTGCAGCAAGGGGAGTTGAGGCTGGATATAAGGAAAAACTCTCTCATGAGGAAGGTAGTAAATCACTGGAACAGGTCACCCAGAGAGGTGGTGGACTCTGCATCCCTGGAGATTTTTAAGACCCAG
>NW_017729025.1:5248918-5250851 GCF_001723915.1 Gavialis gangeticus | reverse complement strand
GAACTGGGCTTAGTCTGGAGAAGAGAAGACCGAGGGGGACTGAATAGCAGCTTCACCTCCCTGCAGGGGGGCTGCAAAGAGGATGGAGCTGGGCTGCTCTCAGTGGGGGCAGATGACAGGACAAGGAGCAATGGGCTCGAGCTGCAGCAAGGGGAGTTGAGGCTGGATATAAGGAAAAACTCTCTCATGAGGAAGGTAGTAAATCACTGGAACAGGTCACCCAGAGAGGTGGTGGACTCTGCATCCCTGGAGATTTTTAAGACCCAGGTAGACAAACCCTTGGCTGGGATGATGTAGTTGGGGCTGGTCCTACTTTGACCAGGGGTTGGACTAGCTGTGACCTCCTGAACTCCCTTCCCACACTCACTTTGTATGATTCTGTGATCTCTGGTTTTATCTCAGGAATAAGGCGTAGGTGTTTGCACACCTAAGAGTACTAGTATTTCATGGCACCTTAAAAGGATCCCATGGTACCCCAGATGGCTGTGGCATCCTGGTTGAAAATCACTGCATTCAGGGCAGCAGAACATGGAGCTTTCCAAGTTGCTCAAGGGTGTTTTCCCTTCCTCTGCTTCCAGCCAACTTGTTGCAGCACCAACAAACACCAAGGACCTGCAAGGGCTACGGTGGTAGAGATGTTTTTCCCCAAAGGCTGAGTTCTGTTCAAAGGCTAGGTTTAGGCTATAGTAGGCAGAAGGATGGCTCATGCTATGCAGATTTGCTACTAAGAGATTACTGCATGCGGTGTTGAGCAAATGATTGATGCAAAACCCTACGTACTCAAAGGCAAAGCAAGTGCTTTTTCAATTGACTAGTGGGGTGGGGATGTTCAGAAAGAAGGAGTGATTATTTTCGCTGAAGAAACATGCATATGAAATTCAAGGGTGTTAGTGTGGTTGAAAACAGATGACGCCACATGTTAATGGCCAGTATTAATACTGACTGTTGCTTTGCAAACAATGTACTGTATGAATATTTACAATAATGTAATAGCTCGAGTGCCTTCTTGAAAGGTTCATTTGAATTTTCAGTGCCTTTCACTGTGAATAATTTACTCTCAATAGGGAGACCTGCTTGATAATACACTTGGGGTATTGCCTTTCTAATAGAGGTAGGCTGTAATTGTGAAAGCTGGGCCTGAATTTGGGTCCAGATAGTACTTGGGGAATATGGTTAGAGTCGGTCTGTGAGGCTCCAAGTCAGGCAGGCAGGTTTATCTTCCGTGTCCAGCAATTATATGCAGAGGGAAATAAATTCCCGCCTTTAATTGTTTTCCACCTCCCCTGGGATTCCATAAAATTTAATGTTATTTCTCCCAAGCCTGTTTCCTCAATGTTTTACACATAACTGCCTTTTTGTTTTCAGTAAATCTATGTATTGTTCTTCTTTCTTCCAGCTGTTTTAGTCTCTCTTTCTCCTACTGTGTTCTACTTCATCGACCCTCTCATCCATTTTTATCAAGCTTTGTTTTTTCTCCAAAATTGAATTTTCAAGGTTATTGAAGAAAGATGTTTTTTTCCCCATTTTCATTTCCTTTTTGAAACCTACCACCACCTGTCGTGTACATGTTTTGGAGCTCCGCAAAACTGCTGGACTTACTGGGGTTAAGTCTTCCTCGCAGCTATAGACTGCTCCAGTGACTCTTTGAGAACGCTTAGCCCTTTCCTCCCTGCCGTTCGAGCCACCAAATAATCTCACCCCTCTTTTCCACTGCAGCACATAGAAATCAAAAAGTCCAATCCATCCATCAATCAATCCATCCATCCATCCATCAATCAATCAGGTCTAATAAAACATGCAGTATGTAGAAACACTCTGCCTTGAATTGCAACTGCAACAGGTAATCCTTCCCTCCCTCCCCCCATCACATATTTTTGCTCCCCGCTTACGTTCAGCTCAACTCATACTGTCACATGTGACAGAATCTGTCACA
>NW_017729025.1:5232210-5243918 GCF_001723915.1 Gavialis gangeticus | reverse complement strand
CTCCCCCCATCACATATTTTTGCTCCCCGCTTACGTTCAGCTCAACTCATACTGTCACATGTGACAGAATCTGTCACAGGGATCTAGTGGCCTGTTATAAACTAGTCAGGGGGGGATCAGCAGGCATTGGGGGAGTCCCTGTTCCCCCGAGCACCGCCAGGAGTGACCAGGAATAACAGTCACAAGCTGGCAGAGGGTCGGTTTAGGCTAGATATCAGGAGGCGCGACTTCACGGTCAGGGCGGCTAGGGTCTGGAACCAACTTCCAAGAGAAGTTGTGCAGGCTCCCACCCTGGGGGCTTTCAAGAGGAGGTTAGATGACCCCCTTGCTGGGGTGGTTTGGGCCCAGTTGTTTTTCCTGCCATGTCAGGGGGTCGGACTAGATGATCTGCTCAGGTCCCTTCCGACCATAGAAACTATGAAACTATGTGGCCAACTTCTTAACTTAAACACATGGTGCTCCCCGATTTGGGACAACACTTCAATAGCATCAAAGTATTTACTTGTCCAGCTGTCAAGCGTGCCTCACAGTCAGCTTCTAGTCTCCTTTGGACAAGTGTCACTCACCTCGATTATAGGACAGAGGTGGGGTTCTCACCCCAGTACACAAAATCCTTAATTTTATTTAAATAATACAAACCTAACTTGGGCAGCCCAAGCCCCATTGTATCAAACTGTACCTCCTGATTACCCACTACCTGGCAGAAAGTGTTATCCTTTCATATCATGTCATACCTGTGGTTGCACAGGCTTGAGGTCTCTTCCATACCTGTGGTTGCACGGTTTTGCGATCTCTTCCATACCTGTGGTTGCACGGGTTTGTGGTCTCTTCCATACCTGTGGTTGCACGGGTTTGCGGTCTCTTCCATACCTGTGGTTGCACGGGTTTGCGGTCTCTTCCATACCTGTGGTTGCACCGTTTTCCGGTCTCTTCCTTACCTGTGGTTGCATGGGTTTGCGGTCTCTTCCATACCTGTGGTTGCACGGGTTTGCGGTCTCTTCCATACCTGTGGTTGCACCGTTTTGCATCTCTTCTTTCCACAGATAGACCATGACTTCCACCAGCAGCGAGGCAAGGAGAGTAAAGACTCCTTGTGTTTTGGATCTTTACTGCCGAAGAGTGCCTGGATCCCATCGGTGTTTCAGCCTGTGCTGTCAGTGAGTAGCCCTTTCTGATTTCCTGCAACGACCTGTCGTACGTGGAGTGTTTAACAAGCCTTATAACTAGGTGTAAAGAGGAGCTGTGATAATTTCCTAAAGCAGCTGCTGCACATAATGAACTGCACTTCCAGTTGCACTACTGGATTGGCAGACAGCCACTGTGAAGAGCTGGAATAAGTAAACCAGAGAAGTTTACAAGGGTATTGCTTTCCAATGTGAGGGACGGTATGACGGGAACACAGGGCTAGACTGTTAGCTGGCGTAAATTAGCACAGCTCCATTGAAATCCACGGAGTTCTGCCAATCTGCCCCAGTTGAGAATCTGACCTCAATCTGATGTGGTGCCCTACAGTATGAATTCAAAGTACAGCAGCCTAAACTGAAGTGCCAAGCACGGGACCCATTCTTCAATACTAAAAGAAGTTGAAAACACCCTTTTTTTCTTCCCTTTCCCATTTATGCTCATAAAATTGCACCCACAGTTTTAGTCCTTGTTGAAGGGTAGGTGATTTATGATTTGGAGAGACTTCAGCAAAGTACATAACATCTGTACAGAAAGAACAAGTCAGAGCATGTCTACATCCATGCCCCGAAGGGAGGGGGTCACCCAGAACCACGGATGACATACATAGCGAAAAGCAGCAAACGGTTACAGGATGCTGTAGAAGTCTTCAAATTAATTCACGTTCAATTGTGAGCACTTGGTGTCCAGACATTGTATATATTATCCAATCCCAACATATGCCTCACATTATATGCATCATATTTGCAAGTGTGGGTGAATGCACACACATGCACTTGGAGGGTGAAGAATATCCACACGCTCATGAATACCTATGTAATGCACATGCGCACGTTCACAGGCAGAGAGCTCCTAAATTGCGTGACACAATTCTCTACAAGCGTATTTTTAGCCTGAAATGCGTAGCAACCACACATCATTGAACATCCATTTGATGGGGACTGATTACATATTAGGCACGGGTAATTTTCTTATGAGCAAGCTTTCCTGATTTGAAAAGAAAATCAAGAAGGCCCTTGGAGTAGCCATAAGCTGCTAATTACCTGCTTTAATGAAACCACACCGTCGGAGTTGGTTCTGAAAGAGGCTGTATGAAGGACTGGTCCCGGATTAAGTCGATTCCCTAGAGCTACAAAGTTGAGGGATCTTCTGTAGCCATCATCCCATATAATTTCTCTAAGAGGGGATAAGCCTTTAATTACCAATTTTTAAAAACAAAGCGGCGTGAGCTTGTAGGAAAAAGCATGAAAGAAGGATTAGTGGAACGCAGCTGGAAAATTAGAGATTTGTTCTGTGTGACTGTGTCCAGCATAGCTTGAACGGCGTTGCCCACAGAAGATGCCTCTCTCAGTGACTTAATGCAGGGTTTCTTTGAACCAATCTTTCAGGGAAATTCACTACATCGTAGTCACTGGGAGATACATCTAGGAGCCAGTGTGAGTGAGACTTCTTCAGGCTGGAGAAACAGCCTCAGAGAATGCTATGAAGAAGCACGGTGCAAACAGTGATCAACCACAGCAACTACAGGATGCAAACTTCGAAAGAAAGGACCCGCCTGAAACATAACTGGTCTTAGGTCACTGTCATAAGATGCAGCAGTTCCCCGTATAAATGTACAGAGTCTGGCAAACGTACACAGAGGAGAAGCTGATCTTTAAAAGGTAATGTTCATCCTACAAATGGAGCTGCCCAAGCAGAGGAGAGCGTGAGACTGGGTGTGAAAGCATGCAACACGGACACATCCAGTCTGTGGTCAAACTCTTTAAGACAGGTTTGAAGCAAGGAGCAATGGTCTTAAGTTGCAGCAAGGGAAGTTGAAGTTAGATATTAGGAAAAAAAAAAATCCCACGAGGAGGGTAGTAAAATGCTGAAGCAGGTTACCTAGAGAGGAGGTGGACTCTCCATCCTTGGAGATGTTTAAGATTTGGCTAGACAAAGCCTTGGCTGGGATGATGTAGTTGGGGCTGGTCCTGCTTGGAGCAGGGCGTTGGACTAGATGTGACCTCCTGAGGTCCCTTCAACCCTAATTTTCTGATTCTGTGATCTTATCACAGGTAAATTATCCAGCTAGAAACAAGATACTGTCTCCATGGTTTTCAAGCAGAGCTACAACATTCCTGGATTTTAATTAATCGCTGTCCAAGACAAAAGGCTAACTATGCTGAAAAGCAATTCCATTAATGGAAACAGTAATCAACCACTGTCCTGGGAGGCCACATCCCCTGCTAGTGTAAATGGGCACAACTCCACTATAGTCAATGGCTCTGGGCCTATTTACACCAGAGGAGAGCAGGATGCATTTAAAAGGGATGCACCGACACAGCAGCAGGCATTTTAAAATAAACCAAATTGACTACATGAGGTTAAATACGAGGACAAGATTTCCAGCCTGCATTCAATTGTGTTTCTGCTTTTGACAGATAAATACGCTCACACAAAGAAACAGAGGATGCAATTTTATACCTGCAATTGTGTGTGCCTGCACTGTAAGTGGCCTAAACCATGGGAATGACAAAAATGCTGGGGCAAAATTATACGGACACGTATTCAGATGTAGCAAATGGAAAACCTGTGCCTGGCTCTCAGAGTCTGCTGGAAAGTGCCTACATTTTCCCCTTTGGACCCATTCCAGAGAAGGCAAAAGCTTGTTTCCTTGTCATCAGGTACAAATACATAAAATAAAACAAAATACATTGAAATAAAATAAAACATTGATGCTAGTTCTGCCTTCGGCACAGGGGACAGCAAAAACACTTCAGAGATGGTATATTAAAAACAGCAGCTTTCCTTTAAGGAGTTTGCAATGATGATTAAGAGAGAAAATTAACGGTTTGTTAATTGTTATGCGGGTTTGTAAACTTTAATTGGGAACTTTGCTTAGAAAATCCCTGGCTCCAGCTCACGCACTGAAGCCCTGGCTCAAGTTGTAAAAAGAAGGAAGGATCATTTGGGAAAGAAAAAGTAAAAACCTCAGAATGAAAAATGAGACCATGGAAACATAAATCATGCAAAAGCACATCTCTGATTAGCTACTCTAGGAACTGAAAATCAAGTAGTGAAGATTTGTCTCTAACCACCAGATTTAGGGCCTTCCATGCTTTAACTAGCTCTATTATGAAGGAACTGAGCCAATCTTAATTTGCATCTGATTTCAGAGAGCTGCCTGGGATTGTCTCAAATCAAACTGAAACAGAGATGATAAATAAGACAGAGATGACTTGGAGGCTGAATTGGCATTGACATCCACGGCCGGCTGGTTTTTGGGTTTTGTTTTTTTTTTAAAGATAACGTGGTTTGAGAGACCTCTGCTGTGTAAACCTGATTAGATCGAAAGCCATTCTAAAACTGGTGTGCAGGGAGAGAAAATAGCCATCACACGGAAATCATTTGAGGTGTGGGTAGCTTTAAGGATGGCGATGACTGCATGTGGTTATTGCCCATTGAAGGTCTGGAGTTAAAATGCAGCCTAATTCAGAGTGACTTGGGTAAACCCAATGGGGGCAGTGCATAGGCTGCAAGCCATTTATTCAGCGAGTAATCTGCACTTGTTTCTGTTGCTTGCTTTCCTGCTGCTTGTCCTAGAATTAATGTCATTGCAGCTCATTAAAAAGGTAGGTTTGTCTTACTGGAATTTAGGAGCCAGAGCACATGAGCAATGTGAGATACAGAGTATGATCAGAGCATACCCCACCAAACACATATACATGGCAAAGATGGCAATCCCCCCACTTCAACCAGCAGAAATGCCTGTTTTCTGTATTCACAATCTTAAAGTTCACCTTGAAAAATGAGATGAAAACTGAAGGCCTCACTTTCCATGCTACCTGGAAGCACTTGAAAGTATCTGAGAAATGTAAGATGCATGCTGTACTCTACTGCGGTCCCCTAAGGGCAATGGTATGTGTTGAGAAAACCAAAGGTAATGCACAGAACACATGTCTAATTAGATCATCTAATAAGCAATGGGCTCCTTGACAGATGAAAGTGGTTGGCTTGGCTCTACTTGTAAGTCTGATCGTATCATAATTACCATCACAAAACAATTTGCTGAAGGAACGGCATCTGTTGCCCTTTCTAATGCTAACTAGGACTCGGGGAGGAACAGTGAACATCTCCAGTTCAAGAGCAGGTTAGTCCTCCATCATGTCAGCCTGACTCAAAACAGCCTCCCCTGCTCTTTGTAGGCATAGATTTAACCCTTCTGGGGGGAAAAAAAAAATGAGTGCAGAGGTGGGTGCTGCATTTTACTGGTCCTTAGGAACAAAGAGAAAGGGAGAAGCGATGCAAAGAATATTTACTGGGGATACAAGAAAGGTGAATACACTCATCCAGCTCCATGGAGATAACTGATTAAAATAAAGCACATGGAGGGTAAATATGACTTTTTTGATTCCTGATCATTTCATCAAGGGCTCCTGGTAGTCACACAACAATTAACCTGGATCAGTGATACTTACCTCATTTCAAGGTCCTCGCCTGCATGGAAATGACAGCGTCTCTGAGCAATGCATGGTATCCCTGCCTACCCTCCAGAGATTGGACCGACCTACTCGAAGAAGTGACTAAATGCAAGGCATTACATACACTTGCATTTACTCTATTTTTAATTATTATTATTTGAATGGCTTCCCAACATAAGGAACAGACTGTAAGAAATCTTCTTGTTATTGAGAATACCCTATTCCTGGTATTTTACCAGGAAAGGAGCCTTGCTCTGCCCCTGTACCAGCTCATCACAAGGCTTTCACCATCCTGCATGGAAACTAGTGCGCAGGAGACAAATCAGACTGCGCCCAGAGAGAGACAGCCGATAGCAACAGGCTGCGATGAGCATGACTCCCTCAAACACCCAAAGCTACAACACCCCCAGAGGCGTTGGGGTGGGAGCCGAGATGTGCGCGGGGTCTGCAAGAGTGCAAACCACTCTCTCACCGAGGCGTCGGAGCCTCGCCAACATGGACACCGTAGACATTATGCTGGCTGGAAGAGACTTCGGGAATGAAATACTGGCTTCGCTGCAGGCACTGGCAAAGATCCCTGCCCAGCTGTTGCGCCTGAGCTGTACGCTGTGCCGTGCTGGGGATGTACAAGACCTACCCCCCTCGAGAAGCAGATCTGCATCAATTTGGCAGCCAGCAGGCATCGACATGGACTTCTGACAACTCCGCTGGGAATAAGGCAGCCAGATGGGCTCTCCAGTGGAAAACAGCTGCTCCCATAAGCAAGGATCCTCTTTGTATTCATATTCACCTAGAAGTTAAAGCATGAAGCAGCCTTTCTGTTAGCTCCAGCAGAAGACTAATCGAGAACTAATGTCATTCCTGCTGTTGAGTGGAAAAAGTGAGGTGGGTTGGCAGCGGTTCTCTACCACAGGCAAAATGACTTGCAAAACTTCTAATTAGCAGCAATGGACAAACTGCCCGCCCAAACAATAACCCTATGGCGGGAGTGCGCAGCAGGTTGGCATCTTTTCTTTACCTGGTATGTTACAACAGAAAAAAAAAATCCACCTTAAGAGTGTGTTAGAGTTTCAGTCAGGAACACAGAAGTTAGGAAATGTTAGACAAGGTCTTGAGAGAGAGGGAAAAAGAAAATCAGTGTTTGATTAGACTGTGGCATAGCCATTGAGAGTCTAAATTAAAGCTGCACCAACAGCCTTCATTCTGACACCCCTAACATTTTAACCTTAATATTATGATTTCTGAAATGTAATGAGTTTTCCAGGTATCAAAGCAAGGAAAAAAGGGGGAACACGTAACGGAATAAATTAACCCATAGCCATCCTCTTGGCAGGTTAAAATTAATAAAAGCAAAGCTTTGCCTCTTGCAATCTCAAGATTTAATTGCGTTAATTAACTTTGCTTTCCCATTACTATGCTTCCCTTTTGACTTTATTAAAAATAGTACTGTTCAAATGGCGGATGGAGCCTCTGAGAGTTTACATGGGAAGTGGTCCAATGCAAAACCTAACATCATACCATAGGAGTTAAAAGCTCAGAGGTATGTCAAGAGCCAGAGGACCTAGATACAAACCTAGTAAGGGATGAACAGAGAAAACCTTGGTCATGTTTTGAAGGAAAAGATAGAAAACCAGGAGGAAGAGGTAGACAAGGCCTTCTTTTAACAACTGACAGAAGTTTGCAAGTCATAGGACCTGGTTGTCCTGGGGGGACTTTATTTACTGGACATCTCCTGGGAGAGAAACACAGTAGTGCACAGGCAATGAAGCAAATTTTTGGAGCATGCTGGGGACAACTTCTTGGTACAGGTGGTAAGAGGCCAATTTGGAAGGAAGCTTTTCTTGATTTGCTGCTCATGACAAAGAGGAATTGTTTGGAAGATAAGGTGGCTTACAGTGATCACAAAATGATAGTGTTGAAGATCCTAAAGGAAGGAGAGAAGCCGAGAAGTTGAATCAAGACTCTGGAATTAAAGAAAGCAGATGTGAACAAATTCAGTGAAGTAGTGTGCAGGATCCCCTGGGAAGCAAGTCTGAGGAGAAAAGGAGTCCAGAATTGCTGGCTGTACTTTAAGAAAGCTGTATTAAGAATGCAGGAGCAAGTTATCCTGATGTGACAAAGGACTGTGAAGTGCAACCAGCTTGGCCAGACAGTAGAGACATTGAAACTGCAAAAGGGATCCTCCAAAAACTGGAAACTTGGTCATATTACTAGGGAAGAATGTAAAATTACTCCATGGGCATGCAGGGAAAAATATCAGGAAGGCCAAAGTATGATTTGAGATACAATGAGCAGAGGATGTAGAAGACAATAACAAAGGATTCTACATGTATGTCAAAAGTAAGGGGAAGACCAGAGAAAGTGTAGGTTGCTCATTGATTGCAGAAGGTAGTCTATCTATCTATCTATGGATTGATCAATAGACATATCTTTCTTTCTTGATATCTATCGATCGATCACTGGGTAGATATTGAGATATCTATCTATCTGTCTATCTATCTATCTGTCGATAGATAGAAAGGAAAATTAGTTAGGCCTCAGGAGATATCTATAGAGATATCGATAGATAGAGAGAGAGAGAGAGAGAGACAGACAGACAGACAGACAGAAAGAGTAGTAATCAATGGCTTGATGGCAGTTGATATAAAATGGAGTGCCCCAAGGGTCAGCCGTGGGGCTGGTTTTGTTCAATGTCATCAACGGCCTGGGAGATGGGATGGGGCGCACCCTCACCAAGTCTGCAGATGACACCAAACTGTGGGAGCAGTAGACTCACTGGAGGGTTGGGCTAGAATTCAGTGACCTTGACAAACTGGAGGATGGGGACAAAAGAAATCTCATGAGGTTCAACAAGGACAAGTGCAAAGTTCTGTACTTAGGATGGAGCAATCCCCTGCACCGGTGCAGGCTGTGGACTGGCTAGCTGGGCAGCAGCTCTGCAGAAAAGGACCTGGGGTGACAGGGGACAAGAAGCTGAACAAGAGCCAGCAGTGTGCCCTTGGTGCCAAGAAGGGTAACCGCATCCTGGGCTGCATTGGTGGGAGTGTTGCCAGCAGATCGAGGACAGTGATTCTTTCCTCTATTCGGTACCGATGAGGCCACATCTGGAGTCCTGTGTTCAGTTTTGGGTCCCCCCACTACAGAAAGGATGTGGACACATTGGAAAGAGTTCAGTGAAAGACGAACAAAAAATGGTTGGGGGGCTGGGACACATGACTTGTGAGTAAAGACTGAGGGAACTGGGCTCATTTGTTCTAAAGACGAGAAGACTGAGAGGCGATGTAATAGCAGCCTTCACCTCCCTGCAGGGTGGGTCCTTAAGGGTGGGTCCAAAGGGGATGGAGCTGGGCTGTTCTCAGTGGGGGCAGATGACAGGACAAGGATCAAAGGTCTCAAGTTGCAGCAAGGGAAGTTTAGGTTGGATATTAGTAAAACGAAATTCTCACTAGGAGGGTAGTGACCCACTGGAACAGGTTACCCAGAGAGGTGGTGGAAGCTCCATCCTTGGAGGTTTTTAAGACTCAGCTAAACAAAGCCTTGGCTGGGATGATTTAGGTAGGGAAGGACCTGCTTTGAGCAGGGATTTGGATTAGATGTGACCTCCTTAGGTCTAACTAATTTTCCAACTCTAATTTCCTGTAATCCTATGATGATGAAGAGGCTGAAGTATGTAATACTTTTCAGTCATCATGAATTGTCAGGCACCAGATAATAAGTGCAGCTGGCAGAAAAGATAGGGATAGAGACAAATAGTTTATAGAGCAATGGAAGAACAGGTTAGGGATTACTTAGAGAAGCTAAGATATACCCCAGGGCACAGAATGATTTGTTTGCCCTAAATTCTGTTCTATTGGCTATCATCTGAAAATACACAAAGGTCAGATGAGGTCCCAGATGATTGGAAAAAGGGCAAATACTGTGTCCATCTTTAAGAAAGGGAAGGAGGAGGAACTGGGGAATTACAGACTAGTCAGCCTGATCTTGATACCTGGAAAGCTCATGGAGCAGGTCCTCAGGGAATCTATTATGAAAGGCAGAGCAGAACGAGGCAGTTAGCAACATCTAGCAAGGATTCACCAAGGGCAAGTGATGCCTGTCCAATCTGAGGTCCTTCTATGAAAAGGTGATATGCCTGTGCATGGGAGGAGAGCAATGGATATGATATACCTTGACTGTAGTAAGGCTTCTGACATTCTCCCACTATATTCTCATGAATAAGCTAAGAAAATACAGACTAGATGACACAGTACTATAAGGGGAATACACAATTGGTTACGGTTGTCAAGGGGAAGTCATCAGTTGCTCCCCATCTAGTTGGGAGGAAGCATCAGGCAGGGTCTGTCCTGGGCCCAGTATAGTTTCACATCTTATTAATGATTTTGATGGTGGGATTGAGTGCCGACTTATCAAATTTGTGGATAACATCAAGTTGGGTGGAGTTGCTGACCTTATGAAAGAATGATCTGAATTAACTGGAGAAATGGTCTGAAACCAATCAGTCTGAAACAAATTCCACAAGGACAAGTGCAAAGTCATGAACTTAGGAGAGAATAATTGTATGCACAAATACAGGCTGGGGAATGAACGGCTAGGCCGTGGTACTGCAGAGAAGCACTGGTGGTCACACTGGACCATATGTTGAATATGGACCAACAGTGTGTTCTTGTTGTCAAAAAGGCAACCCCATAATGGGCTGTATTGACAGAAGTGTTGTTTGCAAATCAAAAGTGTTTCTTTCACTCTATTTTCTGCGGATGAGGCCTCACCTGGAGTTGTGTGTCCAGTTTTGGGCCTCATGCTTCGAGAAAAAATATAGACAGATTGGAAAGTGTCCAGCAGAGCATGACAAAAATGATTAGAGGTCTGGGAAACATGACTTATGAGGAGAACCAGAAAATATAAGGGTTATTTAATCTGGAGAAAAGAAGACTGAGGGGTAATTCAATAACATTCTTCAAACACTTGAAGGGCAATTATAAAGAGGATGAAAATAGGCTTTTCTCTGTGGCCACAGGGGACAGGACTAGGAGAAATGGCCTCAAGCTGTAGCAGAGGAAGCTGAGGTTGGAGAGTATAAGAAATATCTTGACTCAGAGGTGGGCAAGCATTGGGACAGGCTACCTAGAGATCACCAAATGCCTATACATCTCCCTCCCTGCCCTTTATTTGGTGGAGTTCCCAGTGAATTATCTGCTATTGGAACTGCTGGAGCTTTGGACGTGCAAAAATACCAGCAGCACCTGTAAGGGGGGCAGGAGCAGGTGGCATTTACCTAATTGCCATACGGTTCATGTACATAAGCTCCCTTTAATATCACCATTGGGATCTGACTCCGGTGATCCAGAAGAACAACTGAAAGGCCCTTTCACCCTGCGCAACAGCTGTAGGACCTGAGGTCCCCATGGGCCAGGGGCCTATGATCTCTTTACAGTAATGCAAACCAGCATCAGGAGTTAGCCTTCTTTCTGCCTACTCTTATTTTTTCCTCTCTAATTTTGTGTGGTCGATCACGGATCATAGAAACATGACCACAAAACAAAGCAGTGACCAGCTGGGCAGCGGTAATGCGAAGGATGACAGATAAAGCCAACAACAGGAACAACAATTACTACAAGAGGGTTCTGAGGACAAAAAACAGCATGCGTTGGTCCATTAAAATTTGAGAGAGACCAGGATTTCTTTGGGTGACATTATTTATTGGACAAACAGCATAGTTGGGATAGAGTTCAGCAAGCTTTTAAATGCAAGGCATTCTTCATCCTCGCGTCTCACATAATTCCAGGGGAGGTCGGGGGGGGGGGGTGCTGAGCCCCTCTGTAGGACAGCCCCCCCAGAAGAGATGAGAACTCCTCTGTGGGCTGGTCAGCACCCCTTCCTCCCCCCACACCCACACCAGCCCAGAGCCCATGTGCCATCACACAGCCGGTGGCTGGCCCTGCATCTTTCTAAGCAGCCCAGGCAGTGGTGGCGGCTCCTTCTGGCTGCCACCTCCACTGGTCCCAGCCCCACAGGTCTGGGAGGGATCCATGTGCACAGCCCCGACCCCGGCCATTTTTTTTTTTTTTT
>NW_017729025.1:5229968-5232188 GCF_001723915.1 Gavialis gangeticus | reverse complement strand
TTTTTTTTTTCGCCCCCCCCCCCCCCCCCCCAAGTCGATTTGTAATTCAAACCCTGCCTGGACCATCACAGCTACAACATCAATCTAACACTTCCATTAACATATGTCATTCACCTAATTTATTAGTTATGTTGAACAGATTGTAACACAATGCTGGTTGCCGTGCCTGTCAATGCAGTAGCTTCTGCCATTCAGCATGTTTTTATTTCTCGGTGCATTCCTAGTTCAGGACCCATGGTCTAACATTTAAAAAAAAACAACTGTTACTGTCTTCTCTTCCTCAGCAACTGGCATAGCCCTGCCTCTTCTAAAAACATTTTCAGTGTGATGAATTTTTAAAATTCTTCATAAGCATTGTACCTTTTTCTCTACTAGTCGAAGCGTATCTGCTCCAGGTTGTAGTGTGCCTGCCATTCCTTGGAGCTTTCAAAAACAATACATAGAGGCATCTCAGGGGATTCTCTCAGTGACCACAGCTTTGATACTAAATAAGAAATATTCAAATGATCTTATTCACATTTATAATTTTCCCCTTTTCCAGTGTTTGCATATTCATCATCTCTATAGGTCACTAGACACACGTTGCTTTTGACCTTGGTAAATGTCAGAACGCTCCTATTATTTTGCTTTACTGATCAAGCCATAAGTTTTGCCTTTATTTCCATATATTTTTCAGCATTTCCCTTCCTTGCTATGCTCAGATGAATTACATACATAGTCATAATTGTTTAATTACCATGCTAAAATTGTTCGCAACGGTCTTCTGCTTTGTGGGATTATTAATATTTTTATTTTCATTTACTGTGGGACAGAATTCAGACAAACACCAAGCCTACAAGCCAATGCTCTGGGAACACCATTTCCAGCCTACACATAAGGAAACAGTGTGCCAGCATCCAGAATATATGAATAATCATGAAGGTTTAAGGCTTGAGCCTGAGAAATTTTGGCATCTAACTGCCACATGAGAACAGCCCCAGGAAAGAAGCATGACTCAGGAAAGGGAAAAGAAAAAGAAAAAGCAATTCCTTCCCTTCTGTGCTCTTATTCTGGAGTACTGAAGTCCATGCGCACAACTCTCGGATGGGCATAAGTCACGCCCAGCCATGAAAGCGAGGGAAGCAGAGTCAAAAGGCTGGCCGCTGGGCACATCTACACGTGTGCTTGGATGTGCATTAGCCTATCTTAATGTGCATTAAAGTGTCACAAAGGGCACTTCCTCATGTGCTCCAGGGATGGAGGGGGTGGTGCTTTAATTAGAGTGGCTTTAAGGGCTGCTCTAATTAAAATGCTGCTGCATCTCCTGTATCAGCATCCGACTGCTTTGACAAAAGTTCATGGTAAAACAAAACTAACCAACTCCTCGCCCTACGTTCAGACGACCAAGCCCTCATAAAAATCCCTGCGGAAATCTAGGATCATCCTCCCCTCAGTCACAGTCTGCAAGGGACCTCCATCCACCTCTCCTCACCAGGAGCCTTCTCTAATGGTCACTTGCCCCTGGGACATTCATTGCACACAGCCCCCAACCCTGACCAACCTTCAGGTGCATCATTTTGAGGGTCTCTGCCATGTGACTTCATTGCAGCAACCCTCAGTCCCTTCAGCTGTAACTAAATAGAGTCTAGTGTAGAGTTATCTCAAGAAAAATCGGGGCAGTGGAAGTGGCAGCAGTACAGATGTTTTAAAATATGGAGCAGGTTCATTGCCTTCCAGTTTCTGAGTCTGTTGGGTGCACTGAGGACAACTTTCCCACCGTTGTTCCACAACCACAAGGGGTAGATTTCCTTTTAAACCTAAAAGGAATGCAGACAGGACGTCTCACAACCCCAGGAACTGGGGTTTTGCACCCAATACCACAAACAATGGCAACACCAATACTAGACTGCTTGAATGGTACAACATATAGCCAGGGGTGCTTGAGAACATCAGTCAGGAGTCTTTCTTGTCTCAACCATGTCAATTCAAGGTTTTCTTTAACACCAATAAGCAAAGCAAACTGGTAGTTTGATGCAATCCAGAGGGCGGATCTGGATGTGAATGTTTACTGCGCAGTAACCAAAATTACTGTACAGCATGGGCACACGTATACACGTTCATGCCCGCACTGCACAGTAAATATGGCAGCTTACATCGACTTGAGCATAGATTTGATACCTGCATGATTTCCTTGCAGTCTCAGACCAACAGAGACTCCCTATGACTGATGAAGGGTGACTG
>NW_017729025.1:5211581-5224968 GCF_001723915.1 Gavialis gangeticus | reverse complement strand
GCAGCTGGAGTACTGCGTCCAGTTCTGGGCGCCGCACTTCAGGAGGGATGTGGACAACAGGGAAAGGGTCCAGAGGAGGCCACTCGCATGATCAGGGGGCAGCAGGGCAGGCCCTACGAGGAGAGGCGACAGGACCTGAACCTGTTCAGCCTCCACAAGAGAAGGCTGAGGGGGATCTAGTGGCCTGTTACAGACTAGTCAGAGGGGACCAGCAGGCACTGAGGGAGTCCCTGTTCCCCTGAGCACTGCCAGGAGTGATCAGGAATAACAGTCACAAGCTGGCAGAGGGGAGATTCAGACTAGACAACAGGAGGCGCTACTTCACGGTCAGGGCGGCTAGGGTCTGGAACCAACTTCCAAGCGAAGTGGTGCTGGCTCCTACCCTGGGGGGCTTTAATAGGAGGTTAGATGTACACCTTGCTGGGGTCGTTTGACCCCAGTTCTCTTTCCTGCCATGGCAGGGGGTCGGACTAGATGATCTGCTCAGGTCCCTTCCGACCCTAGAAACTATGAAACTATAAAACTTGCCTGCATCATTAAAAAACTGCATTATTGGGTTGAATGACTATTTACATATAAAAGCATGATCCAAAAGCCCCAAGAATGTAGTACGGGTATTTCAACATATAGACACAGAAAATTTACCTTAATATTAGAAATGGGGAAAGTGAGGCACCAAGATTTGAGCACATGCTCAAATTCAAACAGCAAATCTCTTGTATGGTTGTGAGTTGAACTCAGTTCTCCTATATACCAGTCATAGGCTTTAATTTACATGTTCTTCTCAAGTAAAAATCCCTCCCTCCTAAAAGATTTGTTTTAAATGTATTGAAGATTTTCAGAACACAGTTTATAAAAAATTTTTCTTAGCCAAGCCAAGTAGTTTATTATAATGGATTATGTATTCACCCAGAAAATTATGAACTGAAGTTTACAGCTAAACCAGACTTTAAAAGGGAAACATTAGACACTTGTTGAGATTCAAGGAATTTTTGTAAACAAATAAATGCTGTTCATCTTCCTCATTTAATTGTAAAATGTCATTCCACTCTAAGCAGCAGCGACTACTAACTATTAATTTCAGTTTAGATAAATAGTCGGCAAATTTTGCTTTTCTTTTATGGAAGGCTGCTTCACCTGTTATGTTATAAAACCCTATTATCAGCTGTTTACATCTGCCAAATCTAAACTATTTGGATTGAATTTCTCATGCAATACGTGTACCTTAGCTGGATTACTGTTGCTGCTGTTCTCATTCTTATTTACCATCATGGTCATTATCCTTATTGAACGTTTCTACAAAACCGTTAAGTCACTATTTTCAGAATGGTAAGGCAAAGATGCATTGCTTTAAATGCATTAAAAAAAATCAAATTCCACAAATTTCAACATTTTGAAAGCTGTTGTGGAATTTTACCCATCCAACTCCCTGTCCCCACGCACACATGGCGTGGCCAATACATGACATTTCCATGACAAAATACCCTCTTTGGGATCCAGGCATCTGCTGAATAAAACTGACAAGGATGAAGCCAGTTTCACTGAACAATTGATACAACTCGCTGGGTGGTTAACGGCCGTGGGGCAGTCTTGCCATATGGGCTTGTCCTGGGGCCATGAACCCCAGGACTGCTAGACGCTCATATGAGCTGGCTCTCCAGGTACTAGAGTTTGGGAAGCCCAGGGACCCTATTGCTCTGGATGCTGTGATTTGGGAAAACATCATTCTGAAGCCACCTACCTGGAAGCCTGGCTCTCTGGTAGCACAAAGTTGTGCTGAAATCTCACTGACCCCAGTATATTTCTAAAAAAATATATTGGGGTGTATCCAACTAGCATTTTGTGGCCCACTGGTAGAACCCAAGCAAAAATAATGGAAACCTGGAACATTTTATTTATTCAAAAGATACAAGTCTGCATGCCATTTTTATTGCCTCTGGAAACTCACTTAAGTTCCAAGCTCCAAAAAAGGTGCAAACTATTAGAGAAATACTTACGAGAGAGGGAAGGGGAAAGTCTTAAATAAATAGAATAGCTCATAGCTAATAACCAATACAGCAATTAATTCAGAAAGTACTGAGCCAAACAGCCTGGGGGGCATATTTGATTCCATAACTTCCACCCTGAATGTTAATTAGTATTGTGCAAAACGATTGTGGCTTCATGGCTCTGCTGACTAAACTCTCTACCACAAACGTAAGAAGAAAAAATGCTAAGGCTTCGGTAGTGTCAACCCTCCAGGATTTGATCTACATAATATGGCCATAAAATGACAAAAAACAATTTTCTTTTTGGTTTCTTTGTTTAAAATAAACTCAGATGGTCCTTTGAAATTATTCTGTCCTACATGTTCTCATCCAGTACCATTAGATCCCTCTTTAGAAATTAAGAATATATTCTAAATATAAAATACAATTTAAGAAATATATTGTCAAAGTCAGGAATAAATGCTTCAGCTCAGATCCATCCTGAGATCCCCTCCCACCCATCAGCTTGAAAGACATGGCTGGTGTCAGGACAGTTAATTAAAACATTATGCAAAGACTTGCGAATACCTTTAGGTTCAGTGTGCCGCTATTGCATAAGTAGAGCAAAGATCTCCCTGCTGCTGATGTTAATCAATAGTTACTGCTTTACCAATATTAGCTTTAGATGAAAGCAATGCTGATGGTGCCTACCGCTGGGAGTTTTGGCTTGTGATCCGGATTAAGGTTAATGACACTATGCCACTAACTCCTCTGGCTGTGTCAGCCAGTGAAATGAAGAAGTTTAGTGCTGAATGCTGACAAAACGACGACCCTTTTTGCTGTTTAAAAGAACGAAAGACCCAATTCTTTGCCATGTGCAACTTCCTCAAAACCAGGAGAGTTAAGCCATAAAGGCTAAGTACAGACAGTCAAAAAACCTCAAGGATGAATCAATTTAGTCTTTGCAGGTTGTGTCTAAGTTGCAGAGATTACACTGAGAAACAACTGGACACACATTTACTTTTGATTCAGAAAATGCAGCCACATTCACGGCTCTCTGGCCGTGTGTTCGCTGCTTCTTCCTACTGCTCCTGAGGTCTCTGGGATTTTCAGTCCAGAATCACAGCAGCAGGACTCTGCAGGGTTGCTTATCACTTCCTCTTCCTGCTTCCAGGTGCCTCTGGGATTTGTAGTCCAAAGTCACAGCCAGCAGTAACTTTCAGAAAGTTTAGCAGCAGGGCAGCTCTGTACTTGAGGAAAGGGGGGTTTAATCCCCCTCTCTCTGACCCCTGACCCCAGACTCCAGCTGGGTTTTGCCAGGGGGCAGGCAGTCCCTGCCTCCCTCCCTCCCCCTGCCTCTCCCACCACCACCAACTCTCTGCTGGAGCAGACAGCACAGGGCTAGAAAGCACACTGGGGGACTGTGATTTAATTTAAACCAGGAACGAGTCTGGGACAGAAGTTTCATAAATCAGTTTAACCCAGATCAGTTAAGTCTGGTACTACATTCAACCAGGTTTATCTTAAACCAGTTTCAGCCATTTTGAAACTGGTTTATGTGCACTGAGCTTCTGTTCTGTTACTGGTTTAAACCAGTTTCTGATCACTTAAACCGGTTTATGTGTAAAGTCTGTCCCTAGCCATAGAGTTTGGTTTAGTGATGTTGATACCCGACACTGTTCTAGACTGAAATTCTCATGCCTGCAGGCCTGCTGTTTCATTCTTGTTTGATAAACAGGCGACTGGGAACAATATCTGTGGGCTATCAAAATGGCTTCTTCATGTCACAACCAAGACAGAGTGGGACCCCCTAGTCACAAAGTTATACAGCTGCTTCTTAAACCAATTCAGATTGTTTTCCTCTTACTAGCCTTTTTTTTTTTTGGGGGGGGGGGTGGTTAGAAATGTTCATCTAATTCCCAACCTAAAGTTATTCAAAACCCATTGGTGCCCATTTGTTCTTAAGCCCAAGCTGCAACGTGGCTAAAATCATTCTTCTGCTTTCAGCCTATTTTTTCCTTGGATGAACAAAGTTCTTTTAAGATTTCTCTTGTGAGACAGGCTTTCCTTCCACACGATCAGCCTTGCAGCTCTCCGTTGTATCGATTCCAGTCTGAGCTCATACTTACATAAACATTCACATATTTGGACGACACGGTAATGGATTTAAAGTGTGTGCGTGTTGCACACCTGTATCACACCTTTTATTAGACCAGCAGAAACATCTCAATGTGCTTTTAACATGGACTATCCAGGCAAAGCAAATTACTCCAGTCTCAGAAGTAGCCTTTATTGCTTTCCCTGATTACCCTGGTCCTTACATCCCAGAAGTCACTTACAACTATCTCCACCCAGTTTAGACAGACAGTGTCCTTGGACTTCACATGAGGAGGGTCAGGCAGTAGCATGGAGGATTTACCAAGTCTATTATGGACAGACCGTCCAGTCTCTCTCTGTCTAGTCTGCCGTTTTTCAACAGGCAACATGGATACAGTCCAATGAACACTGATTTTTTTTTTAGATTTATGAAAATATATTAACACTAAATATTTCATGAGGTGCATTTGGAGAATTGCTGAGAAGATATATCCATCGTGAGCTGGCAAAGAGCCCCGCCAGAGCATAATAGATCTTTTCTACTTTCATAATGTAGATCTCATGGAATCGGGGCAAAGCTGACCTGATTTCTGAGCCCCATCACACTGATGTAAATGCATAGAAACTATTTCAAATTCCACCGATTCACTTCATACTTAAAGTGATGCACTGGGGATGATAATCTGTCCCGATATTTCTCACTAATGAACTCTGTTATACTTCAAATATGATCCCAAAGAGTGTTCTAAAACAGCATGATTTGATTATTTGTTTGTAATTTATAAGACAGCAGGCACAGTATACATAAAACTGCAGCTGAACTGAAAAGAAAAATCAATGCATCATGCTTTGGTCGATTGTTTTGCAAACCAACTTACTATGAAATATATTTGGTGTTTTAGGGAGCTTTACAAGCACTTGGAGACCGATACATTTGAAAAAACAGTTTATGTGATGAAGAATATTTTATGTAACACCAAAATAAAATTAAACATATAAAACGTGGGCACCGGATACAGCAATATCTTATCATGAAAAACTATACTGTCCTTGTTGGCATCATCACTTGATAAGGTGCATGATGCAAGCAGTTTATGATATTGTACCTCTTGGCATTTTTATCAGTTGATTGCTCTATTCCAGTAGTAAAAATGGATCATTCAGATTATTTCTCGAGTCCATTTTTTTTTCTGCCAACAAGATTCCATCTGTGTATTTTCCAAAATTGTTGTTAACCTAAATTTGGATGTGGGGATGCAGAGGGGGACAGCAAGTGGACAGAACTGTTAATAAATGCATTACACCGTGTACACTTTTACCATTTCCAGCTGGCATTAGGCAGCCTTTGAGCACACACCAAGCTGAGTAAAGCAACCTAATATATATGTTAAATGCAATGACTCCTTCTAGGAGACTCCCACCCCCTGTAAAACAAAACAAAACAAAACAAAAAAACAAAAAAAAGAAAGGAAAAAAGAAGTCTCTTAACATCTGTGCACTAGTCCTCAGGCCAACAACAGGGGATCTGTGTTCAGTGGAGTCATTTATGGCCTCTCCAGGACGGCGAGGACACATTTTAGACACATCTCTGCCTGGTCTAAAGGGACTCAGAGAGCCACCTTTGGGTCCCTCTCCAAAATCCTCCCAGGAAATCCCACTTAAATAATGAGAGCAAAACACTTTAAAAAAACCCAAACCAACTCCCCCAAACAAAACAAAACAAAACAAAACAAAACAAAACAAAACAAAACAAAACAAAACAAAAAACCCAAAAAACCCCAACCTCGTGCACACACACTGAATAATAAAAACAGAGAAGGTGACCTGCCCTGCCCAAGTGATTATATTTAAACTCCCAAGGGAAGGAGAGAAATAGAGCAGGCAGTTGCTGGTTAAGATCTGGATGCATTAATGCAATGCAAATACACTAGTATTATAAAACCTGCACACAAAAGGACTTAACGCACCCTCTCAACAGCTTCCCCAGCTGCACAGAGCCTTTGCATTTGTGGGTACATGTGAGTGTGAACACCAGGAGAGCCTTATTCAGGTAAAATCTTCACTCAGAACTGCCCCAACACAGACCGCCTTGCAGACAGATGGGCCTGTTGCTATGATGAGACTGCAATGCAGCAGAGACCCCCCCAGAGACCCCGGACTCTGTAGGGAACTGTGAAGCGGAGGAGCTTTCTATAATCAGACTGTGTCCCCTGTGTCCATTGTCCCCATTAAATGAATACAGACCAAGAAAGGGAGGAGCTGTGGATCATAAGTAAAGAGGATGCTGGAAAGCATTTGGAAAAAAAAAAAAAATTAAGTAGTCAACGCCTGACAATTCAACCCAGAGGGGCAGAAGAAACTGGCTGGAGAAATCTTGGAGCTGATGGCAATAGGATTTGCAAGGTCTAGGGCGACAGGCAAAGCCCCAGAGAAGCGAAGGGGTGACACGGTGCCCATCTTTGAAATGAGGGACCTGAGGAATTACAGACTGACTGGTCAGCCTGACTTCAAGACCTGGAAGCACATTGCAAAACAGACAATTTGTAAACACCTGGAGGATGAGGAGATGACGGCAAGAAGCACATCTGGATTTCTGAAGAATAAACCGTGCCCAACCAAGGCGGAAAGTCATTTGATGGATGAAGGGAATGAGGTGGGCACAATACATGGGGACTGAAGGAAAACTTGTTGTAGTTCTACCTGAATGTCACACGTGAGACAGAGAAATACAGGTTAGGCAGGATGGCTGTTAGGTGGATACAGAATGGACTGAATACCCAGGAATAACTATAAATGGATGCATTTCAGAATGGCAGGAGGTTTAAAGTGGGACTCCACAAGGGTCTGTTTTGGGGTCAGTGCTGCTTAATATTTATGACTCACCTGGATGTGGGAATGGAGAGCTTGCTGAGCAAGTTCACAAATTGCACAAAGCTGATGTAGAGTCCCACTGCATACACATGTATCCCCAAAACCGTCTCTGGCCTAGGGAGCTTGCAACATCAAATTTGGACAATGCGTAACATGGGAATAAAGCCACATGGCATGGGCAAGGAGACGAGAGAACAGGAAACAGAAAGAGACAGATTGCACAAGGGGCCAAGTTTTCTACTCCCCACAAGTAGAAAAATAATTTTTATGCTCTATGGTACTGGATTATATACAACTAGCTCCGTGCTGCTTACCAATGCCTCCCCACACACGCCCCCACATACAAGGTAAAGAGTAAAATTATTAAGTCATTCCATAATTCAAACAGTTTCACAAAATAGCTCCTTCTATTTATTACTTATAGAATCCTCTAATAATAAATCTTACAGAATATTCCTAGATTAGCTAAATTAAATCCTATAAATTAACATGCACATGAATACCATCCTCCACCAGAAGAAAAATCAACGGCCATGCATAATACCTGCTTCCTCCATTTACACTGACGTTCTCGTTTGCTGGTGTCTGAATAAAGTCACTTGAAAGCTAACCAAATGGAGATTAAGAAAAGTCCCCTGCAAGTACCTTTCATATTCACCTGATAACCACTTTCCTTTCACTTTTCTGACCTCCTTTATAATGCATTAACTACCTGTGAAAACCAGAGCTTTTTCCTCTAAATTATAGTAATTTGGATTTGCAGGTTATCCCCAACTATTTGAGCCCTTAAACTAATGATGTCCACTGACCTTAATAGGAGTTATTGCATCTTGTTCAACAGGGTGGGAAGTGGAGCCTGAGAAAGACGGTGTTTCTGAGCGGTCTACAGAATTGGGCACAACATTGACCCAAGCCCAGATTCAGCAATTCACCCTTATAAAGCCAAGTACATGGTGAATGCCCCTTGAAGTGTGTTTAATGTGTGGGATTCTGGGTCAACATAACCTACCTGCAGGGTTGCAGAAAAAGTGATAAACTGCTTATCATCCAGAGCAGGGATAATGCAGCTCACGCCGGGCCATGAGAGCTTCCAAATGCCTCTGTCACCCATTAAACCTAATCTCTGTGGCTTCCAGATATAATAAAAGGCCCCCAATAAGGCTTCACATCATGCCCGTTGCTTTTACCTGGGTTCATCGGGGTCCCATTTCTATAGGAAGCTCCAGAGAAATAAATAAGACACAAGGATCCTCGATTTACTACTAGAAAAGGGGGAATAGTGAAGGAGACTGGAGTGCAGTTTGCCTTTCCCCTAGGAAGTCCAACAATCTGGAAAATGATTTCCAATTGACTATCTCCAAACTCTGCCTTCACCTCAGACATGTTCCTCGGGTAAACATTGATGTTATCCAAGCTGCCAGAGGGACCTGTCTGGCAGCCTGCCTGCTATGACCGACATTATATTTTGCATTGCGGTAATGCCGAACACACCTACCAGGATTCGGAAACCATGATTGTGCACGCTGCCGAAACCTGCAGATGACAACACGACCTAGCCTGTCTTGCATACAAGACTTGCAGAAAGGTGGAAAGGCAACTAGATAAAAACAGCTTGCTGCGGGTTCAGTGGAAGACGAGGGAACAGGAGTGGGTCAGTGGAAAAGAAAGGGACAGGAGTCAGGTTTCTTTACCTGCCGATCACTACAACCATTATTCAATCAGTTAACACTCTACCTGCATTTATTTCCTGTGTACAATCTCAGCGTGGGGCTCCAACACGCTACCTTCCCTGAGTACGCACTCATCGTGACGTGGCCAACCTTGCTGTTGGCAAAGAGTGCTCAACGTTGCCGCTGTTGCATAATCATCGCCACCATCTCAAGGCCACGGGATGTACAGACCACGTTGGTAAGTAGCCATGCCACGAGTGTTTGTTCACGCAGAGAGCTTCCCTTGCTGTCCATAAGAGCCACATTTTTTTGAATGAGTGAGACGCTTCACTCCACTCCACTCTTCAGAATTAACTATCTTACATACAACTCCATCCACAGATAGCGAAAGAGCACCACACTCACATATTTAAGGCATCAGATGGCCTCAGTCCGGAGAATAATAATAATGTTGTTATGATATCCAAGGATGGGGTCCCATTGTGTCATAAAACACTTTCTTTGACTGAACAAGTAGCCTGTCAGTGGGGTGGAACTGCCCAAAGACTTGGCGAAGTATCAGCAGACGACAGCCCTCCAGTGTCTGAATGAAGGAGGGAATCATCATTTCCGGTGCAGGTTCATTCTTGCAAAGAACCTTTTTCCAACTACTCAGTTGGTCTAATAAAAGATATTACATCAACCCAAAGAACCTGGCTTGCCAAAGAGGAACCCGTGCACTTGTACATAGCTGAGCTGAGTGTGAAATACAGGCAACGAGCTCTATCAGTCATGAGTGCACTCTAAAATACCCCAAAACGCAATTGCAAGCAGAAACCATTATGCAACAAACCTTGCAATGGACCTTGAAAAATAAGAAAGCCTAAATTATCTGTATCCATGGTACCTGGAGGCCCCAGCTGGCAAGCCAAGAACTGCACATGTACATTGTAAGGGAGAGTCCTGGGTGCAACGAGCTGACCACTTTGCCCGAGTCGGGAGTTACCGAGGGCTGTGCAACTCAGCCGCTTTACAAAAAAGTGGAAGTAAAGAACCACATCGCTTCAGAGCCAGAATGGAAAATAACATCTAGGAAACAGCTCATCTGTCACTAACCAGCAATGGATCAGCATCTCTGCAAACTCCAACAAGATCAGACATCCCAGTTCTCACAGACAAGAGCTTAGTACATGCAAAGTAAATTGTTGCTCCCCTATTTTCTCTTAAATGAGGCTGATGCTTTGAGAAAAAAAACAAAAAACACAGCTTTCACAGATTCAGAATCAGAACAATGCCCTGTGCAAAGCAGGAGGGAGAGCTCATTTTAGACGGACTCCCTGCTGGGTATCCTCTACTTTCTCTCCTCCTTGATAATGTCTAAAAGCAAAATCTGTACTGAGCCAATATTTATAGAAATATGCTCCTGTGCCCTCACGTGTTTTCCCCTGTGCCTAAAAGTTGAGTGTGAAACCTCCGGACAACATCAGCGTTAACACACATGGACAGCTACACTGCCGCTGACTGACCTTCTAATAGAAACGAGATGGCCCTGTCCCTTTTAATGATATAATGTCTTCACGCTGTAAACCCCAAATTTGGGGAAGCGCAAAACCATAACAGTGGGGCAAAGCATGCAATCAAGGGCAGACTCGGGCTGCTATACGTTTACTGGGAAACTGTATCGACTCTTCATCCACAGAAAACACACGGGAAAGAAATCAGTGTTTACTTACACTGCACAATGAGCTGTACCAGGGCTTCTCTCGGCTTCACGTTGAATCCGTTGTACTGACTGGTCTGACATCTGTACGTTCCTGTCATCTCCCGAGACACGTTCACTATCCTTAGTATCCCATCGTAGCTCTCCATCTGCATCGATCCATCTGGCATCGCCGTCTCCTTGTCTGCTCTGGACCAAAGAATGATCGGTTTGGGCTTTCCGGTCACTTGGCACTGCAGTTCAATAGTATCTCCTTCCCGTGTGACCAAGGGTGATTTTTCTTGTGGGACAGTCAAATTGGGTGGGACTTCCGATGGCAAGGGAAGCAATAATTAAAAAAAAGAAAAAAAAAGAGAGAGGGGGTTACCATTAGCATTTGCAGGACATGTATATCTGTGTGCGTATTTATTCTGTCCCGCCCAGGAGAGCACAAAACACCAGCAGACTCTCCCTACGCCTGAAGAAGATTGTTTGCACACAAAAGCGTGCAAAGAACATTTTTTCCCACTATTTAGTTGGTGTAATGGAAGACATCACATTTACCCAATGACTCTTGTTTATATGTGCATGCGCACACGCACACGCACACGCACACATATAACTGAACAGTGAACTGAACTGAACAGTGCTGCAACTAATATTTTCATGAGATAAATCTCCATACCTACCTTTATTGCTTGGCACATTTACTGTTATTAATTTTTTAAGCAAGCCTGCCATCACAAGTTCATGTTACAACCAAATTGTCTGTAAGTGTTATCAAATGTATACGTGCTGTACGTTAAAGACCATCATTATAAAAGTTTCAGAACGCAAAGGAAACTTCATAAATTGAAGAGAGAGAGAGAAAAAAAAGAAGACAGGCTGCTAATACCTTAGCTGAAAGCTTATTATTTTTTTATTATCACCAAATACATTTATATAACACGACAGCTGTGGTAAAGAGATGATTAAATCATTGTTTCCAGCCCGTGTCACGTAAGCCTTTGATAGGAGCATGGTGTGGCAACTACTGCTTTGTACAGTAATGCAGATGCCACTGATTGAGCCCGCACACGAGAGGTATCCAATCTTTCCTAGGCAGGTAGTCTGTCTGCCCACTTGAAAGATAATATGGCAGAAAGTGTCCAGCCAGAAGAAACCCGTTTTGAGACTCTCTGCAAAAAACATATCCCCACCAGTTCAATGTCTGGACCGCAAAGGGATTAGCATTCAACTCAGCTTTCTGCAGTCAGTCCCATTAGAGGTGCCACTTCTTCCTCTGTACTTTAGGTAGCTACTTTTGATAAGTACAAAGCACTGCGAGCACCGGAGGCCTGACGAGAACGTATTTGCCATGTTCAATTATTGCAGCGATCTCATCATGCCTAGATTAGTTTTATACCCTGGCTTTTACTTCTCTCTTAGCCACAGGCTTAATGCAGATCAAAACATCATGCCTGTCATTGTGCCTGATTTCTAGAAGCAAAGAGCAGCATTTGGCACCCTATAATGTTTGCTTTGCTTGCAGGGAGATAACCTGTAGATGAGAGCCTCCAGGGAAGTCAAATCTAAACACAGGCCCATGCATTGCATGGAGGGGATAAGTTATAACCACAAGATGAAGTGAAGAACCATGTGGTAAACACATTTATCACACATCTCTGATCATCTCATTGCCTACTGAACACTGCTCACCTGTTTGGGTCTTCATACTCCAAGCAGCAGCTCTTTCCTTTTAAAAGCAACCCAGGCTTTCCCCCCCTCAAAAACCAGGACAGGCAAGATTCATTTCTGCATCATCTCTTCTGCCCAGTCCTATCCCACATCCCCAGGCAGGAGGTGGGAGCTTGGACCCGACGGCAAGGGAGAGTCTTAGCTTACCCACGTGAATGGGACCTCGCTGTTGGGCCCAGAAGGGCTTCAGGTACCAGACTTTCAAACAGGAACATTTTCAGGCATCAAAATCCTGTCTGAGAGTAGTTTAGAGGTTCTCTTTGAACCCTGCCCAGCAGCATTTGGTTTTACAGCAGGACAAAAAAAAGCTAAGAAAAGGGAGCCAATTTTATTAAGCAATTCTAGGGCCTCGTGATCCATTTTATGGGAACACCAGGTGATGCAGAGTTGAGCACCTTGGAGCAAACTTCATTGCACACGTCCTGTCTTTTCACCCAGCTCTACCACTCTCATGCTCTACATGATCAGGTTGGTTTGCACTTGTACACGTGTCTACAGGTAACACGAGTGTGCACACCAGCACCTCCACATACGCAACGAACTCTCAAGAGCAAGTTGACATGAGAAAAAAACATTTCTTATTCCATAAGCACCGTCCCAGATATACACTGGCTTAAGATCATGTATTGATACCTCTCCCTTTATGCCAAATATACCAACGCTGGGGGTGAGACCAAAGAACAGTGAGCAAGAGGAACGGGATAACGCAACCCAAACACGAGGCAGGTTTTCCCTGCCCGAACGCTCACTGGAGACAGGGTGGATGATAAAGCATCCTTCCTCCAGGGAATCGCTATGGTCCAGCTGTCTCCCGGAAAACAGGGGAAGACGGAAATGCAAACGGCGATGGTGACTCAGCAGACATCAGTCATCAAGGAGCTAATCTTCACCAGATGCAACCCTTATCAGCACAGTGGGCTCCTCATTTCAAATGCCTCTCACCCCAGACGTAACAAATTCATCATCAAAAATCAGATGCGTTCACAAAAGCCTCGGACCCAACCAAATCTTTCCCCAGACAGTTCACTAAAAAAAACTGGGGCTGATGCTTCAGTGCTCCCCATGGACCTAATGCTATCGCCTACCTATTTTTTTTCACAGCCATTTTTCCTAGATAGCATGTGGCTTTCCGTCCTTCCCCTCCTGCATAGACGTAACCCTCTGCCGCTAAAAGGCCTGGTGGTGTCCCAGCATCCTGCCAGAAAGGCAGAAGAAGCATGGGTAGAGACTGGGGAAGAGCAAGGAGATAAAACCAGTGAGAGGTCTCCTTACTGAGCATTACCAAGCACCTCGAATCATAGCTTTCATGGATGTTAGGGGTGGAAGGGACCTCGGAAGATTGTTGAGTCCAGCCCCCTGCCCCGGGC
>NW_017729025.1:5200379-5211372 GCF_001723915.1 Gavialis gangeticus | reverse complement strand
CGCGGGGGGGGGGGGGGGGGGGGGGGGGGGCTGCAGTCTGGGGAAGCTCGTGATTCTCTCAATGGGTCTGTAAGGGGCCACCCTGCCCTGCCTTGTAGGTTGGAGGGTTATACTTGCATGACCCGTGCACTTGTTATTTCTGCATTACATTTCAGGAATCACAATGGCTACGAAGAATCACCTCTCGTGCGATGCTTGTGACTTGCCATCAGGGACCACTGGAGCACCAGGGACTCTGTAGTGCTCTTGCCTTCTGCAAAAAAACATTAGCCGTGTGGATGTATTTGCCATCCTGAGGAACAGGAACTTTGTCTCCCCCCCCCCATCTGTAAGAAAATAAGATATTATTATTCAAATAACGAGAACCTAGAGTGGTTCAGAGCTAAGCCATGCACGGGGAAGAGACACAGTCCCTTACCTAAAGAGCTCCCCATCTTGGCTAACGAGACTCAGCAGGTGGGCATGACACATGGGTGCAGGTGGAGAGGATGCGACAGTGATATGGTCACATTTCCAAGTAGCTTAATTGCTTTCATAGTGTAGCTCCTAAGCATCCAGCTGTGAAAAGGGAGTAAAAACTTTGCTCGAGAGGGACTGGACCCTGGCTCCTTATACCAGAACATCCTCTAAACGACCCGTGCTTTTTCATGTGGTTGACTCTTGCAGGGCGAGAGGCCAGATCCCCTTTATATTATTGGTTGGAGCTGAGCAGAAAGCAAGAATCCCATTTCCAAAGAAACACAAAATTCAGCATCCAAGGGTGGATCCAGGGGTGGGGGTACAGGGTGCAATGGCCCCCCTCCCCTCCTTTGAGTCCTGCACCTCCCAAAGTTTAAAACCATTTGTCTGGGAGGGGAAAAGGCATTTCTAGTCAGTCAGCGCTGAGGGACTCAATTGACTTCATGATGCATTTTCAGCTCCCTGATCCCTGTTATTCTCTCCACTTCACGGGTATCAATGACCTTTTCTTCTTTTTATTGCTCTTGAGGTTTTACTTTCAAACCATCCTTTCCTCTGCAGTGTTGCTGTCTGTTGTGGCTTCCTGGTAATGCCTCTCTTCTATTTCCCAGCCCTGCAGACAGTTTTTAGCTCTAGCTAAAAACCTTAGCTCAGGTGTGGTCATATTAACTCTGATGTAGAAATGACTGACAGTGAAGAACTGCAGACACTGTCAAGACAATCAAGAAGGCTAGATTTTGTTTTGTGAATGTGAATACGAGATGCACATTTAATATGATGACTACAGGGCTAATGATACAATATCCTTTGACTCTATTTTGCCTAGTCTGTATGTTTTTTTTTTTAATTGCATATATAACTCCAGCAGATTAGCTCACATCCCAATAGCTACCTCCACCATGGTGGTGATCCTGCTATCTCCCCTGCCAGATGAAAGACCATAGCACTGAGCTCGGTGCTGAGACTCTTGACCAAGGGTGTGGGAGACTCAGGGACGGGCCCCTCTACCCTGCCTGAACTTCAACTGGAGTCTTACCCATATCCTAACCGCTATACTGGTTTTTCCCTTTCTCTGGAGTGGGTCTTTGCTCCCAGCAGCAATTCCAGCTCAGCCCTGAGAAACTTTCCCAGTGACCATTTCATGAAAAACAGTCTGTTTCTGCAAAAAACCTTTTGATAGGGGTGAAGTTGTCTCCGGTACTTCCCTTGACTCGAGCAGTTCTGATCACTGTACTACTTTTACCTTGAGAAACTAACCCATGGGTAATTTCTAACAAGAGTGGCTATGTTTCATAACACAGAAGGAAGGAAGGACTTTGACTTTTTAGACTTTTTAGCTACTTTATTCAGGGGCTTGGGATACAAAAAGTCGGCCCCTCCGGGGTTCAGGTCCAATAGGCAAAGCAAAGGCAGGCAAATCACCATCAAACGAAAAGCATTACGTCATAACATCACAGCATGACAGACACCTTTGCAGTATTACACAACATGCCGTTATGCAGTCGGGACTTCTGGCCACGCGGTCGTACCGACCAAAGCCCTCTACCAAGAAACGATTGCTACCCTGCTCCATTGGCAACATGTAGGGGGTGCACACGGGTGCACGTGCACCCCCTGTGAAAAGGTCCTGCCGACACTGTTGGCGGTCGCCGCTCGCCACTCCCAGCCCGCTCCGGGGACACGCAGCGTTCATGCCCTGCTCTGTCCTGTAGTACACATAACAACGCCTTCAACTATCCACGCAAAGGGGAAAAAAACCAGCCTGGCGAGGGCCAGGAAGGAAGGAAGGGGAAGCTTTCATAAAAGGATGGGAGGAAATTAAGTTGAAGTAATGCCCGTTTCTGTGGCATTTTGCTGGCCCTTTCAACCTCCCGCACAGCGAGATCCAGGGTGAGCAGGGGACAGATGAGACGCGCGAGCAAGGCAGCTCAATGTGCGATTGCACGCACGTTGTAGAAACAAAAGACTGTTGCTTACTGTCAGAGGAGGCATGGATGTGTGAAATTGCACACCGTGTTGCAATGACCCTGCAAATGACTTGGCTCACCTCTGAGACTTGCGTGGAGGCCTGGCATCGCAGGCTGCCGCTCAGAAAGTACGGTGCTCCTTAGACGAGTTTGCGCGGAGCTCTTGCCATGCACGGCACGGCGCAGACGTGCGCATGCGATGGCGGGCCACGCCAGCTGAAGGGCACGGCGAGAAGGAGAGATGATAGGGCCCAGAGTAGCACGTGGTTCCCAAGGGGCTGAAAGGTTGGGTGTGAAATGAGCCTCTAATTAACATGCCCGGCATTATCATAGCAGTGAGGCTGATCTAACAGAAGGAGCCGGCAGCACGGCAAGTACGATCGTTCTTCAAGATGCTTTATTTCGATGCCGTTCCTCCAACATAAGAACACAAGAACTGCCATTTATCGGTCCCTCTTGGACACGTCTGTACTTCATCTCAATTCTGCGTGCCACCGGGGACCTCGGCTGGTGGCTCCTCCACGAAGCCTTCACTATGGGCATGTATCTGGTGTGGCTTACGGACACCACCAACACCTGCCCCGCCGGTGAGCGGAGGGAGACCCTGGCACATGCCTACCCAGAGTGCGCCCCTTCCTCACCTCCGCCAGCACAACTTGCTGAAATCCTGGCTTCACTTCTCTGTTTACATATGCACTCCCCATCCGCAGCCGTACCAAGTCCGGGAACTCCTGGTTCACCTGCTCCTGGCCCTGGCTAAGCTATCCATCCATCTCACCGGCAAGGCGGCTCTGCCTAGCAGGACTCCCAGGGACTGTGGGGCTGCTTTCCTGCCCCTGGTCCAAGCCTGTCTCCGGGCAGCCTATTACCAGGCAGTGACCCCTGGCTCTTTGGACTCATTCACTGTCCAGCATGGGCCACTTGTTTTAAGCCGACATCCTCACCCCCAACCCTGTTTTATTTTGATTTGTTCCAGGGAATCATTTGTTGCTTACCCAGTGACCTCCCTTTGAAGGGAGACTTAAAACATTTCTTAGTGAGCGCTGACCCACGGTCCCTTAAGCAACAAATAGGCCTGTCACATGGGGCAGAGGGTGGATGCTGCAAGGGAGAGTGACCTGGGTCTAACCAGGGTTTTTTTCCCTGTTCCTCTCCCACCTGCAGCCTCCAGCATTTAAGCCCTAGGACGGTCTGATTCAAAGGCCGTATCCCTCACTCCCAGGCTCCATAACTACTGCTGCCCCTTTCCTCCAAGAATTTGTCCAGTCCCTCTGTGAATCTGGTTAAACTGTCAGCTCCCACTTATGGGGAAATCCAGCACAAGGGGAACAAAACGTATTTGCTTGCCTAGTTGCTACGCTGTCGAGATGCGTCCCCGAGCGCGGAGGCCAGTACCGAGTATGTTTGCATCCCAGGAGCTCACCTGTGATAAAAGGTTTTTGTGCACCGTGGTGCCAAGGACCTCAGTCCCGGGCTGGGGAAAGTGGCAGAACGCTGTATTTGGGTACGTGTACGATGCTACACACCCCAAATAGGCAAGGGCAGGAGAACTGGGTTTCTGCTGCTCAAGAAGGGGCTCAGACACTAATTCTGCACCCAGGGCCATGGCTGGGAAATGCAGAGGCTGCAACCAGTGACCAGGAATAGACCTGGGTGGGATGCACTTCACACAGCCTGGCGTCTGCCCAGAGAGAGGGCACCATGCAAGGGTGTGACAGCAGCCCACCCTATCTGGACAGTGCAAGCGGTCAGTGCACCCTGCCTAGGACCTGATTCCCAGACTTCCCTTCGGATCTGGCGTAAGCCCCTTAAATCTCTCCTCGGTGCCTCAGTTTCCTGCTGGGGAAACAGGAGGAGCAGTACTACCCTACCTAGTGAGATGCTGTGAAAATAAGTGCACTGATGACTGCGAGGCTCAGGTACTAAGAAGGCAGGGACTGTGTTAGCATCAAGACACAGAGAGAGAAAAGCTTTAAGGGGGGATCTAATAAGCTGCTTCCTCTCCCACGGTGACATGCTTCAATGCCACGGGTAGACATCACATTATAAATCAGAAGCTATGATTTCCAGGATAACTGACAGCTTATTAACACCTTTGTGTGCTGGCAGGGGGGACTGGCTGGGAGGAAGACACACCGGCATGGCTTAGTTAGAAAAGTTGTGCAGGATTTCAGGGCCTCTACAGGAAGCAGGGAAGCACCGACATTGCAGCGACGTGTGAGGAGGAGGGCTTCCTCCCGAAGCCCCACGTACATCGGGGCGGGGGCCCGGGGAGCGAGCTGGCTGAGGCCAGGGGATAAGCCCTGCCACGCGTTGGCCGAGCAGAGCTGCGATTGCTCCAGCCTCCCACTCCCAGCAGGTGTTGCTATGGCATAAGGAGAGTCTGGAGGGATCCAGCCAGGCTCAGACAGATATCAGCACGTCTCCCGTATCGCAGGCGACGCTGCTCACAACAGACAGAGGCTGAGGATGCTCGTGCTCATGCTGAACACCCCCCATCAGCCATAGCCTGCCTCCCAAGGAAATGCATTGCCTCACTCGCTCGGCGACAGGAGCACAGCCGGGGGACGAGCCTCTGTGCCGAGCTCTGCGTCCCAAAGCACCGATCTGTCCTTTGAGGACCAGGCGGATCTCAGAGCACTGATAAAGGCCTTATTTAGACACAACAGCAGCGCCGCTTTGCCCCAGCAAACAGTTACGATGGTGTAATGAAAGTGGTACGCAGGTAGATGAGCACACGTGTGTGAACCGTCTTACAGCCTGTTGCCCTGCAAGAAGAGACAGCTGCTATACCCAGGATAGGGCCGCTCTATAACCCCATAGTCATCTTTATAGCCACCTGACTGTATCTGTGCAAGGGGAGGGTTGTACCAGTAATTAGGACAGTGCCAAACAATATTGCATCCACTGTAACCAGCACTGTTGCAACCAATATTGCATCCATTGTAACCAGTGCTGCTACTCACGCTGCTACGGGGGGGGCTCGTAATCTGTAGTGAGAATACCCATGCATGTGGGGTGGTATTATTAGCCCCATGTTGAAGAGGGAGAGAGTTTGACTAATGCCTTGATCACGTACAGAGTCCAAAGCAGAGGCATGAGCTGGATCTAGATCACAGCCTTAGTCCTGGGTTTGAACTATAAGACATCCCTCATCTTCAGGTATGATGCCGGGGAAAGAGCCCTAAATATGCAGAATAGCCTTCTGTTTGCAAGGATGCATTCTCCTGGCACACGGGTCATCAATGCTGATGTATCTGGCCTGGTTTAAAATGAGCTAGCATGTGTACCGAAAGCAGGCTAGCAGCTGGCAGGCCAGAGCTCCTCACACAGTAACTTTCTTTGCATCTGAGCAGAGAAGCGGAAAAAAGAGGTTTTGGAAAGGGCATGAATGGAGTCAGAACAGTGTGAAAATTACTTCTACTCGACCTATATCCCAAATACCATGCACGCTTGCATCGGGCAGCAGCTAGGCATACAGTTTTCAATGCCATGATGTGAGCAGCAGCACTTTGAATGGACAGTGGGAGGTCACGGTAGGACGGGCAAGGAGACTTTGGATGATGAGACCGCAGTGGTCTAGGGAAGAGATCACCAAGCTGGGACAAGGGCTCTACTGGTCACAATGGAGAAAGGATGGGACTCTGCAGTCTGCCAAGAAAAGAGAGGGAGACATTTGAGTCAGCCCAGACAAGGAGGTAGGGAGGGGTTACCATCTTTTAGAGCGTCAAGAATGCCTATGGGCATGCATAATGACATACAGGAAGATATCATCAGCAATGATGTTACCATCTACTTCAGTGAGCAAGAGAGAGAGAGACAATGAAATTTATGACTGTATTTGACTGGCATCAAGAGGAAACAAGGTACTTGGAGTATCATAAAGTTGTATAGAAGTCAGTCTGGAAGGGACTACCCTGGGTCATCTAGTCCAACCCCTGGCTGAGGCAGGATCATCCCTGTCCAAACGATCCTATACAAATTCATCATCTAAACTCTTTGTAAAACTACCATCAACCCTGACACAATAAAAGACAGAACACTATACTCTACAAAGACCATTGAAAGGAAGCCTGTTGCATAGGCAGGAAGGTGAGACACCATGTTATTTAAGATTTGTTTCATTCTCCAATTTCTGTGAAGTTTTGAAACTCCAACATGCATCATCCCTGCCCGCTACAGAGGGTCCCTGTACATAATGCACAGTTTATATCCAAAGAGGGGGCAACTCCTTTGGAAAAGATGATAAAGAAGCAGCCAGCAAAGATTGGCTATGATAAAGAGATATCTGAGCTAGGTCAATACACATTTGAAAGGCAGCCATTAATCATAATGGGGGACGATCACGTGATGGTGAAGAATGAAATGGTCTTTATACCATCCTCTGTTTTGTGTTAGACTTCAAACAACCATTTGGGGAAGGAGGAAGTGACCTGAGTCAGCATAGCAAAGAGTGTCTGTCTAGAGAGCAAAAGCAAGTGCCAGTCGGGCCAAAGGGTTAGGGGAAGAAACTGCTTTCACAAGCTATGAATTATTCACTTAACCTTCTTCCCTCCTACCATGACTAGTGGGTTGACCTAGATGGTTAGATGGTTTGAGGGAAGGGAAAGTTGAGAGAAGGGTGCACAAACTGCTGCTGCTGTTTTATTTTAATTTCTTCTTCCATGTTTTATTAATACCACTGTAGTCTAAGTAATAGTATGCAGGTGCCCAAGGAGGGGAAAACTGCACTGTTCTCTAAGGAGAAGCACAGAAGAGATGGTGTGGGGATGGAGGCATCTGCTCCTGGCAAGTTGCATTGTGACCAAACCACGTTGTAAGAATATGAAAGGCAGAGAAAGGGATGAGAGCTGGAACGGGTGTAGGCATCATGCTGTCACATCGGAGACCCCCTGTTACCTTGCTCTGCAGCACAAGGGCAGGGAGACATCATGCAATGCAAACAGAGATGCAACTTGCAATGTGATAAACGGGAGCTGAGCCTATGTATAACAGATGAAAACTTGTAAACAGTGAGCATCAAAACGGGAATTATAAAGTTTTTTAAGGCAGCTCGTAGCTTGTTTCTTTTCTGTGCATCTATTGCTTGCGGTGATAAAATGTCTAATATATGATGCCTCAGAATGATATACAAATCACCATTGTATTACTAGAATACATATATCTAGAATATATAATATAGAATATATCTAGAATATATTACAAGATTTACTAGTATTTACTAGTAAATACTAGTATTAGTATTAGTAAATTCTAATATTTACTAGATCTAGAATTAGAGAAAGAGTGTGTGTGTGTGTGTGTGTGTGTATTCTAGTAATACAGTGAAAACAAATGAACATTGAATTACTAAAATATATATTATTATATGTATTACTAGACTATATACACTCTAGAATATAGGTCTATATATATTCTAGTAATACAATTAAAACAAATGACCACTGAATTACTACAATACATATTATTATTACTAGGATATTATCTATACCTATACCTATATATTCTAGCAATACAATGGTCATTTGTTTTCTTGCAAGACTACCTTGATCATAGCGGGTAATGCTCATGGCTTGCAAATATCTTAATTACACCACTAATTATATCACAGAATGCACTTGCTCATCATGGAAATAGATGCTATTGTGATGTTAATAAGCAGTTTGAACAAAAATGAAGGTTGGCTCTTTCATGTGTTGTTAAAGGCAGGAGGAGACAACTGACAAAGACAATGCTTCATCAGCAGAGCAGGGTCCCGCACTCTAATGAGCAAACTATGTTTTGTTAGCAAATTCTTTATTAGATAAATGGGCAATTTAAAGGGGAAGACCTTTCCTCATGTCATAGGGAGAACTGAGGATTAGCTAGGCATTGCGGTGCGGAAGTTACCTTTTCAGACTGCATTAATGTGCTAATATAGAAGATACTTCAGCATGGACCCTTACCTTCTCGTTGCTCTGGGTCTATGCCAGGCACATCAGTAACTGGAGCTAATGCTACGAGATGAAGAACACAGTCAACAGCTTCATTTCCCAGGTGCAATGGAAGACATACGTTTCCATATGATAAACCTACAATAAGATAAACCTTGCCTGCTTGGGCTCCTTTGTAAATAAAGGGGGAATAAAAGAAACATACAACATGCAAAACTGAAATTCCAAAATCCCTTTCACCAGTTAGAAATAAGCAGGCGCTGGCTTTGCTTCCTTGCTGCCCCTGCCTTCTTCCTTCCACACAATGGAGATGCCATTCGTTTCAGTCTCCTTAACCAGATAGGCCCGATCCCATTTTATCCTGCTTGTTTGTGCCCACCCCAGCTTCCCATCGGTCACTGGGCTTTCCCAGACAGGCCAAGCTGGAAAAATCAGAGTCTCTCCTTCAACTCTGTGAGCATACAGGGTCTGCTGGGTTCATATTTAAAGTAGGGCTGTTTTTGGACTTTTAAGACCTGATTAGACAAACAGTTGTATAGGATGGTTTAGTAAGGGATGATCCTGCCTTGAGCAGGGGGCTGGACTAGATGCAACTTCCTGAATTCCCTTCCAGCCCTGCTTTCCTAAGATCCTATGAGGATATATACAGACATTCAAAAAGCTTGAGGTGGAATTGATCTAAGTTGCATGGTTTTCTGTAAGTAGCGTAGTTTAGATTGGCAGTGAACAGAAAGCACGTTCGCCCTTTGGTAGGAGGGGCAAATCTTAGACTGCGTCCCGCCATTGTTAAGCCAGTCTATGTGCACCCAGCTTTTGTTCTGTTATGGATATAGACTGGTTTCCTGACACTTATACAGGTAAAAGGGCAACATCTGTACCTGGGCAGAAATGTGGGGTGCATGCTTCAAGGGGGACATCAAAGGTTAAATTCAAATCAGGCTTGGATTTTGGAGGCTGGGCCCTGTAAGGGAACTGAGTTGGGCCCTTTAAGTGTTATTTTAGAGCAGGGGTTGGCAATACACAGCCTACAGGCTAGATCCATTGCACGAGGTTCCAGGACCCTGCGGACTTCAAGGAGCATCCCATGTTTTTGGAGGTGCAGAGGAGCTGTGGCAGTGCTGCCATTCGTTCTGCACCATGCAACAGGCAGCAGCTGGGACTGGGGCAGAGATGCCAGCACGTCCCCAATCCCCAGTCAGTACAGAACAGGGTGCAAAATGGTTTTGGGATGCATGGGGGAACCACGACTGTGTGCTGGGCTGGTCAGAGACTTTTTTTCTGCTGGTCAGAGGCATGCTGGCACCTCTGTCTCAGTCCCTGATCCCATGCCTTGTCCCTTGGGCATGCAGCGCTGGGGAGTCCCTCTCACCCTAGGATTTGCAGGCGTCAGAGGTTGCTCTTGAGAAACTGCAAGGACGTGGGGCGAGTTCACTTCTCCTTGTACATGTCCTGTGGGAAAGAGCCACTCGCTGTCACATTACTCTCAAAGATCAACCCCATAATTACTGACATACTCCAGCCCACCTTTTGACGGAGCTGTGTTAATTTGGCCCGGCGCAGGTAAAAGGTTGCCGACCTCTGCTATTGAAATCATAGAGAAAAGTGGGGCTGGGAGGGACCTCCCGAAGTCATGTCTAATCCAACCCCTTGCCCGAGGCAGGATCATCCCTGTCCAAGCCATCCTATACCATCCGTCATCTGACCTCTTAGTAAAACTACCATCAAGCTCGACACAACACCAGGCATCACACCTGAATGTGACACGAGGAAGCAAGGGGACCACAGCCGCCAATGTCCTGCTGCTATAAAAGGTTGTTAAGATGCACTCAAGAGATCCCAGAAAGAGACACATGCCCCCTGGTACAGTGGAAGGTAACCCCCCCACCCTTCCCTGTGTCCCCAGTTCATACCAGTCTGACCAGGGGTGGGGCATTTCTTCTTGACCCCCAGTATTGGCATAGGTCTCAGCCTGAGTGAAGGGGCAAGACCGCCCAGCCAGGAACCTCCAGCATTAAATCCCAGCAGAAGCATTGGCACAGCCCAGTCAAAATCCTTGGTCTAGGCTGCAACCAGCAGCCAGTGCCTCTGAGGAAGGGTTTATACACACACACACACCCCTGACACATGCACACAGCCTCGATTCCAGTCCCCTCTTTACTGACTGCCCAGGGCTCAGACCCTCATTGTCCACCTTTAGTTACTCCAGTGGGAGGAGGAATCAAAGTGGGGTGTGACTGCACCACCCTGCCCCTGTGCCCGCTCAGTGGGAGACCATGCAAGCACTGTCGTGCCTGCCAAAGCCACACTAGCCTTCCTTTCAGCATGTTTTGACTCCAGAGGAAACTGCAGGCATCAGGCATAGAGGAGCATCCCCAAAGTCAGATATCAGACAAACAGCAAGATGCCTGGGGTAACAATTCAAGCTCTGGCATTTGGAAAATGTGTTTGTGCATGGGCCTTATGTTCACAGCTATCACAGCAGTGATGAATCTTGATGAATCACTAATGACCTTCAAATTCCAACCGAAACACTTTCAGCTTCTCCAAATTGGATGATGAAGTCATACAGATAGACAGAAATTTCTTTTAAGGCATTAAGGCAGACTGGCCCTGGATGCTATTCCCCCCCCCCCC
>NW_017729025.1:5194685-5200369 GCF_001723915.1 Gavialis gangeticus | reverse complement strand
TATAAAAAAAAAAAATTTTTTTTAAGGCTTTAAGGCAGACTGGCCCTGGAGTCTTTTCCCCCCCCCCCCCACCTCCCTCTTTCTGTTTTTCTTGTGTGTTCCGGGACAGTGAATCCAAGAGCTGGCATAATTCATCATTGCCTGCAGAAATTATGAAAAGCTTACAGGTTTGGCCGGCTGATGGATGCTTCCGATATATCCTATCACTCTTGCAAACGATCCCACACAAGTACAGATAATGCAGTGGTTAATTTCTGCTAGACAGGTAATGCATGAGTGCACCAAATGCCTTTCTCCATTTCACCCTGGCAGGATGATAACACAAAGTTTCCATCGAGCCTCCATCCATCATGCCCAAACACTGCATTCACCATTTAATAATCTGCTTGTTTTTGCTACTCTTGCTTCCTTCCCTGTTAGTACAACGAGCACTGACAAGCATGAAGTGCCATGATGCACGAAACAAAAACCTCAAAGTTAGGCTGATGCTACTACATGTGTAGGCAAGAGCTCCAGGTCTACGGGCTGCTGAGTGCATTGCCTGCCCATGGCCTGGTGCAAAGAGCATTGGCCTGGCACGCAGGAGATAGACTCATAGAAAATGAGGGCTGGAAGGGACCTGAGGAGGTCACATCCAGTCCAAACCCCTGCTCAAAGCAGGACCAGTCCCAACTACATTATCCCAGCCAAGGCTTTGTCTACCTGGGTCTTAAAAAACTCCAAGGGTGGGGATCCCACCACTCCTCTAGGTAACCTGCTCCAGTGCTTCACCACCCTCCTAGTGAGAAAGTTTTTCCTAATATCCAACCTCAACTTCCCTTGCTGAAGCTTGAGCCCACTGCCGCTTGTCCTGTCATCTGCCCCCACTGAGACCAGTCCAGCTCCATCCTCTTTGCAGCTCCCCTGCAGGGAGTTGAAGGCTGCTATCAAATCCCCCTCGGTCTTCTCTTCTGCAGACTCAATCAGCCCATTTTCCTCAGCCTCTACTTACAAGTCACGTCTCCCAGGCCCCAACCATTTTTCTTGACTCTGCTGGACACTCTCCAACTTGTCCACATCCTTTCTGTAGTGGGGGCCCACAGCTGGACACAGGACTCCAGATGTGGCCTCACTGGTGCTGAGCAGAGGGGAAGAATCACTTCCCTCTATCTGCTGGCACCGCTCCTACCGACGCAGCCCAGGATGCTGGTAGCCTTTTTGGCACCAAGGGCACACTGCTGGCTCCCACCCAGCTTCTTGTCCCCTGTCACCCCAAGATCCTTTTCTGCAGAGCTGCTGCCCAGCCAGTCGGCCCCAGCCCGAACCAGTGCATGGGATTGCTCCATCCTAAGTGCAGGACTTGGCACTTTTTGCGCAGTTGATTTCTGCTTCTGCCACTGACTTGCTGGGTGACAACCCTGCACAAGTCACTTTTCCTGCCTGTGACTCAATCCCCTCTTCTGCAAAATGAGGATAATGATACAGAATCCCTTTGTAAAGTACCTGAGAGCTACTATGGAAGTCACTGTATCAGAGCTCTATGCTGCTACCGCCATTATTATGGTTATTGCTATTGTTATTATCATTATCAATACTATTACTAAACTCGTATCTGGAAACCCATTGCAACAAATGCTGCACAGAATTGCCTGAATCTCTCTCATACTCCAGGCAACACATGACAGCCAGTCTTAGCGACTCCTTTTACCAGAGGGCAACTATTTGTTTAGCGGAAGTCCCTTTGAAACTTTCAGCATTTCATTAATTCTTTGATCAAGTCCCTCAGGCCTGGAGCCTGTTTCTAGCAGGATTTGGATCAGGTTGGGAAGTAATAGAGATACACGGTTTACTGAGAAACATGATAATCACCCAACCGAAATACGCGAGTAGATTTCTCCAACTCGGAGTACTCAGGGATTTTTTCCTCTCTCCTATTGTGAAGTGCTACCCACCAGGGGTCATGGAAATGAGCTTTCTCAGCTTGTATCATAGGTGGTCCCAAGCCCACAATATTGTGAAGTGTTTGTGGAAAATCACACATGCTCCTTGCATTTGTTTTAGTGATATGGCATGTGCCGTCTCTGCGGATAGATCATGTCAAGTTTATGCTAAGCCTTATCGTTCTTATGTTTGTATGAATCGTGGCATTTGATAGGAACACATTATTACATTTCACATGTTGGTCAGGACTGGTTCATAGGGCAATAATTAATTTAAGGGCCCCTCACCTATTCATACTTGAGAAAACTAATCACTGGGCATGTCTACATGTTCATTAATGCACCTTAATTACTGTCAGGTATCCAGGTTATAGCCGTATAAGTCTAGAGGCAAAAAGGAAACAGGACTCATAGTAGAGGTGATATCTTTTATTAGGATAACTTGATTTTTGCGGAAAAAAAAAAAAAAATCGTTAATTGAAAACTTTTAGGCACAAACAATGGGCATGTCTACATGTTCATTAATGCACCTTAATTACTGTCAGGTATCCAGGTTATAGCCGTATAAGTCTAGAGGCAAAAAGGAATCAGGACTCATGGTAGAGGTGATATCATTTATTAGGATACCTCGATTTTTGCAAAAAAAAAATAAAATAAAAAAATCTTTAATTGAAAACTTTCAGGCACAAACACCCTTCTTCAAGCATAGGACAAAAAATGATAAAAGTTCTCCTGGGTAGAAATGAAAGTTCATATTTCATAGGAGAGTTGAAAGGCCATCTCCTCTCTTACTTTCTTGAAGTCAGCAAAGGGCAAAGTGAAGCAGTAGGTGCACCAGACTCACCTGGACTCTTGCTGCCTTTGCAGTAGGTCCAGCATCATTCGAAGTAGATCTGGGAGAACTGTTGTCTTATAGCGTCTGCCTGCACTGTTCAGTCTGTTTTTTCACGATGATCCCGTTGTTTAGGAGCTGGGGTCCCCCGCCCTCCACCCACTCTTTCTTCCACCACCTCTTCCTGCAACACTTCCCAAAACTTTAGTCAGGCAACACATTTTCTATCTTTACCTCCCTGATCTATTTTAGAGCACTTGGAGACTCACTCCTAGAAGCCACAGGATGGCAAATCCCTTGACTGGCTGAGTTTGCATCTTTACAAACTGGATCAGCAAAGATTATGCATTTCAGCACAATTTTTTCCCCCATGGGATCTATGATAGTGCAAATCAGGGACATATGCCAGGACCAGTTCACACCAACTTCATTTTGTAGCAGGGCACTCTATGTGCATCTAGAGTCTGGCTATCATCAACTGCAGAGACAACAACTGGGTTGCTCTACCAAGAGCAGGCTTTTCTTTAAAGCCTTTGAAACACGAGACTGAACAGCAGGCTGTTCCCAGTTGCCATTCGAGCTTGTTTGATATTATCTCTAGGGAGTTAAGCAAAGCCTTAGTAGACACGGTCAGGATGGGGGTAACCCATAGTCCATTTTGTAAGTGCTGGGCCGTAACATAGAATAAAATGACACGCGAGTGCTCCACCCTATTGCTTCATAGAAGCAAAATGCTCTAAGAAAGTGGTTCCCAACCTTGGGGTAGCAACTTCATTTGGGGTTGCAACAATAAGAAATGGAGTCATGGAGCCCATGGGTGGTGGAGAATGTGGGCTGCCCACTGAAGGATCAGGGCTCCCCCCTGCTGCCCTCGCCTCCACGGCAGAGTGAAGCAGGGAGGCTCGGCGTCACTGCCAGGAGCCCAATGCTGGCTGCACCCCCAAGACAAGGTGCCCCCAGCAGCAATGGGTACAACTCCACACTGCTGCTGCTGCTGGGTGGGCAGAGGGCACCTCACCATGGCAGCATGGCTGGCGTAAGGCTCTCAGCAACAGCACTGAACCCCTCCACCCTCCTGCTTCGTGTCCTGCCCGCTGAGCCGGAGAGGCACCTTGGGGGGGTGCAGCAGAGCTGGGAGCCCTGAGCCCACACAGGGCAGCCCACATCCACTGCCATCCCCCACGGGCTCTGCTCTGGTCATGCCACCCGTGGGAAGAGGGGGGACGGGGAGGGGAGCAAGGCTTCATGCTGCAGTCTGGTCACAGCAACTTCCACCTCCCACGGGTGGTATCCGAGGCTTGGGTGCTGCTGCGGGGGGCCTGGCCCTGATCCTGTAGCCCTGGCAGCTGGGGCCCCCCCTCTGGCAGGACTGGCAGGGGGGGCAAGTGGCTGCTGGTCATGAGTGAGGGACACTAGTAGGGGCTGGGGGTCTGACAGATGGGCACCTGTGGGGGGCTGATGGTAGGGAGTCATGCTGGGAAACAGGGTCAGAAATGGGGTCATCCTAAGGAAAAGGGTGGGAAGCACTGCTCTGAGATATCCGCAGCAGTACGTTATCTTGAACTTGTATTTTCCTTTCAGGCTGGCTAAGAAGCAATACACTGGGTGGCCCTAATAACAGACCACGTGCTTTCCAGCAATGACTCTAATAGCATATAGCGAGACCTCTGCAGCAGCTGGACAAGGCATCAGCCAAGTGCCATCTAGAAGGGGTAAGACGTCTTCCTTAGGGGGAAACTCTCCCAACACCAGTAGCTCAGATAAGTGAGGCCTTCACTGGGGACGTGCTGTACATGCCTGCCTGCCTGTCTGAGGAAATGAAGATTTTTCTGATGGACACAGTATTTCGGAATAAGAAAAGTGATGGATCTGGCAAGGACAGACCAAGACACCAGGACTTCTTGGCCTCTGGCAGAGAAGGGTTTTTCTTAATTAAAAAAAACTATGTAGCCCTATCTGCCAGACAAACAAATGATGAGTCAGTGTCTTCATTAGAGCATGCCCTCCAAAAATCCTCTCTTTACCTTTATTACATTGTTCCAGCATGTTAGTCATGCCATGACTAGGAGTCTGGAAAGCTTTACACCATGAATACATGTAGCGTGGGCCTTCCAACAATTAAAATCAAATGAAATCAAATCTCTGCAGGTTTAACCTTGCCATGAGACTGGAGCTAAGAAGGGATCTTGGTGGAAACAAAAACAGGATTTCCACAATGGCTGATCGTGTTCCTGAAGCTGCGTCAGGCTTGTGTGCTCAGGCACTGTTTTTTGTAGGGTGTGATATATAATGAAGGGCAACTGTCTGAGCACTAGCTGTGCATTCATGTCTCTGGGTAGACTCTGGATTTGCAACCAGATCCACATAGCTAAGCTCTCTTGATCATGTGGATCTCAGTTCAGGACTGGCACTGCATCCTCAACAGAGTTCACAAAAAAAACACCTGTTTTATTTTTAAAGAAAAAAGAACATGAAGGAAGTGGAGGAATGGGAGGAATTTACTACAGGATGGAGAGATGCTTCTCCCATGCCCTTGCCAGATCCAGGACAAGGCTACATTTTTAGGTACTTCTGCAGCTGCCAGACCATGAGTCCACTTCACACTTGGTGATGTAGTTATCCACAGCAACTGATTTGGGGCAGAGACGCATTATTATTCCCATTTTACAGATGGATGTCAACACAGCTTGTGTGCCCATGGCCATAAATGAAGCTGCTGGCAGAGGACGGCAGGCGCACAATGCAGATGACACAGGAGGTTGAAAACAAGCCGTACAAGGGACCGCTGAACCCAGGAGGGCCATTCACTCTGGAGACTGAGGGACTGGATAGCAGTTTTCGATATCTGAAACACTGCTCTGAAGGAGAAACATTGCTCTCCTTTTCTATATAGGGCAGGACATGAGGCAATAGCTTTATATTGGAGCAAAGCA
>NW_017729025.1:5179517-5189685 GCF_001723915.1 Gavialis gangeticus | reverse complement strand
CGGCCTGAGGGGCCTTGGAATCTGGCGTGAAGGGTTCCCCACATGTTGGGAAATTATGCAGTGGGGAAGCAGTGGTAGTTAATACTGTCACACCTCCCTGTTGCCAAAATTCCAAGCCCTACAGAGAGGGTCAGAGCTGGGCCATGACACTCCCCCAAAATAGCCAGCTTGGAGCAAAGCAGATTTAGATGAAATCTGAAGAAGAAACTTCCTATCTGGAAGAGCACAGGGCAATGGACCAAGCTGCCCAGGGAAGACGTGGCATCTCCTACCCTGAAGGTTTTCAAGAAGACGCCAGATAGGAATCTCTCTGGGATGGTTCAGGATTAGTGCATCCTGTCTTTGGGCATGGGAGGGAATAGCTGAGCCTTGCAGTCCATTCCAACCACATCCATCTATGAAGTCAGGGTTCCCAGCTCTCACCCACACACCTCTGGTCCATCCCTCCTTTTACTCACAATACACTTGATCTTTCAATGGGCCAGGCCACCACTAACATTTCTGAAGTAATTTAGCCCCCAGACATGATTTGGGAACTAACCAGGCTTCTCTGGCCATGAAAAGCTGATTTATCAGGTTCGCACTCTAAAAGGGAACTCTTGCTGTGGTGCAGACACAAATCACATTATTTAGAGATCAAATGGGCTTGCCTGTGGGCACACACTGAATTAAATGTTGGGGTGCCATGACTTCCACCTGCACTTATAGGTGGCTACAATCTTTTGCCTAAAACAACAGTGTATGATGTCAGAAAAGCATGTGTTGGCAATGCATACGGTTATGGAGACTAGACCAGTGACCTCCTCTCCACTTTCCAGATCCACTTCCTCAGTGAGGAGCAGTGACATTAGCCAGAACTAGACTCTGGAAGGCCTCAGACTCATGAGGCTACTTCCAGACCCACAAGGCTACTTCTCTACAGCCACAGGCCCTTCCAGTCCTTCCGACCTTGTACAGACATTCAGTTCTCCCAGGGGAGACACTACTGTCTCAAGAGAAAGCATGAGTGGACAGATGTTCAGAATTTTTCTCCCAGAATAAAAATGGCTGCTCCAAGAGAAAAATAAACTGGGAGCAATCAGGGTCAAGTCACTCCCAAGAGAGTTTCTCCTGGGAGAGTGAATGTCTGTACATGCTGCCAGATGCCAGAGGGACCAACACACAACACTAGATTCTGCAGCCGCATGCTTGCACCAGCCCTGAAATACCTATTTCCTTCTGGAAAACCTGCATAGTCCCTCTCTTTTATTACCAATTATACACACGGCAGGCAACTCCTATTTGTACCCATGAAGTGCTACTGAGGACAAGGGGAAGGTTTGTAGCTCAAAGTATGAAGGAGGAGTCAGGCAACTGGGAAAATAGTTGGCATGAGAGAGTTTTCACATCGTGTTGAACAGAAGGTGATATTTAAGTGCACAGTGCTATTGAATAGGAAAATAGGAGACTCAGGAAATGGGGACCTTCTTCTTGAAGATGAACTGATGATTTAAACGCTGCTTATAAAAGCTGGGCTGCATGTATGAGCATGTGCTTGCAGGGAAAAGGGTCAGAAAGCATTTATTCAGCAACACTTACTTGCTCGGCTAGAAAAATTGGTCCAGCCTGTGTGTTCTTTGCTGTTGTACTTCCACTGACAAGCACTGCACACTGTAGATCAGTGAATAGCTGGCTAGCACAGTCTAAGGAAATGTGTCATGCCAAGCATCATACCAAAGGCAGAAACTATAACGAGCCTAATATTGGAATTCTTTGCTTCTGTGCTTCAACAGGATTTTTTTGTTCTGGAAATGAAACGTGCCTTTGTTATGAAAAGTGACAAGCAATGCTATCTACCCTGACTCTTTCTCCCCCTCCCCCCACAACACACCCCCCCCACTTCTAATTTATCCTGGCACAAAGAAGTCTGTTTTTTTTTTTTTTTTTTTTTTGCAAAACACATTTTCTGGCTTATAAAAATGCATAGTGGTGCCCAGCTGAGCCTGGTTGAAGGGACGCTGAGAATCCCCTGTAGTCTCAGACCCAGGGCAGAAATGAGATTGCCAGTTCTGTACAATTAATACTTGATTTGCCACAACTGGGAAAATAAACAAAAAAAAAATACAAACAGAACATTATGATTTATAAACTGCCCAAACACAAAGTCACTGCCCCTACGAGAACCGCTGTGCAGTAACCTAGTGCCTACAGTTGCTCTGTGATTACAACAGCCGTTGGGATCACACCAGCCACTATTGACAGCCCCAAGGGAAAATAAGCAGCAACTGCAAGACAACGCTACATTTGTGCGTGCAGGCTCAAATCAATGAGAAACTGCCCACCAAAGAGGTAAGCAAACACCGGTCATTTATACTGCCATTTTTTGCACGCACCACCCTAAGGATGCATTCTTAGCCAAGAGAACAGGAAAACTTTACCTCCATCAACAAAGATATGCACTTCCTTGCAGACATGAATATGTAAATATATACTGGCCAAAATTCACACTTAAGGCATTGCTTCCCAGGAACAGCATGACCGTGACCATTCACAACATACCCATTAGAAAGGGCTGCCTTCCCACACTTGACGACTGGATACAAGCAGTGGAGGGCCGTATCACCTGCCATCTATCCAGACTTGCATCTACCTTTCATCCATAAAGAGCTCAGCACTCTGTCTGGGACTGAAGCAGTTGCCTAATTTATGGGGTAGATCTTGGCATTCATGCCCTTCCCCCCACAATTCAGCCTTTAACTAGTTAAGCTGATGGTGAAGGAAACCACCTTACCTGTACTGCTGGATATATTCACATCAATGCTGATATCAGATATGCCGCCTCCTTTCAAGGATGCCACACAAGTGTAGGTCCCAAAGTCCGTGAATTTCAAGTCGATGATATCCAGGTTGGTGGTGCCAGGGGACACGTCTGGATCTGTCTGGGTAATGACCATCCTCTCTGAGCTTCGCAAAGGGCGTCCATTTTTAAACCAACTAAACGTGAGCTCTTCCGAAGGAACAGCTTCCACCTGGCAAGAGATTTTCACCTCGCGCCCAATCTGGATGTTGTCGTCTTTGTGATATGGGTCTGGCGTGATCCAAAACCGACCTTTTTTTAAGGCTAGAAACACAGAGAGAAGCCAAAAGTCAGTCTAAGAAAACATAGCTCTGACCAGTTTTAACCACGACCTGGAAAAACACGTTTTGTGCACACTCAACTCTACATCTACAACCAGCTCCAGTGAAGTTGCTGTGACTACTCAAATCCATGTAGTTAAGGACATGGTTGAAATGCTTGAAGAGTTAATCAGCATCATTACTGCAACATCTGCTGCTCAAGTCTTCATCACTCTTGCCAGGTGAGCAAGGAATAGACACCATCTATAAATCAGACGGGGAGAGACAGGTACATATACCACTTCAATGCTGCTCAGTGTTTGCTACCTCTCTCTCTGTCTAAGTATATTCCCTGTCTCAACTGTCATACCACAGTGCCTGCAGATACAGAAATGCAGCTATTGATCTAATATCAGTAAAAGTAATCAGAAGCCTCATCTCACATCTGGCGGAAGACGGAAATAGCCTTGTAGAGCAACTCTGGGGAAGCGCGCTATATGGGGAAAAGGCAAGGCATGCCTGAAGTCCGCCCTTAGATTCATGCATTATGTTCTCTCCTCTCAATAACTTGGTCTCTGCCCTCCACTGCAATCAGTGCCCAAGAGGCAAAGGCTATTCACACAAGCATCATGGTATGATGCTTCTTTCTTGGAAGAAAAGCATCATACCCATTTAAAAGTCAGCCATGAAGCTCTTTACATATGTATAACTTCTAAAGCACTCAATACAAATGCTCCTTACGTAATCTCAAATTATATATATATTGTCTCCAACCGGGAAGTCTCACAAGAACAAGACCGGTTGGAAATGTTATAAGCAAATATTCATGCTGAACACATGCACAGTGGAAGACAGTATTGAAATATGACATTTCTGCTGTGTTGCCCTCCATTCCTTCCCACAGCAGAAAGTACTTCGAGTACCTTTCTTTTCCTGTACTCTTGCAACTGATTGTAGAGCGTCTCAGGCTGGGCGCATCCTGGAGTGAAATCAGGACATGCTACAGCATCCTCCTATCTCGTCTCATGTATTTATATGCTCACAGCCAGTGAAGTGTGACATTGTTACAAATGGTAAAGGTTACCGAGTGAAAATTTCCTTGTCTGGATACCTACTTTGGGTAATAAGCAGTTTGCACATAAACAGAAAGCATAACAATATGAAATGGAAATGGTCTTACGGAGTACAAAGCAAGCTACGAGAGCATCTAGTGTCAGCTCTTTATATCTCTACAACTTGTGAAAATGCTAATTCAGGCTCAATTTTGTTAGCTCAGGAACTCCTTGAACAAAAGCAACTGCTTTTGAACTAACAAAAGCGATTCTGAATTAGCATTTCCACAACTTTGTAGACATATAAAAGAGCTGACACTTCATTGATGATTGCTGTTGTGTGCCTTTTTTATTTATATTTTTTTTTAATTTTCCTTCCTCCTTCCCTAGACTCTACACATCTTTTGCATTCTGGCCAACTCCCCGTGGGCATCCCCCGTACTGTAGAGAGCAAACGACTATTCCTAAAGAAGTATAACGATTTTAATTAGGGAATAAAAGAATTATTTTGTTCACACAGCTGAACAGACAACACAAGACATGTTCTGTCTGGTTTGCTGTTACTTGGAAACTCATGTAATTGACTGTTTTATTATCTGAATGGTCACGGGTTTTTAAAGTTTCATGAAATGTAGCAGGCGGAAATTTGTCCCTGGGTACACTGGTCATTTGTCATCATTTTTCATTCCACTTAAAAAGCTGCAGTCAGCTATTCAGGAAGCAGAAACCACACTGTTTGACTTCACTGGCCAATCCCACACAATAAATAAATCAAAAGTTGCCCTAATGAATAATTTGTAACCACCACCTGAGCTGCAATTTGTTCGCATGCTGCATCCCACAAATACGCAGGGATGACAAATGTATTAAACAGCAATAATTTTCAAATTGAAGAAAAGGAAGTTCAATTCTCTGATACAAGGTATCTGAAGGAATAATTCAACCCGCTCTATTTGTCAGGAACCTCAATGAGTCGGTTTCCATTTGGATGTTTCTTCCCCTGGCGCACATAGAGAGTGTTACAGCACTTTCTCCTTCCAAGCTAATGGATAGTAAAGTTTAATAGAAAGTCATTTTAAACCTCATCCCTTCCTCATTTTGGCTGCTGCCACAATAGCATCTGCAAGCTGAGATAAGGAAAATAGGATCTCAGGCTTCTGGCCATAAGCTAATTGTCTACTTGGTCAGGACAGACCTCCCTAACTGCCCAAGTACTAAACTGCAAAATTGACTACTAGTAAGTGAGCTGCCGCTTTTGTCTATTTTACTTTGGATAAAGCACCAGTCCTGACTCCCCAGCATCTGGTATGGCCAACACAGTGTTTCTGAAGCCACTGAAAGGATGGTCGATATTTTCTGTCTGGAAGGTTTCATAGACTAGCAATCCAGCACACAAGTTACCTGGCCTTTTCTCTTTTTTTCCAGACACCCAAGATGAAGGAGCATCAGAGCTGCGGCATGGTAAAAGGATTTCTAGCTAGGAAGCACCTGTGTTTACAGAACTAGAGGAAACACAGCCCTGTGTCCTGCTACTGCTCCACTCCTTTCTGCTCGGACCCTACCCCACACCCGCACATCCAAAGCTGCTCGTCGAAGCAGGAGCTGCACCTATTGCTAACAAGCTGCGTTGCCCTGAATTCCTCTATTTAATCACAACCTGGAGAGGAACAACAAATCACTCTCTCTCGTCTTTCCGCAAGAGCCTTGTCGACACCAACTGACTATCCCTGTGGACACTTCTGTTGCTAACTCTATAGGGATATGCTTGGTTTGACAGTAGCATCTCTTAATTGTTAAATATCATTGTAAATCGATACACACCCACAGCTCCAGAATTGCACTCAACAGCAGAACGAACACCGTTCAGTTCCACCATCTGGCATGCGCAGCCCCCCCCCCAGCCCATCTGGAAATTTAGCCATTTACCTCATTGATTAAGTTTCTTCCATAGTTTCTAGGGTCAGAAGGGACCTGAACAGATCAAGCCTGACCCCCTGCCATGGCAGGAACGAGTGCTGGGATCACAACACCCCAGCCTGATATCTATTCAACCTCCACATGCATTAGGCTGGTTATGTGGGGCAGTTCTGTTTGCACCTTTAAACACAACCATGATAATCAAAGCTCTTGGTATTTTTTTTATTTTTAATCTCATGCCAAATTAGCCCCAAAAGTTCTGAATTCTATCACTTGAACTTCAGTCCTTCAAGTCTGCATAATGCTACCACCAACAAGTATCTTACCTCCAAGACTCTTCAGCCCGGGGCTTCAGATACACCCGAACCCAAGACAGGCATCCTACATACAAGCCCAGAGGACTTGGGGTTAGGATGCCCCCTACTCTCACATGCCCTTAGCCAAAAGACCAAAGGAGCAAGGTAGAGGGAAAGCTCAAGAGCAACCCCCACCATAAATTGTGTAGCTGAGATCCTGGCATTGGGAGGCTATAGTAGACTCTGACAAGGGGGCTGCCTGCAATGCAGTGGATAGGTCTCCACCCTCGACTACACCAAGCCAACCAAGGCCAAGAAGAAGGGAGTCTCCCCGGCCAGGTCAGCAGAACCACCTGGGTCGAAACCATCGTCATGGCATCTCTCCTGCCAGGTAAAGAGACAGCATTTGGTAACGTATTCTGTGCATTGGTGTTACTTGTTCACTTTGGTATTGTTAACCTTTACCCTTCTTTCCTTTTTATTATTTTATTCCTTGCTCCATAAATCCCCCCGTGTTTTACACCTTCATTTCTGTTCCTTTGAGCATGTTCCAACAACTATCACAACCTCTGGCCAGCCTGGTATTAACTAAAACCCTTTCAGCCACCAGAATACAAATATATCTGTAGACTACAGAGACCGGGTCAGGTTCCCAAAAATTCATCCTGCTACAGCTGTTGCTTGTAGAAACAACAATCATAGAAAAAGTCTCTTTCTTCTTGCATGGAGCAAGGCAATCAGCGTTCTCCTTATTCTATTTCTGCCTGAGCTCTGGTGCACAGCTTCTGCCCACCACCTCCCCTGCTTCCCTTCCAGCCTCCTACTCACCACTGGGTTAAAGAACAATACATATATCATCATGGGGGAAAGCTAAGGGATGCGCTGTCTGCTCCCTCTCCTGGCAAGCTGACACTGATTATCACGCATTAACATGTGCAGAAACCTCCTCTATGCCTACAAATAAATGCACCCCCAAGGCTTATCAGCTGCAGCAGGCAGGTTTCCTAAGATTGCACAGCTCTTACAACAGTCACGAGAGGCAGATATAGGTGGTGGAAGCAGAGAACGGCACCAACACACTCAAAAATAGAGCCAGTAAAGGACTCTGGCATCTGAAGTGGGGCTTGCATGAAGCTGAGGCACTCCAGGTGTTCACTGAAAGGCATGATCCCAATTATCGCACCATGCCGCACGTGCATGGCAGGACGTGCACTTTTATGTCTATTTTAAATCACTTTAAATCACACCCTGCTTGCTGGTGCAGGGGCAGCCTGGGAACATGGGTGCCAGTGGGTCCCTGGAGCCAGCCAACAATCAGCTGATCATCATCTGGCTGGGATCACACGGGGAATAATTCAAGACCCCATGAGGTCCCAGGGCCAGCAGACAGTGAGCTAATCGTTGACCAGTCCACCCAGCCACCCAGTTCAATTTAGGGCAAGATAGAAAACAGCTACAAAATGATTATACATTTTCTGTGCAATAATTTTGTGGCTTATTTCTTGTGTTACTGCACCATTAATTGCCCAAATGTGTGGCCAAGTTGCACTTTAAGATATGATTAACTGGTGAATCACGCTTGAAGTGTAATGTCTGCCAGGGGCCTAAGACAAACTACAGGAAGTATCCCAGCAGCAGTGATGGGAACCCAGGATTCTCCCAGGTGAGTGTCCTAAGCACTAGGCTAGGACATCTTTGCCCTTACTGCAGGGCCCCGTAAATCTTGCCTTCCCTCCAGCAAAGTGGCCCAGCTCCAGTAGGAAGGATGGAGAGTACCCCATGACCCACAGCTCCCTGTGGCCTGGTCCTCTCGGTGCTCTCTGGGGGAGATGCGAGTTTGAACCTCCCATTTGCTGGGCAAGTATGTCTGCTGTAGGATTGTTATTTTTCACCTCTGCTTTTGCAAAGGTCTCAGGGTTTCCTTATGAAAATACCCTTGGTATAAGAACCATTTGTCCATTCCTAGCAGACTTGCTTTTAGAGTAGGGGCAGATTTGAATCTTTTCCAATTACCCTCTCATAGAACAGCAGATATATGGATACATACTACTGCCCTCCAAGTTTTTTTTTTTCCAGGAGAGCACTGATCATTTTAACCCTGTGCTGGAGAAACTTGGATGTACAGTCAAGGTTTTATTCATAAACATGGGGATTAGGAACAACTTTTTAAGAGGAAACTCAGATTCAGAGGTCATCCCATAACTCTGAGAGCTAGGACTGTGGTCACACCCTTACCGTACCTCTACCTTGGTAGGGAGTTTGGAAAATGGGACTGGACAGAGTTTCCAATACTGAGTTCAGTTCTCTGCCGTTACATGTAGAAAATGTTTGGCTACACTAACATCCATTCCAGGGCTTCCTGAAACCTACAGCCATGAAATTCCCTCCTACCAAACCTCAGATCTTTGGTACACAAAGGCTAGGGACAGAAGTGACACATAAATCAGTATAAGCAATCGGAAACTGGTTCAAATTGGTACCACGACAGAAATTCAGTGCACTTAAAGTGCTTTCAAAATGGCTGAAACCAAATTAAACAACCTGGATGGATGTAGTATCAGACTTAATGGAAAAGGAAAGTCTACAATGAGTCACAGAAAGAGTAGGAGACACACGCACAGGGTGAGAAAAATATGTCATGCATGTACAGAGTGTCTGCAATTGCAGTCTGCACATCAGAATGGTGCATGAAAGCCTGAGCAAACATCTCAAAGGAGGCCACAAAACAAGGCTGTGATCAAATAAAAACAGAGGAAACTGTTTTCTTCGTAACACTGCCCCAGAACTATTTTCACCCTTTCACCTCCCCTTAGCTAATTACATTTCAAAGTTATAAAACACATTTACAGTGCCTCAAAGAGAGCCCATCTGCATTTATCAGGTGAAGTTATATCATCCCACCCCCCGCCCCATCAACACCAAATACTTCTTTAATCCATCAACATGTTCATATCTTGCAAATGCACATTTTGTGATATATGAATAGCATTAAACACAGTAATTGAATACATTAGCAACTACACAATTTGCAGGTTTTGACATAATAGTTTCTGGCCACTGGCTGCTTCCTAAGCTGATACAGGGGACTGGGGAATGCTTGGCTTTATTTTCTGTGGCTACGTGGAGCTGTTTGCAACAGCAATATTAACGAGAATAATTGTGCAAAATACTGATTTTCACCGAGAACAGAGTAGTGGGGTGCGATTCAGATTCGGCCCAAATCAGGGACAGTGATTCGATTAGTTAATTTGGATTACTGTCCCTGATTCCATTTGGCCAAATCTGAATCTGAAGATTCAATGCCAATTCGGAGCATCATGGCTTGTGATTGTGGCTCGTGATCGCTGCTACGCTGGAGCGAATGGAGCATCCCACAGGAGCAGGGTGGGGGCTTCCACGTGCTTGGCGGCGAACCCAGAAGTGGACCAGAAGTATTTCCAGTCCACTTCTGGGTCTGCCGGGGAGCACACAGGGCCGCCCCCCCGCCCCCAGCTTGGTGATCGGCTGCAAGGGGACCCCCAGGTGCCCTCCCCCCACCCCCCAGACCCAGAAGCCAAGGGGGGGTGTGGCGGGGGGGGGCAGCACACTCCCCTGAAGACCTGCAAGTGGACTGGAAGTGCTTCTGGTCCACTTTTGGGTCTGCTGATGAGCACGCTGGGGAGCCCCCCATGCACCCCAGCATTGCAACGTTCATGAGCTGCTGCTATCTAGAGGTATATAGAAAAAACATTTAAAGCCGTCTCTATGTCCAAATCGCCGAATCTCTCCAAATTGATTCAGAGGGTTCCAATCCAATTCAGAGAGATT
>NW_017729025.1:5178293-5178891 GCF_001723915.1 Gavialis gangeticus | reverse complement strand
CCATCAACACCAAATACTTCTTTAATCCATCAACATGTTCATATCTTGCAAATGCACATTTTGTGATATATGAATAGCATTAAACACAGTAATTGAATACATTAGCAACTACACAATTTGCAGGTTTTGACATAATAGTTTCTGGCCACTGGCTGCTTCCTAAGCTGATACAGGGGACTGGGGAATGCTTGGCTTTATTTTCTGTGGCTACGTGGAGCTGTTTGCAACAGCAATATTAACGAGAATAATTGTGCAAAATACTGATTTTCACCGAGAACAGAGTAGTGGGGTGCGATTCAGATTCGGCCCAAATCAGGGACAGTGATTCGATTAGTTAATTTGGATTACTGTCCCTGATTCCATTTGGCCAAATCTGAATCTGAAGATTCAATGCCAATTCGGAGCATCATGGCTTGTGATTGTGGCTCGTGATCGCTGCTACGCTGGAGCGAATGGAGCATCCCACAGGAGCAGGGTGGGGGCTTCCACGTGCTTGGCGGCGAACCCAGAAGTGGACCAGAAGTATTTCCAGTCCACTTCTGGGTCTGCCGGGGAGTGCACAGGGCCGCCCCCCCGCCCCCAGCTTGGTGATCGGCTG
>NW_017729025.1:5171535-5177784 GCF_001723915.1 Gavialis gangeticus | reverse complement strand
CCCCCACCCCCCTGACCCAGAAGCCAAGGGGGGGTGTGGCGGGGGGGGGCAGCACACTCCCCTGAAGACCTGCAAGTGGACTGGAAGTGCTTCTGGTCCACTTTTGGGTCTGCTGATGAGCACGCTGGGGAGCCCCCCATGCACCCCAGCATTGCAACGTTCATGAGCTGCTGCTATCTAGAGGTATATAGAAAAAACATTTAAAGCCGTCTCTATGTCCAAATCGCCGAATCTCTCCAAATTGATTCAGAGGGTTCCAATCCAATTCAGAGAGATTAAAGGTTCCTCTGATTCAATTTGGATTTTGAGATTCAGCCACCAAATCAGGCCGAATTAAAGCTTTGCCCTAACAAAGAGTCAGAATCCACGTCAGCCAAACTGCTGCTCACAAATCAACAGCGGTGTTGCTTGATTTGGCTTGAATTCTCATCAGGTCCCATATTTTTGGTCAAGGCTGGAGAGATGCTGTGCTTTATCCGGAGAGACATGGATCGCCATGGAGGGACCTCGTCTGACACCAAGGAAAGGGGCAGAACCTGGATCATTCCCTAGAAACTGCCGTACAGACTAGATAGTACCCATGAGCTTTAAGAGAAACAGCAACCAGCTCTCCAAATTGTCACAGTGATTTTGGAGAGGGGCAGGCACTGGGGAAGAGGGATTTCTTAGAAGATGAATATTCAGGGGGCTCATGGTATTTACCTGTGTTATAGATAAAATACTGCCATCTCTAACTGGGGGAATAACATATTCCTTCCCGCACACTTTTTTAAATAGCAAAGGTCTATTTTCATGGGTTTATAATGAAAGTGATGGACCACATCTCCAGTGCTGTTTTCTTGCCATATTAGCCAGATGACTGGGGCCATTTGGATGCTACGGGCCTGAATGCTCAATGATTTAGAAGCAAAATACTTTAGTAATGGCCCCTGATGCTACACCCAAGGAGGCAGATATTCTTGCAAGGCATGCAACAGAGAGAGAGAGAGAAAGAAGAAACCTTCTATACTTGTGCGCAATGCCTCTGATTGGGGTGGTCCTGCTTTGAGCAAGGAGCTGGACTAGATGTGACCTCCTGAGGTCCCTTCCATCTTCTGCCTCCTGGGGTTACTATGCTGGTACAGCTTAATACTGACCCACAATCCAGCCCTTGGTCAAAACACTGAACAAAGAAGTAGCACCCTTGAAAGCCATCCTCAGTACCACTCCTTCCTTCTAACTCTACCAGGTCCCCCACAACCCCAGAGTCTCACTCACCGGGGCTCCTTGAGGGACAGAGACTTTTGCAAGGGATGAAATCTTTCAGAGACTTGGAGTGCAGGTTCAGAGATGCTCTGAGACTGGTCCATGAAACCTAAACTCCTTAGCTCTTCCAAAGTTAGATGGAAATCAGGGGAAACTGGCTTCGGGGCACAACGGGTTCTGTGCTGGGAAATCCCAGTGCTTGAGGGAACCTAGTAGATGCTATCATACTTTGTAGAGTCAAGGGAATTCAATTGAGGAGAACAGAAGAAACCAGAAGCAGTTTTTGAACCCTAAAATGCATGAGCTTCACTATGGTTCTCAATAGCCAGCAAAAGTGGGCTGATACGCAAGACAGAAATGGAAAGGGGTGGGTGGGAGAGAGAAAGAGCAAGGTTTTACTTCAATCCTTTTAAACAGTTTAAGCTTCCCTAAAATTAGCTGTAGTAAAACTCAAGTGGGCAAACAAATCAAACATTTTGAGTAAAGCCACAGTGCTGAACTATAAGTTTGACACTTTGAGCCTTGATAAATAAAAAACAATCATATGGTATGTAACAAGTTGCAAAACGATGCCAGATTTAGGTTCCAATGGACATCATCTTGCTAAGTCGGATCGGGTGTTTTAGAACGTAGTATCCAGGTATTATTTTGACACTTTGAAACCAAAATGAAATGTGCAAATAAAACACAATATGAAAAAAAAAATCTATTAATTTCACTAGGAGTTTTCTTCATTCACAAATTGACTATGAAGTATCTTCACAACTTGTGTTTCACCGGCACTTGTTTGCATGGCTAAGTGAATGTAGATTTTTGCACAGTCAGTATGGATGTTGAAGCCACACTATATTGCATTAAATGAAGTTACCAGAGTGGAAGATAGCAGCCTTCATGTGGCCCACTTTGTGAAGTGAGAAATCGTGATTAATGCCATTAGCTTGGCAACCAAACATTGATCAACCCTCTCCCCGTCTTTCAGAGCAGCAGCTTAGTGGCTCTTTTTGGGGCCAGTAACACACCAGACCGATTCTCAAAAAAAAGATCCTTCATCTCAATATTGAGGGACTTTCCCAGGCGAAGTGCGAGTATCTTGTGGATATGCTGAAGATGCATGACACTGATGTCCTTGATCTCCAAGAAACACGATGTCTCCAATAACCAGCAGGTCAGCCGCTACTCTATACACAGACACAACCTTATGATTAGCCTTTAGCATCTGAAATATGGCTTAATTATACATATGAATTGCCATGTGAAAGGAAAAGAACACACCCACTAAATAACAGGATCTAGCTCTATATACAAAAAGGGTTTTCAATAACGAACACCACAAAGTGTTTATTGTAAGGTATTTGTAGCCTCACGGGCTATTAAATGGCTCCTACCATGCCTTGCACCATGCCCATGCCTCGTAGGTGTTACTTTTCACTTTCGAGCCATTTGTCCATCTCTGCCACACCCAGGCACTTTTCCCATTTTGGCCACTCCCAAGTGCAGCCCTGGTCCATGGCCCTGATCGCACCTCCTCTGAAGGCACTGGACCCCTGGCCCCGACTCCACCCTTTTCTGGGCTGCAGATCCCTTACCCTGTTGGTTTCCAGCTATGGCCCCTCTTTGACCTTTGGCTTCTCTTGGCCCTGGCCCTAGCCCCATTCCTAGGCCAGTCGAGACCTTCAGGTTCCCTGGCCCTACTTGCCTCTCCTAGGCTCCAAGGGCACCTATACACAAGTTTGGAGGCTGCTTCAACACACTGGAAATCCAGTCCCCCGGATTAGACTTGATTAATTGAGTCTGCTGGAGCATGGCAATTACCGCACTCCAGCAGCTTCCTGCATCTTGTGTTTCAGTGTACCCACACTTAAAAATGGCAGCAGGGGTGCTTGAACTAAAGCTTGTTGAATGAGCTTTAGTTCAAGTACCCCCACCACCATTTTCAAGTGCGGGGATGCTGATACAAGAGACACAAAGGTGCTTTAATTAGAATGACTCCTGGAGCCGCTGTAATTAAAAAGTGCCACTCTCCCCACCCCTGGAGCACATGTAAAAGTGCCCCAAGGCTCCGATTCTGCCTCTTGCCCCTTGTGGGCTATGGGGTTTTGACCCTTCTTATTCTCACGACCGCTCTCCTGCTTACCGCAGCTTAGGTGTCTGCCAAATTCCTGACTGCGGCCCTGCTTGTCAACAGTTCTTCACATATTGGCTACTAGGAGCAGATTCTTGCTCCAGGTCAGGCTCTGCACTTACATCCTGCAAATCCAGCCTCATTTTAGGTCACGTGACTGCTGATTGCCTCTGGCAGCACCCGTAGACTGTTCTACCTCTTAAAGTAGCAAGAGCACCAAGGATCCTGATACAATGTTGCTCATTTAAACATTATAATACACTTAAAAAAAAAAATATTGGGGGATATAAAGGAAATAAAATAAATTCAAATAGACGTGACACCAAAAGGAAGTTATATAAAGTGTGAGTGTGAGTGTATATATGTGTACACACACTCACACACACTCTGTGTTTGCATACACTCTCAGTGTGTGTGTCTCTGTGTGTATACATACACAGTGTGTATGCGTGCTTAACAAACAGATGCACATATGTATATACACACATTATACACACACATATTTCTGTGTATACACATACATTTGTGTGCACACACATGCATGTATTCGTTTGTTCTGTGTCATACATACAGTGTGTATTTACACACATGGAGAGTATATATAATATACACACATACACAAACACACTCATGCACACATACACAGAGTATGTGTATATGTGTATATATACACGTGTGTATCTATCTCTCACATATGTGAGCACACATTCCCTCGCTCTCTCTCCCCCCATATATAAATAACATGTGTGCATGTATACACATACACACATTTGTTGGTTTTGTATCACACACACACACAGAGTTTATAGTTTCATAGTTTCATAGTTTCTAGGGTCGGAAGGGACCTGAGCAGATCATCTAGTCCGATCCCCTGCCATGGCAGGAAAGAGTACTGGGGTCAAACGACCCCAGTAAGGTGTTCATCTAGCCTCCTCTTAAAGACACCCATGGTAGGAGCCTGCACCACTTCTCTTGGGAGTTGGTTCCAGACCCTAGCCGCCCTGACCGTGAAGTCGCGCCTCCTGATATCTAACCTAAACCTACCCTCTGCCAGCTTGTGACCATTATTCCTGGTCACTCCTGGCAGTGCTCGGGGGAACAGGGACTCCCCCAATGCCTGCTGATCCCTCCTGACTAGTTTATAACAGGCCACAAGATCCCCCCTCAGCCTTCTCTTTTGGAGGCTGAACAGGTTCAGGTCCCGTAGCCTCTCCTCATATCCTCATAGGGCCTGCCCTGCTGTCCCCTGATCACGCGGATGGCCCTCCTCTGGACCCTCTCCATGCTGTCCACATCCCTCTTGAAGTGCGGTGCCCAGAACTGGACGCAGTACTCCAGCTGCAGCCTGACCAGTGCCGCATAGAGGGGGAGGATCACCTCTTTTGACCTGCTTGAAATGCATCTGTGGATGCATGACAAGGTGCGGTTGGCCTTCCTAACTGCCTCCCCACACTGCCGGCCCATGTTCATCTTGGAGTCAATGATGACTCCAAGATCCTTTTCCGCCTCTGTGCTGACAAGAGGGGAGTTCCCCAACCTGTAGGTATGGTGCCGGTTGTTCCTCCTGGCACCATACCTACAGGCTGGGGAACTATCTACAAAGACACTGTAAGAACGTATGCTGGCTACCAGTCTTCAATGAGCAGATCTCGTTTGCTGTACAAGAGTACAGTCGGCAACTCAGTTCTGCAAGTACAGGAATGGATGCCTACCCTACCAAGCCCAGCTGATGTTTCACTTGGAGCTGCAGCCTGCTTTACATAATCTCTTGTATTCATTTTGACCGTCTCCCTGTCATCCATCAGCACTGGCATCACAACTTACATCAAGTAACTGACAAATTAGATAACAGGAAACTCTGCTCAAAGCTGAACAGATTCTCAGGCCAGAAGATACTCTTGCAATCATCTACAATCTGACCTCCAGAATGATAGATGCCAAAGGACTGCCCAAAGTTAATATGAGCCTGAACTACAGTATATATTTTAGGGGAAATAAAACCTTGTCTTCTGGAACACTTTTCCAGGAGTTCCACCACGGCCCTCACTCTGCTGTTCCAGAGGTTACTTACTCTCCTAGGACACGAGCAGACCAGGATGATGTGCTGAATCGCTAAAGGAAAAACCAAGTTGTTGTGGGGAGTCCATTTCGGGAGCTGCAGGCTAGCAGCCATGGGCTGCCCATCTCTAACAAGCACTGGAGGACATGTTCATACATGCACTTCAATGCACAGTAGACTATTTTACTGTGCATTAAAACATCACATAAAAAAACTGTGATGTTACAGTAATGCATGGTAAAATAGTCTACTGCACATTAAACACCACTAAAAAAAATGTTTAAATGCCCTACTGTGCATTAGTGCAGCCTAATGTGCATTAATTTCTTACCTCACATTGGAGCTACTGAATTTAAGGCAAATTAGAAAAAGTGCATTAATGCATGTGTAGATGTGCCTAGTGTCTAACAATTGGAAAAAATAATTTTGTATCACCAAAAAACAGAGCACCGAAACTCCTGATAACACTATTTCATATTCACTCTGAAGGACAGACATGGATTTATTGCTGGCTTAGAAACTGATGGCTGCTCGGGGACCAAATAACAGCACCCGGTTATATGAATGAGGTGCATGCAGGGTATAAAGCCAACCAGCAACAATCTACTTAATATGTGATGTGTTGAGAACAGAGAATGCTATTCAATGTCTAAGTGCATTGCTTCTTTACCATCCACGCTTCTAAACTAATCAGACGGACATGAGATCAGTTTGACAAGACCTACGTAAACACATTGCATGCAGTAGTTCTTCAAGAAAGCTAATTTCCTGAAGCTGAGGAACATTAGTTGAAGAATCAACCAAGAGGAAAAAATCATAGATC
>NW_017729025.1:5164093-5166535 GCF_001723915.1 Gavialis gangeticus | reverse complement strand
CTTCAGCTTCCAGTGGAGAAAGACAGCCCAACCAACATGAGCCAAAGAGCCCTTCCTCAGCCAGGATTTCCTCCCCATAGAAGTAGTGATACATGTCATCAAGGCACCACTCAATCTGATAACTAATAAGCTAAATAAATGTAAATGAATGGAAAGAATATTTTAAAGAAGTATTTATTAGTTGGCCTAAAAAAAAAAAAAAAAAAGCAATTCCAGAATCAAAAAGGGGCAAGAAATTCAAAATGGGAAAGCAAGGTGACTGAGGTAACTCCAAGCCAATTACCTAATATTAATCCCATTGGGGAAAAAAAAAACACAATGAAAAAAAAAACCTGATATGTTCGTGATTTAATAAAGAATTCAGCAACATGGCTTTATGATTTCATTTTTTTTAATGAGATTACAAGTTTGTTTTTTATGACAAGTAACTTCTGTAAAGTGTTTGACTTGGTACTTTAAGATAGTCTAATAAAATCTGCAGAGGATACAAAAAATAGTGAAACAGTAAATAAGGATGAGACTAGGGCAGGACTCAAGAACATTAGAGAACAAGGTGGAACAGTTGGTCATCTGGGCCCGCTCAAACAAAGCATGCTTTAATATAGGTGAGAGACAGGTATTTGGTTAGGGTGATATCTTTTATTGGCCAACTGTATAATTGGGAAAGAGTCAGACAAGATTTCAAATGCAAGACGTTAAAGATAACATACTAAGAAATCCTTGCCTCTCAATTTCTGGACCATCGTGGTTATGACATCACTGTCACATTACTTTAACTTGGGTGAAATACAAGGTTGGGCTCCCTGTAGCAAAGAATGAGGACTGTACCTGTACAATGAGAAAGCAACAACTCCAAAAACAGCATATTGTTTCTAAGTGAAGCAAAGTCAGTACGAACTGCTAGTGAGATACTGCTGGGAAAAAAATGCTAATAAGATCCTGAGATGTAAAAATAACAGAATAATGGGTAGGAGGAAGGTAACTGCACTTCTGCATATAGCATCAATAATACCAATACAAGAAAATGCCGTTCGTAGTTCTGAAATCTTATAGCTATTGATAAAGCAGAGATGATACAAAAAGAGCCATGGCAGTCATCTGGTAGTTGAGGAAAATGGGATAGTGGGAAAGATTTGAAGATCTTGGTTTGCTTAGCTTCTCAAAAAGCAGATGGAGTGGTGAATTCATTACAATAAAACAGCTCCTTCCCTAGGCAAAACACATCAGGTATTTAAGGTCTCTTTAACCTAGCAGAGAAAGGGAGAACAAGAAACCATGGCTGGATGCGAATCCAGTCAAACTCAAACCAAAATTAAGTCATGTATATCTATACCTATAATACTGAGAGGAATTAATGGTTGAAACAAAGTACCAAGGGAAGTAGGGGATTATTTATCTTTATTTACCTTTAATGAAGACTGGATGCCTCTTTGTAAAATACCCATGAGTCAAGCCCAAGTCACTGAGATCGACATTTGGGTAACCGGGCAGGATTTCTTGGCCTGTAATGGCCAGAAGGCTGGACTAGATGATCTTAATGATATCAGATCTTGCATTCCAGGGGCGTGTCCACACATGCAAGCATGTGCACTTGCAGCAGCTCAAATAGAAGCAGTGCAAATTTGAGCTGGGGCTTTTTGCCTCAGTGCACGTGCTCAGACGTGTACTTTGTTGTGGAGCAAATTGTGCCACTTGGAGCAAAATAACCCTGGATGGTTCCTCCCGGCTCTGCAACTAGGGGGAGCTAGAACCTGGTACCAGCACCTGTGCTGTCCCCAGCAGTATAAAAAAGTTGCCCTGTCCTGGCCCCAGCAGTATAAAAAGCTGCCCTGTCAAGTAGTTCATGCCTACTAGCTCTCAGGAGCTTCTGGGGTCCAGCCAATTGGTATCTGAGGACACGACCCCTTGTGCCAGCTGGACTGCTGAAGCAGCCCTGAGAGTTTCCTGCACCCTCTACCCACTGCAGCAGTCTGGCAGTGGGGGCTGCTGTCTGGCTGTGACCTGCTGCGCACCTGCCAAACCCAGATGGGGACTGCACAGCCAGTATAGGCATCTGCCTCTCTAGGCCACCTGCCAGTGGACTGTGGTTGCAGGGTTGACCTTTGTGCAGCACTACTGCCACGTGTGCTCCCTGCCAGGCCATCTGGGCAGCTATTGCCCGGAAGATGTTCCAGGTGTAATAGTCTGCTTTGAACTGTCAAAGCATGTCCTCCTGGCCCCATTTGTCCAGGAGGTCAGCCACAGCCAGATGGGGCCAGGGTGCCAGCTCTGAGCAGGCAGGGTCCTGCCACTGGCCTCCCTAGCAGGAATTCTGGCATTCCCTATTAGAAAACTGAAAAATACCTGATGAAAAAAATCCCAAAGTGGGAGATGCCAGTAAGTGCTGGGGTTTGTTTGTTTGTTTTTTTTCACTATGGGATGGGGGTGGGCTGGGGGAGAGAA
>NW_017729025.1:5161973-5164032 GCF_001723915.1 Gavialis gangeticus | reverse complement strand
CGGGGCTGGCGGGGGTCCCCACCATGGTCCCCTCCCCTCTCCTCGCCCTTACTCCCCAGCACTGGAGCCCTGGTGCTGAACACGGAGCCTGGCCGGCTGCACGTTTCAACACCAGGGTGAGGGGCCAAGCACAGACACATTCTGGCAGCCAGAGCATCTCCTTGGAGGAGCCTCCAGTTGCCTCAGGGCATGGTCCAGGGCTGCACCCTGCCTCACTTTTTTAAACTTTGTTTTTTTTTTAGACCCCTAGATATCCAGGGGTCTAATTTTTTCGTTCCTGCACGTGCCTCTTGCCCTGCCTCAAAGGGGTTTGAGACGGGGCAAGAGGCACATGCACACTTGTCTGGATGTACCCCAGGAGCCTACAGATTGCTCTTGAAATTTCACATTTTAATTTCTCTAGCTGGAATTTTTCTGTTTTCAGCTTCTAGCTGTTGAGGATTTTGCACTTTACATGGAAGACTGAACAGCCCTCTCATAGGAGCATGGGATTGGAAGGGACCCTTAAGGGTTATTGCAGGATGCAGGATGGGCTACTCCTAACCATCCCAGCAGATGCTACCCTGCCTTGTAGCATTCATCAGGTTCATTTCCCAGGGAGGTACTCAGAGACTGCAATGAAGTCCTTCAGGCTTTTACTGTACAGCATGCTTTCTAGTTCTTTAATCATTCTTATGGCTCTTCTTTGGAGCCTTTCCAATGCATCAACATTCTTCCTGAATTATGGATTTCAGAACTTGACAGAAGTCCAGTAGTTCTGCACCAGTATTAAATGCACAGCTAACATAAGCTGGTTCTTGAACTTACCGTGTTTATATATCCCAGGATCACATTCACACTTCTGGCTAGTGTTACAGCTGGTGACTCATGTTCAGTTGATTATCCAGCCATTACCTCCAGTTTTTATTTCCCAGGGTACTGCTTCCAAGATCGAGTCCCCACCTGGTAGCCATAGACTATATGCTTTGCTCCTACAAGTATTCACTTATATTGGGCCATATTAAAAAGGATATTGCTTGCTTCTACCTTCATTAAAAAACCATTGAGATTGTTTTGCATCCAGTTAATGGTCTGTCTGTTATTTACCATTCCCCTAATATTTGTCATCTGAAAACGTTATCAGTGTTGATTTCAGGGTTTTCCACGTCATCGATAAATACTGTATTTTCTCACATAACACCCCTGCCCCCCCCCCAATAATGTTTTTGGGAAAGCAGTATGACAAAAACAAAAAACAAAACCAGAGTTATGCCTACACAGGGAATGGATAAAGCCTAATCTTCAATTCACTCACCTACCCTTTTCTGCTCAGCCAAAAGCTGAAACTTGTAGCTGCTGCTAAAGTCTGGTCTCCATGGGTGGATCTGTGATTTCAGAAAGAGGTCTATGAAACAGAAGAGAGGCAAGGAGGAGCTAAGAAGATAGCAAAATTGCTGATAAAATAGTCAGCACAATTAATGGAACATCAAGACCATTGAAAAGGACAAACGGTCGTTAACGCCTGTGGAGTAAAGCATAATAAGCCATTAAGTCAACTGATTCTCTCAGCTACCAGAATAGAAATGTCATTGCTGCTGCCTGGGGGGGGTGGTTTTAAACTTCGGATAGAAAAGGATTCAAAGAACAGTGTTTTCTAGGGCAAAAAAAATCTACCTTTCCCAATTAAGACATTCACCTCAATTAGGGAACAGTAAATGTTGTATGCTGGCAAAGGTGGTATTAAGTGATATGGAGTCAGGAGCCACTGCCTGGAGGAGCCCACTGGAAATAATTGCTCCATGAAGATTCCTCGTTTTGAGCTGCTGCTGAGACCTAACATTTCACACATGTTTACATCATAGTTTCATAGATTTAGGGTCGGAAGGGACCTAGTAGATCTTCTAGCCCGACCCCCCGCCAGGGCGGAAGAACAACAAAACCCCAAAACAAGAAACGGGACTCAAATGAGTCCAGCCAGGTAGGCATCCAGCCTCTTCTTAAAGACCCCCAGGGTAGGGGCCAGCACCACTTCCCTTGGAAGTTGGTTCCAGCTCCTAGCCGCCCTAACTGTGAAGTAGTT
>NW_017729025.1:5153668-5161917 GCF_001723915.1 Gavialis gangeticus | reverse complement strand
CCAGCCCCTCCAGAAGCTCTCTAACCCGGTCCTCCCCAACCTGAGGTCTGAAGGCGATCCCCTCGAGTCCGGCTTCTATCACAGCAGGGAAGTCCCGGTCCCTGCACAAGAAAACGGAGGTGAAGAATTGGTTAAAGAGGTCCGCTTTCTCCTCTGACGCAACCACCAGATTGCCCAGCGTATCCTGCAGGGGACCCACATTACCCGGCGCCTTCTTCACCTTCCCAATATATTTGATCCATTTAATTTGTGCCAAATTGATGGTATATTGTTTTAGCTTCTTAATCAAAGTACATACAGCATCTAGGAAAATGCATCATTAAATATAAGGATACTATATGAATATTATTACCGTTATCAATCACATTTCATAATCTAATGAAAAAAATATCAAGTTAATTTGACAAGATCTATTTTCCATAAAGCCATATTGACTGGCATTAATTGTATTACTCTGCCTTCATCTTTAATTAATTGAGTCTCATATTAGCCATTCTGTTACTTTCCCAGGATCAGTGTTGGGCTGATAGCCTTAAAATTATGTGGGTCATCCCGTATGTAACTTTTAAATATTGGCATTTTAGTTTTCTTCCATTCCTCTGGATTGTTTCCAGTGTTCCTACACTTACTGAAAGTCAATACTAGGAACATATAAAACTAACCAATTAAACCTTTTAAAACTCTTGGATGCAGTTATCTAGATCTATTGATTTGCATAGGTCTGGCTTTAATAGAAGCTCTTTAATACCCTCCTGCGTTATTTTTCAGTGGAAACTTCCTCTTGTTCCTCATGATAAGAAAACACCCTGTAACTTTTTTTCTAAATACACAACAGGAATCATCCACCCAATAATTTTATATACTTGTGTACCCACCTAATAACGGACCACTCATTTGGTTTAATGTATTACACACCAGAAGTACACTTACACAGCATATGCCACCAATTCAAAAGCACATAAACCCACTCCCCAACACAGCAACCATTCATAATTACTGCCCTGTCAGTGGAATTCACTCATCAACAAAGCCCCTTATTGTACACATCACAAACATTAAATATAATTAACCGTTGTTATAATATGCAGGGGATGTTGTCCTCAATCTAGCTGTAAGTGACTAATGATGATAATAAAAAGATACCATTTAGTTCACATCTCCATCTGCAACTCTTCGACTGCTCAGAAAGTGTGTGCACAGAGAATCATAGAAAATGAAGGTTGAAGGGACCTCAGGAGGTCACATCTAGTCCAACCCCCTGCTCAGAGCAGGACCAGCCCCAACTACATCATCCCAGCCAAGGCTTTGTCTAGACTGAACTTCAAAATCTCAAAGGGTGGAGAGTCCACCACCTCTGTGGGTAACCTATTCCAGTGTTTTAGCACACTCCTAGTGAGAAAGTCCCACTTAACTGTGCAGTAGCATAGTTTACTGTGAAGTACGCATGTGTGTCTACGCTTGCACATGCTTACTATGCAGTAAACCTCACTAATCGTGAATAAATCTGCTTCCTGCAAATGCAAGTAGCAAATTTACTTTTGATTAGTAATGGCGCAGTAGTGCTCGTGTAGATGTCTGACCAGAAGCAAATCTGCTCCAGGTCAGCTGTTCACCAGGGGACAGGTGATTGCTCCCCAACCCCAGGAGCCCCTGCTGCCAGGGCAGACTCTGCCACTGGAGCCCAAGATAATGTCCCCCAGCCTGGCAGCAGGGAGGTCCTAGCCCATCGCTCTGAGATCACGATTGGGGATCCTTATCTCCCAGTGGCAGCTCCACGACCACAGGGCCAGTGCAGAGAGGCCTTTACCTCCCAGCCCCATGATTGCAGTTGGCTCTGGGACACAAGGGTCTCCCAGTACCGGCTCTGCGGTGTGGAGCTGGTGCTGGTCAGCTCCCTGCTGGCAAGGGCTGGGGACCCTATTCCCTGCCCAGCTCTGTGCTCCCAGAGCTGAGCAGGGAACACGCTGAACAAGCTCCCCAGCCTGTTCCCTGCCCAGCTCCATGCTTGCAGAGCTGAGTAGGAAAAAGGGTCTCCAGTCCTCCCCGGCCCCCCATGATTGCAGAGTGGGGTCTGGGAACTGTCCCAGTCAGGTGTGGATCACAGTCCCATGCCCCGAACAGGTGATTGAGGCACAGAGCTTTGAAACAGTTGCAGGGATAGGTTAGATCCCAGCCCCTTGCCCCGATCCACTAGTGAGGTCTCTAGTAGCAAGCTAGCTGCCCCACTGGTGGATGGGGCAGGTGGCTGGGACTTGTCTCTCCCCTGAAGCTCTTTGCAAGTGCCCTGCTACCAGTTGGGGAGCTGGGGCGAGGAGCACCCTGCTGCTGGGGCAGGGGGACATTGTCCCCAGCCTGGCAACAGGCAGACCCCCGGGGTCAGGGTGCAATGTCCCAGCTCTAGCCAGAAGGCAGCTATCTCCAGGGCTGGTGCCCCCTCTCAAGCCCTGGGCTAACATGCAGGGGAGCCTAGAGCTCCCCCTGGTGGTGGCAGGGGCCTACTGGAGGGCCCCAGAAAGTGGGAGCATATTCTTCCATTAGCAGCAAATCTGCTCCCACTTCCCTGCACGTGTAGATGCCTGCCCAGGAATGTTTACTTCCAAGTAAACCAATCCCAGATCAAAAGTGTAGACACATCCACTGAAAACAGTCCAGTCCTTTGGAACCACCCTTTAGATGGTTGAATGACTAAATGGCAGCACAGTGATAGCACGATGGTCTTAGGCGTAACATCTTTGCTGTAAGTATGCAAAGGCTGGGACAAATCCTTACGGTTCCATTAATACTGTCATATTAAGCATAACGTAGTCAGATATAATCAATACATTAGATATTGAAACGTGATGCCTGGGCAACAGATGCTTCCATCTTGCTTTTAGTCTTGAAACAAAGACTCAAATACCCAACTAGCCTAGGCACATTGCCAAAAGCCTCGGAGAAGGAGCCACGAAGATCTATTTCAACAATGTACAGGATGCTTTTTCTATTAACCTGTGACTGATTAACCAACAAAATCTGCCATGGAATATTATCACATGGCTTCTGGCTAAGATTTCTCAAAAGATTCAGACATCCTCATAATACCAGGTTCATACCTCCACATCAGCAGCAACTACTGGGTGGGTCCCAAAGCCCAAGTTCATGTTCAGCTAGCTTGCAGTCATCAAGGTAACTAGGTGTCTGGGATATTATTTTTCTAGAGGGAAAAGTTCTCCCAATATCATGATCTGATACAGCAACATCTGATCATGTTGGCCCACTGCTGAGGTGCAGATGGCTCTCCTTTCTCATTCTGAGTTGAATTTGGCTCATTCAAAGTTTCAAGTGCAATTTGGTCAGTGACTGTGGTTCAGAATTCGAATGAGCACACTGCCTGATGAAGTCATTCTTTCTCAACAAGTGCTTCCCAGAATTGCCTTCTCCACTATTGGGAGAGGGGTTGCCTGCTGGTGGTCACAAAATCAGGCACCCGATAAGGGCAGAACACTAGGGGTGTGCAAAGTGGGCCCTATTCATTTCGGTTTCAGATTCGGCCCAAATCAGGGATCACTGTCCCTGGTTTGATTTGGCCGAATCTGAATCTGAACATTTGATGCTGATTCAGAGAATCAGCAATTCAGACACAGGAATAGTGTTAACAGTTTTTTCTACATACCTTGAGATAGCAGGCACAGCTTGTGATCACTGCGATGCTGGGGCACATGGAGCGTCCCACAGGAGTGTGTGTGGGGGCGGCCCTCCATGTGCTCGGCAGCAAACCGGAAAGTGGACTGGAAGTACTTCCGGTCCACTTCTGGGTCTGCTGGGGAGCACACTGATGGCCCCCCCCCCACACCTCTCCGGCTCTGTGATTGACCGCAGGGGAGCCCCGGAGGGCCTCCCCCCCAAACCCAAGAGACACCAGTCACCAATCTAAAGGGGCATGGAGGGACCCCTGTGCGCATGCCAGCAAACCCAGAAGTGGACCGGAAGTGCTTCTGGTTCACTTCTGGGTCTGCTGCTGAGGGCACTGGGGACCCCCTGTGATTTTTGATTTTGGAGATTTGGCCACCGAATTGGGCCGCATCTCCACTGGATCGAAGCAGGGACCAAAGGTTTGCACAGCCCTACAGAGCTCACTCCCAAAGCTCCAGTAGAAACCTTCCTCGCTGAGCAAAGAGTGAGAGCAGCAATCCCCCCTCCCACCGCCCGCCCAGCTCTATCATAAAAACCGAGGCATGGCATTCATTGAATCATAGAAAATGAGGGTTGAAGGGAGCTCAGGAGGTCACATCTACTCCAACCCCCTGCTCAAAGCAGGGCCAGCCCCAACTACATCATCCCAGCCAACTATATTCATACTCAAGAGTTTATTCTTTCCTCCCACAAATGCCCTCAATTCCTAGAGAGCATTTAGGAGCTAGCATTCAAGGACTGCGAATGTAGAGCAAAACCTATGCCAGGATAGAATAACTAGTGCTTTAATTACCAACAGCTCATTTCTCTGCTGTCAACACGGCCTTCTTTAAAGGTTGTTGTTTTTTTTTTCCCCCAAATCCCTAACTTTCAATAACTGTCAGAACAATTAAGTTGTCAAGCATTTTCTACTAGGGCATATCCAAAACTTTTTTAATATCAAGTAATTATTCGGCACTTATGAGACCAGATGCATTCACATTTTCAATTTAAATGCAAATAATGTGGGGAGATTCACACAGGTCTTGTCTCTATTTTTATAAGTGCTTTTATATTTTTTAAGACAAAAGGATTTGTTATTTTGGAGGTGTTTTGTGGCAGATGTCTTTTTTTCACCTGCAATCAAGTTAATTAGCTTCTATTTTTTATTGCTTTTTTTGAGGTGGCAGGGGGAGAAAGGAAGAGGTGGTATGAACTTCTACAACGTGCTGGAGTAGAGTTCATTATACAAGATACTCAGTACATGCACTGTTAAATGGGTAAAGCTAAGATCAAAGTATGTGAAGCACAGCATGAATTCTCCCTTAATTGCTTTAAAAGTAAATATTCAGGAGATATAACTGTCATCAGAAGAGCTTAAACATAATGGACCTGATTTCCATCTCATGCTTGCAAAATATAAGAATAATCCCAGTGGAGTTACACAAGTATAAAACCAGCATTAAAAAAGAAGTATCATTACTCTTATTATTACTACTGCTATTGCTGCTGCTACTATTACTAATTTATTTTCATCACAATAGTGCCCAGAAGAGCCCCAGTCACAGACCAGGAGCCCAGCCTGCCAGGCATTACACAAGCATAAAACAGAAGAAGAAACCCACATTGATTACAATTTAATCTGGAAAAAAAAATGACAGGTAGACACAGTCAGTCAGGGGAGCATAAGAAGGACTTTGAGAAAAGATGTTAAATTATGTAACCTCACAAAACAGAATAGCTGATGAATGCTATGGAAGAGATGAGAGCAACCCATACAACATGGATTTGTTCTGCTTTAGGATCTGTGAGTTTGGTTTTGATCCTAGTTCCTATCATTAGTTTTATACCAACCATACACATTACCACAGCACTGATAGGACCCAGGTGGGATCACGTTAACCACATCACTTACAGAATTATGGGAAGGTGCCCAGACACCACAGCATAAAGCAATCTAACAGGGTAGGGTTGAAGCCCCATCGATTTGGTGCTGCACAATGTGAAATGAAAAGGCCATCTTTGCCTCAAAGATTTCAAGAGGTAGGAGATGAACAAATCAGACTCATCACAGTGACATTATTGGGGGGAAATAATGGTGCAATGACCAGTGCAGTGAACGGTGCAGTGACATTATTGGGTGGGAAGTAATGGTGCAATGAACATGCATGGCATGGTAAGCAGGAGTGACAGGTGATCACCGATGTAGTACAGACTTCAGGCTTCTTTGAGGGGGGAGTAGGCAGGGAAAGTAAAATACACACACACACTCGCACGCACAGTTATTTTTCTGTTATAGAAATTCTATATGTATCTACAGAATAGGAGAATCATACGTACAAATGGCAATATACAAATTAAAATATATATTTATACTGTATATACCTCCATACATATACACACATACTGTTTATGCTGTATACTAGTGGCCGTGTCTACACATTTAGTACTTGCATAGGCGTTACTGCGCAGTACCATCACCACGCTTTCCCCCCTCCCCCCATGCTACTGCGCTCTAGCAACGAGCTATGGCACAGTAGCTCATTGCTACTGTGCCATAGCATCTAATGTAGACAGCCCCCAATAGACTTATGTGCATAATATTATATTTTATGATATAAAATATATTGATATTATTATTATATTACTTCCAATTCCCAGTTCACAAGATGTGTGCATGATCAGAACAATCAAGGTATGTGAATTCTGGAATAATACACTTGGTGAACTGCCTTTCTTCCAAAAACTACAACTTCCCAAGTCTCACACCCACACACAAAACCTAGACACGAATTGGAATATAAATTAAACATTACAGAGAAGTTGACATAAGCCCCAATAGGTTTTATACTTGCCAAACAAATTATAAATCCTCTGAACATTACAGCTGGCTGTTGATCAGGGCCAATGCCTTTATAAAGTCTACCGGTAGTGCCAAAGTCTGCTGCCAAATCAGTCAAAAAATATCCTTACACAGCTACCCAAGAAGCCAAAAGGAAGCAAATTGCAAATGTTCATTTTATCTCTACCCCATGAAACAAACAGAACTTCAAGTACAACTATTTAAAAAAAAAAAAGTAAAATTTTAAGCAAAGAAACAAGACAAGACACTAAAATGTCTATCCTGGAATGTCTATTAATACACCAGAAATTAAAATATAACTCAAAGTGGATGGGGATTTCTAGTCTACCCAAGGATTTTAGTAGAGACTATTTGTCCTGCCCTGACAACGGTTACATTGAATAACGCCTTCTGTAGCTAATAGCTTTTATTCAATGGTTCAAACAACAAAAATGAATTGGATTCTTGTAAAATGTTGCAAAAAGGTTTGTCATGCTGGGCCAAACCCAAAATCTTTAAGCCTATTGTGCAATTTCTTGACACGGAACAAAACGATTATATTGAAACACGTTTCAAACTTACCAAATTGAAATGCTTCAATAATGTCAAGAGGAAATATACTGGAACATTTTAACTTCATAAGAAAGGTTCTCTGATTTCTGTCCCAATTCAGAACGAAGCAAGAGTTGGAAATCCTATTGTGGGTAAGACAGTCATAGTCTCAACAGGTGTTAGCAGGCCAACCTCTGCTAACAAGCATTATGAATTTAACTGCCATGGCTATACTGGGTTTTATCACTTGCTAGCCAACACACTAAAATCACTATTCTTTTCCTTTTGCTTTGGGAAGGGAGGGGAAAGACACTAGAGGAACTTTTGTTCCCGAAACACAGAAAATAAGGTACAGGGCAGGCACAACAGAATGAAGGCCAGCAGCCAACTATCATTAGAAACTAAGACTTCTGTAAACAGAGGCTGTAGGAAGTTCTAATAAAATGGGATGCAGAATCAATAAAACATCTACATTTTTGTGGGGACATTTCTGAATTTATCTACAACGGGCCAAAGCCTGATAAAGAGAGAGAACACATGTCTAGGGTTGCAATTTCAGGTAATAAAAATAAATGGACTTATTAAACTCCAAAGCCCAATTATTTATTCATTTGTTTCTTTACAATTTCATTCTTAGGGTTGTAAACTTTTAGGAGAAAACACCAATGACTTATTTCTGCAGCAACCCATGGGCACTTCACGTTGGCAATGCACATAAGAATAGGCTTTGTGCAGCTGAGTTGCATCACAGTCACAGAGAAGCCGGGCTGAAAGGGACCGCCAGGGGTTATCTAGCCCAACCCCCTTGCATAGGATCACCCCTATGCCAACCACCCCATATGACCACGATCTAAGCTCTCTACATGCATCTTGAAAGAGAACTGGGTTGACGAAACTGTTGGAAAATGCCAGTTGGTAGAAACTAACGTTATTAATGGAAACTTATCCCAATTTAGCTGCAGGGCAGAAGTTTTGAGAGCTCCATACAAGTTGGTCAGTCATTATAGGATGTAGGAAGCCAGTTTTCAGTCCCGCCACTGAAACACTCATAGCTAGATCATGGATCTGGGTCTTCTGCATCCATTCCAAGCGTGGGGCCTCCAGCTGTTGGTATGATTTCTCTCTTAGAGTTTTTCCCACTTATAACAATCTCACTCATAGGCGACCTGGTAGGGGGTGCACGTACCACTCCTCCCCCCCCCCC
>NW_017729025.1:5145132-5148668 GCF_001723915.1 Gavialis gangeticus | reverse complement strand
CAGCGAACTTGTTCGCTGGAGTGGCATGGTGTTGGATAAAGCATTGTAAAGTTGAAACTGACGACAGAAAGTTGAAAAGGGTGTCACAGACGACTGGTAGGAGGTGCATGGGGCTGCACGTGCCCCCCAATGGGACCAATGCCCCCCGATGGCCAACACTGATGCTGTTGGTAGGGCTGGTGCCACCCTTGGCAGGGCCACTGCCATTGGCAGCTTCTGCAGGTGCCTCCCCAGATTCAGGAAGCACCAGTCACTCATGATCTCATTTTCACTATACATTGCAGTAATAAAGCTTGCTCCTTTTAGCCAAAAAGGTCAGAGTTTGAGAGTGATGGGGGTTGTTCCCTCTGAACGTATCAGAGAAGTAATCACTGAGGGGAGAGAAGAACTATTTAAATGAAAGCACAACCGGATGTAAGCTGCCTGCAAATAAATCATGACGACAGTAAAGAGAAGACCTCTACCCATCACAGCAGGGAGATCCTTGGAACAGTCTTCCAATAGGAGTGTTTGGGAGTAAAAAAAACTGTAAGTAGCTTGCAGCAAACCTGACTGGTTTATGAATGAGTTGTGATATGGTTGCCTCCAACAGCTATGCCTCGATGGCTACTACTCCTATGATACGAAATACAACATACAGGACCTTGAATTTGTTTTTGAAAAAAGTTATTTCTTGTTTTTTAGCCCACCCAAAGGAGAATGCCCAGACTCTGCATTCACTGGATACTGAAAAACATATGCATGTGGATACATTAAAAAAAAAAAAATCAAAGCAAAGCAAGAAGAGCTAATTTCTGCCCAATGCTGAGTACTCCTAAGCCCCACTGCAACCAGGAGGTATCACAGGTGTCAGCACCGCGTGGATGCAGAATGTAAGTCTGTGCATACATAGGGGGCACATCTATGCGTTCATTAATGCACCTTTGATACTGTGCATTCAGTTTACCACTTCCTTAATAAAGTACTAACTCAATGCACAGTACCTAGAGTCACTGCACAGTAGTGCTGGCACATGATTATTTACTGATGCTTACTGTGCATTAGCCTAATAACACCGTGCAGTGGCCTCTAGCAAGGTTTGTGCTGTGACACACTATGGCGCAGTGTTATTAGGCTAACACACAGTAAGTATCTTGTGTAGTGGGACGCATCTACACGTGTCCAGAAATGTGTTCTGTAGCAATGTCAGTTAGGAGCGCGAGTATTTGCCAAGGGTCCCAACTTCCAGCAGGCATGAAAGTGGTACAAACAAAGAGTCTCCGGAGCTGCAACCGCCAGGGATGTCAGAAAGGAAAAGATCCCTTTGCCAGTGGCAAAAAAATCCCAAAACAAAAATAAAACTAAGCCTGTGAGAGGAGAATACATAGCTAGTGTCATAGAACCGTAGAAAATGAGGGTTGGGAAGAACATCAGAGTTCACATCTAGTTCAAAGCAGGACCAGCCCCAACTACATCATCCCAGCCAAGGCTTTGTCTACCCGGGTCTTAAAAACCTCCAAGGATGGAGACTTCACCACCTCTCTGGGTAATCTGTTTCAGTGTTTTACTACTCTCCTTGCAAGGAAGTTTTTCCTAATATCCAACCTCAACTTCCCTTTCTGCAACTTGAGGTTAAATGTGGCCTCAGCTACACCACAGTCCAATGGCTGTGAAATTGGCTCCGAGGTTGGACCCAGAGAGTAGTGGTTGATGGCAGCGAGTCATTATGGCACTGGTCTGTGACCAGCGGCGTCCCCCAGGGCTCTGTCCTTCAACCGGTTCTCTTCAACATCTTTATCAGAGATGCGGACGTTGGTGTCAGGAGCACATTGGCCAAGTTCGCCGACGACACTAAACTTTGGGGCATAGCGTCCACACCTGAGGACAGGCTAGTGATTCAGGCTGACTTGGATAAGCTTAGTAAGTGGGCAGACACAAACCTGATGTTTAATACTGATAAATGGTACTTCACCTCAGGGAAAAAAAAACAACAAAAACCTGTGGCATACTTATAGGCTTGGCAGCACTATGCTTGCTAGTACCACCGCTGAAAGAGACTTGGGGGTCATGATTGACCACAAGATGAACATGAGCCTTCAATGTAATGCTGTGGCTAATAAAGTGAGCAACACGCTGGTTTGCCTCCATAGATGCTTCTCAAGTAAATCCCAGGACTTCATCCTGCTGCTGTACTTGGCCTTGGTGAGGCCGCAGCTGGAGTACTGCGTCCAGTTTTGGGCTCCACAGTTCAAGAAGGTCGTGGAGAAGATGGAGAGAGTCCAGAGGAGCCACGTGCATGATCAGAGGGCAGGAGAACAGGACTTATGAAGAGAGGCTGAGAGCCACGGGACTCTACAGCCTGGAAAAGCGCAGGGTCGGGGGGGACCTGGTGGCTGCCTATAAGTACATCAGGGTGTGCATCAGGAATGGGGGAACGTCTGTTCACCAGGGCGCCCAAAGGAAAAACAAGGACCAATGGTTATAAACTCTTCCAAGACCATTTTAGGCTGGACATAAGAAAAAAAAAACTTTACTGTCCAAGCCCCCAAGACCTGGACTAGACTCCCTCCAGAAGTGGTGCAGGCACCTACTCTGGACTCATTCAAGAAACATGTGGATGCTGATCTTGCAGGGGTCCTTTGACCCTAGCTGACTTCCTGGCCCTGGGGCAGGAGGCTGGCCTTGATGATATTTGAGGTCACCTTCCAGCCCTAACGCCTATGAATTGCTCCTTGTTCTGTTGCTCCGCGCATCTTTAACACGGAAAGGAAGAATCATAGAAATGCATGTCGTGTCGCCTCACTGCTTTCCAGATAGGCAGCATGTAACCCCCCCTGCAAGGACAACAGCGAGCTGCCAGGAAGATGATAATGCAGAGGGACAAATGGCACCCAGGCTCTTCAAATCCAGATCTCATCTTTGCATTGAACTGTGGAGTAATCACCTGGCTCTGGCATTCAGGGGGAGTCCTAGTGTGTGCTTTCTTTATCACTGCTAAAATTTTTCTACACTAGATTTCCCCCCCCCCCCTTTATATTTCCTACCTGTGATATCAAAATTACCACTGGCTGCTGGTATTTTAACAACTGTCGCATCCAGAGCCCTCTAAGCCAGCTCTCGGCTTCTCCTGCCATCAGTGGGATTTTTTTTTTTTTTTTTTAAGTCAATGGATAGTAAGGGGGGGGGGGGTCTGTCTTGATAAAATAAGCACCTCTCCCTTCTCTCACCGTCAGTATTTCTTCATTTTTAAGCCAATTGTAGAAGCAACACATACAATTTATTTCTTTCAGCTGGACTCCCTTGTTTCTTCACCTCTTTTTAGAAGTAAACTGCAGCAGCAAATCTCATCAAATCATCCTCGCCCCCCTTAGTAACTGGAAAGGTGGATGCCAGTAATCCTGACTTTCTGCCTCTGCCTCCTTGAGCATCTTTCTGACAGTCAGCACAGTTTGTTCTGCTCCTCTGTTTAACCTTCAGCTCTTCAGATACGAGGTGGAACACTTGGCAAAAGTTTCTGCACGAATACAGCTTTTTTTCTCTCTCTCTCCCCCCCCCCC
>NW_017729025.1:5108503-5145107 GCF_001723915.1 Gavialis gangeticus | reverse complement strand
CCCATAAAACACAGCTGATCGGGAAGTCCACCTTAGAAAAGCAGATTTCAGATGATGTTGAGCAGATTCACGTGGCGAAGCCTTGAGGTTGCCCGTGCACATGCAAGTTGCCATTAAATAATCTTTGCTTTAAAAAGGGGAACAATGATATTAGATAAACATTGGCGGGGTCATTTTAGCATTTGCTGGGGATGCAGTGATTCTCTTGCCTGGTGTGAATGACACACACACACACACTCCATATTAGTAGTGTGTGTGTGTTCACACCAGCCCTGTAAAGGATTGCTTTGGCTATCCTTTCCTCTGCCTTCTCTCATCCTTGGATGCCCTCCAGGAACACTACTTAGCACTTCTGCCCTTGCATTGAAGGGAGTCACTAGCTTTTCCCCTTCACCAAAACCCAAAACAGACACACCAGCAGTGAAGAGGCAGGGAACTGTTCTTTGCTTCTTATACCTCCAAGCCCAGATTTCCAGAAGTCACTAGTAATTTGGGATATCCAGTCTGAGACACCTTAAAAAAGATGTGGTTTTCAGAAAGCAGCAAGCACCTGAACTCTCAGAACAGAGTCCCCTTCAGGCATCCCTACATGGGCACGTAGATAGGGAGACGCATAACACAGCAAGACATTTTGCACATCAAATCCAGGTGCAAGTTAAATCTTTGGCCAGTATCTTAATTACTTACGTGCCCACTGATACAGTGATACTTAAGCAGGGTGCCACAACACTCTAGAGATGCCATCAAGGGTGCCACAAGGTGACACACAATGTCACCACTGTTAAGCGTGCCAACATGATTCCTACGATAAACCCAAGGATTTCAAACAGAAATCCACAGTGTTAAGAGCGCTCTGAACACTTGTGATCTGAATTTTTTTGCAGCAGAAGTGCCCTTCTATTTTTCTGTAGTCAAAAAAAAAAAAAAAAAAAAGTGAAAACTATGCACTGGTATTTTTCCGAGGTTTTAAGTCTAACAAGGGGTGCCTTGAGTTGGAAAATGGTGAGAACCACTGCGTTAGTACCTGAACACCTTCAACGCGCTTACCCTCACAACACCGCTGTGCAGTGAGGCAGGGCTGCTCACTTCAATTAAGGAAGGGGGCATCTCGCACAGAGTGATTCTGTGACTTGCCCAGGATGATGGAGGAAGCCAGTGGCTGCCCTGGCACATCTCTGTCCACCAAATGCCAGCTGAACATGTTCACCCCTGGACCATCTTCCCTCTGAAAATCTGCATGCTTCAGTTTAGGTTTCACATCCATCAATGCCCTTCATCTACCTGGATGCCCTAACCAGTGGGCTACAGAGTGACTGGCTTTCTCTTTGTCCAGTGAAATACCTAGCAGGTTACATGAAGTCGAATCACATCAACAACCCCAAGATACCTTGCTGGTGAGGGCTCTCCCCAGGCATGTGCTTGACTGAGGTCCAAATCCCCACCTTGAACCTGGCAGAGGACAGTCTTAAATACTCTGGAAGGTCTCCGCTTCACCACAATATAAAAAGGGACCATTTAGGGGGATCTTGGAATTTTTTGCATGGCAAAGAAAACCATTTCTGCCGATGCTGTAGTTATGAACCCATGGGGATGCACACCAAGAGGGGAAGGAAAAAGGCAGGGATCAGGAGCTGCTAAGGGTCTTGAAGAATAAAGGTGCAATGTCAGAAAGCTTCGTCTACCACAGGCCAACCAGGATTCGCTACGTTTCTCATTCCCCTACTCAACTCTGCGCTGTTACGGTTCTTCCAGCTGCAGGATGCTGCCGCATTTGAGGCGTCACAGACAAGAAGGAAAACAGGCCATCAGAAAACAAGCCCCCCTCCCCTTTCTCCCCGAGCTTTGCTGCATCGATTCTGAAAACGAAAATGAAGCAATGAAGATGTCCTGAGGGAGCTCCCTGCCCTGCTGCTGCTCTCAAGATCTTCAGTCACTGGCATGCTCAGAAGCAACAGGAGGAAGGAGAGCGTGTCCTCTAGGTAGCTTTGTGGCCTTATTCCCTGACTGACCCATGCCGAATGGAAGTGTTTAGGGGAGAGTGCAGGGGGTGAGGGGGGGAGAGAGGCTTGGTTCCTGGTGGCCCTCCTGCGAGTGCCATGGGACTGGTGAAGATGTGCACAGGTCTGGGGAGGAGAAGGCAAGGCAAGGGAGAGGGAAGGGAAGGAAAGAGAAGGGAAGAGGAGGGGAGGGGAAGAAGAACAGTAGCACCATGGGGTTCAATTGGGTCCTATTTATTATACCCCTATATAATGTACACACACTCTAGCATCCATGCCCAGCCTCATACACAAGGGTGTTGGCCCTGACAGCAGAGCAGTGTAGGCATTTATTAACTCTCAGCTAAGCCTGGCCCTTCAGAAACAACAGTGGTGGGGTTGGCTCAACTGGATAAAGGCTAATTGCAGAATCTCATATACTACCAGCCTGTTAGGGTACTGGCTAGTAAGGGGGGCTTTGTCCATCAAAACCTCATCAGCAGTCTCTAAGCTATGAGGAGGCAGAGCTGGGCTGGAGGAATGAGATGCTACTGAATTCTCAGGTGAAGTAGATTAGGGCTCAAGGGTGAAGATAGTCTTGAACGGTCCTGCCAACGAGAAGGAAGCCATGTCCTCCTCCCCGGCTGCTGCTTCGGTCAGGACTCCACCAAAACTTGCAGCAAGTTGCTTTGATGTTTCTTACTGCAGGGATGCAGCAGTAGAGGAAGGGAGAAGTAAAGCAACTTCACCAAGACGGAGTGAAAGATAATTGGGCAGGCAGTGGCATTGCTGAAAACGTGCGCAGAGTGATGCATCGCCCATGTGCCGCAGCTGCAGTACTGGGCAGTGTTAAAAGAAGCATCATCTGCAAGGCACAGGAGGTGACAGCGCCACCTGACTCGGTGCTGGGGAGGCCTCAGCTGGAGCATGATGGTCAGTTTTGGGCACTGTATTAGCATACGAATGCAGACAAGTAAAATAAAAAGGGTTGGAAAATTAAAGGGCTGGAAATTGGCACTATGGAGAGATGTTTACAGAACTGGGTTTTTAGTCTGGAGGAAAAAAAAGATTAAGTGTTACTGGTGGGGAGGAGCATAATGGCAGTTTGCAAATAGTTGAAATGCTGCTATGAAGGAGGGTGGAGAACTGCAGGAACATCAGACTGGAAGGGCGGCCTGGGCCAGCAGGTCCAGTCCCCTGCACCATTAACTGAAACATTCCCAAAAATTACTGCTTCAAATTCTCCAGTGTAACTACAAAAAACAATATCCAAAAAGCCAAGAATACCCCATTGCATGCAGGAATAACAAAGCCACTTCCAGTACCCTGCCACTGTGATGACACAACAGTTAATTCATATATGTTAGTTAGTTAATATATGCCCAGACAATGCTAGGAAAAGGGCCCTGCCCCACAACACAGCGGAAGGCAAAAACCCTTCACAGTCCAAGCCAATCTAACCTAGGGGAAAAAATCCTTCCTCCCATCAGATTTGGGAAGCCTGAGTAGAAGAACAAGGACCTCTTAGTTCAGAACCTCTGGGTTTTTAGAACCAGGAGTATCAATGCACATCAGTCAAAATCCCTAGACTTAGCCAATGCCTTAAAGGGAGGCAAAAAAGAAACTAGTAGCTTTTATAAAAGAAAAAAACTCCTTCCTGGCCCTAGATGACAACTAGCAAAGCCCTGAAGCATAACATTGCCTGACACTCATCACACTGCCAAAGAGAGATGCTTATTCCACAATGGCTGGGATGATGTTGTTGGGGCTGGTCCTGCTTGGAGCAGGGGGTTGGACTAGATGCAACCTCCTGAGGCCCCTTTAACCCTCCTTGTCTGTGATTCTATGAATGCAAGGACCAAGACCACCTGACTCAACGTCACACATACCACCCAATGTGCCCAAACTCCTTTGTCCTGCCATACCATCCTTCCCAGAAACGTATTCTGTTCACTCTTTGCTAGAAGCGTGTTTCTTGCCTTTAGCACTTTGCTTGGATGATCACTGCAAACTTCACTTCCCTGAGACAAATTTTCTTGTTTCTAATCCAAATGTATCTGTATCCAGTTGTGTTTGCTATTTGATCTTGTGCCAGGATACGTTTTAGCCTACGAAGCTCTTTGCTTTCCCTAATATTCGCCCCATGTGTGTACTTGTATAAATTGCACATATTCGCCTTTAATCTCTATTTTGCTCAACTAAGCAAGTCATGCTTCTTTAAACCTTCGTGTGTAAGGAAAGGTCTTCATTCCCGTCACCATCCTAGGGACCCTACTGCGAACACATGCCAGTTTAAGTTGATCTTTTTTGAACACTAGAGATCAGAACTGCACACAATATTTGAAATGACTTTAAAGTATCTTACCAAGGTCTTGTACAAGACCCCTAGTGCACGTACCTCACCTAATGCTCCCTAAAATGGAGTTAGCTTTTTTATCACAGCTACATTGTACTGGCAACTCATGCTCGTTCCCCAAACGATCAATATAATATGCCGAAATCCTTCTTTTTCTCAGATGTCTTCAGTCTATGCACTTCCATCTCACAGATGGATTCCCTATTTTCGTTCCATGATTGCATGGTTTTTCATTGTTCTCTCCTGCTATAGAAGTCAGGGCTTACAGCAATGGAGGTAAACTACAGGAAATAAAATCCAGATACACTATCAAGAAAAACTGCTTGACTTCAAGAGCAGAAGAGAGTAGAACAAGTTGCCAAAGGAAGTTATGGAGTCTCCCTCCTTCTCTGGATCTTTCAAGAACTTGTACAGACATTTGTCTGGGATGGTTTAAGTTGCAACCTTGTATTTGTACAGGGGGGTGGGCTAGACCACCCTTGAGGCCTCCTTCAACCCTATTATTGTGTCCAGGAAGCAAAGGCAGGGTGGATTTGGTGACTCTCTCATGGAGCTAGAACGTGGAAGGGGTCGGGAGAGTCATCCTATGTCCACAGTGGAGCATGGAGAATCAAGCATCTAATTCTCTTGATAAATGAACATGTAAACAGCCTGGAAGTAACATCATCTTCCTCTTATTTCCTACAAGGATAATGGTATTAAATCCATGCCCCATATCTTCCACTTCAACAACTGGTACCCCATGTCATGAGAGGATGGTCTTGTACTGCAGGCTCTAGAAGGTGAATGGGAAGACGTGGGCCTCATTTCCAGCTAAGTTACAGACTTATTCTGTGACCTTGCATGAGTCACATAAGATCGTATTTCCAGAAGAGCTTGGCAGCTTTTAGTGATGTCGACAGGAAAGACTGAGAATGAATTCCTTCCAAAAAGGTCTTTGTGGGATTTTCTGCATTGCTTCAGTGCTGCACCTGGCAACATCCACCTGCCTATTTCCAATCTGCATGCACAAGCCCTTAGACAACATAGGTGCATTTGTGGCGCCTAGAATTAGTGTCCAGAAGCTCTCCATGTCCAACAGGCTTGTTTGTGATTTCTCGGTGACAGTCAAAATCAACTGTCTAGTCCCCTGGTGGCATTTATCCCAAATGGGAGGTGTGCTTCATGGCTGTGATCCTCAGATGTGGCACAAAGCCCACCAGAGACCTAGAATGCATCTCCACCCTCCAGCTGTATATGTGAAGGGGGCAGGGATTGCTGGTTGTAATCCTTATGTTCTGGTTATATCCCAGGACTGAAGTAATAAATTAAGTGGACCCAAACTCAGTGAGCTTCTGACCTCAGCTTTTTTGCCCAGTTTGAACCAGCCGTATGTGCAGTTAAAGCTATTTGGTAATAGAGGCCACCTTCTTCCTATTTTCTGTTAGCCTGGAAGAAGCATGGTCATCTGAAGATTTAAGGGATAAAAGACACTTGCACACAATTTCTACACAGATCCAGGTTACAGGAGACAGGGCTGGTGCACCTTTTTTTTTTTCATAGTTTCATGGTTAGTAGGGTGGGAAGGGACCTGAGCAGATCATCAAGTCTGACCCCTGCCATGGCAGGAAAAAGTACTAGGGTCAAATGACCCTGGAAAGGTGTTCAACCAGCCTCCTTTTAAAGCCCCCCAGGGTAGGAGCCAGCACCACTTCTCTTGGAAGTTGGTTCCAGATCCTAGCCGCCCAGACCGTGAAGTAGCGCCTCCTGATGTCTAGTCTGAATCGCCCCTCTGCCAGCTTGTGACTGTTATTCCTGAACACTCCTGGTGGTGCTCGGGGGAACAGGGACTCCCCCAATGCCTGCTGGTCCCCTCTGACTAGTTTGTAACAGGCCAGTATGTCCCCCCTCAGCCTTCTCTTGTGGAGGCTGAACAGGTTCAGGTCCCGTCGCCTCTCCTCGTAGGGCCTGCCCTGCTGCCCCCTGATTATGAGAGTGGCCACCTCTGGACCCTCTCCCTGTTGTCCACATCCCTCCTGAATTGCAGCACCAATTTCATTAAAGAAACGTTGAATACCCAAACATAACAGGGAAATAGACAATCATTACCTTTTCTTAAGGGAGAATCTTTTGCTCTCCCTTAAGAAAAGGTATCTTTTTTCCCTTTGTTAAATTATTCCCTTTATTCATTAGAAGGTCATGAACTACCAAAACAGTGTTAAAGAGTGAAGAAAGAAGTGACAATTTTCACCGAAACAGAAAGCAGTTTATAGCTGTGAACAAACACAAGCGCACAGCTGCAGATAGCTTAAAAAAATGGCCGATTGGGTGAAAATCTGACCTCTCATAGCATAAGAGGTCAAATGAAGATGTTTCAAAACAGAACATCTTCTGTAACTTCTGTCTGTGCTGCCTGCTAGCCTTGAGCTGTTTTCAGAATGGGAGGGGGGAAGGGAGCAAAGGGAGTTAGGTCTGGTGAGGGGGATTCAGCCCCTGCAGAGGGTGGGGTAGGTGTACTGGAGCCCCCCCGCAAGGTGTGGGGCAGAGCTCCAATTTACCCACCCCACCCTCCACAGCTGGCTGGGGAAGCCCTAGCTCCTTCTGCTCCCTTTCCTCCTCCCATTCTGCAACAGGGACAGGCTGGGAGACAGGAAGTGCCACTGCTAGGGGAAACCAGCTGCAGGCTTGCACCCAGCAGCTAGATCCCCCTCCTCCCTGGAACCAAAGCAAACTTCATGTGGTCTGGGGGATCGTTGCAACTCAAAACACTTCCTGTAAAGCCTTCTCAGTGACAGCAGGGAGCTGCACTTCTGTCTACGCCCAAAGCAAGGAAGGTTCCTCCATTCCTATGAAGGAAAGATGTCTCAGAGCTGGAGCTCAGTTTCTATTGTATACCCAAAATCTTCTTATTCCAAAACTTTGCCCAGGAAATTTCTCATGTTCCTGGCCAGCCCTTGTATGGAGAATTGTCACAGGGGATTTGGGATCAGTTTTCATGGAGAGTTACTTGAACAAGGCTTGATACCTGAGGGACAGTGTATTCACAAAAGTTTCCTGGAGTTTCCTGACTGACCATGAAGGAAACAAGCCTAAATCCCCCCTAAGTCCCCACATACTTTTTTATTAGAAGTACTTACATGAAGCTATTTCAGTGGTCATTACATGAACTCAATTATAAGGGTCAAGGGAGAAGGAAGTGGAGGATGCTGCTGCTGCGAACACACATGGACAACTTAAAGACCTCAACCTACAGAAGGCACTTGGAAAGAAAATGCTCATCATTAGAGTTAGTTAATGGCCAATTCTGATGAAATTAGATTTTCCTTTTTGACCCAAACCGCCTATTAGAAGAATATTATCTTGAAGAAATTAAATATTTTGCAATAACAGCAGGCGGATTGGAACAAGCCATTAATGGCATTCTTAAGAACGTCTGCATTTCACTGCGTTCTTCAATAAGTGGTGATTGCCAGGTAAACAGCACATGGAGTTGTCACGGGGGCAGCTGCTCCAACAGTAAAACTGTGATTCAACAAGTCATTTATTTGCCTCTAGTGAGCTCTTGTTCAGAACAAAAGGGGAGAGTGAAAGATATTGCTTATATCTGTGCCTCTTAAGGAATGACATTGCAGTACTCAGAATAACTTCTCTTTATCATCTCAGCAAAAATTTCATTAGCATTATCTGACTCCTTTAAGGGAATGGCACTAGCAGGAAAGCTTGGCAGTAGAAAAACAAAGAAAGCTGACTCGGTTGGCTTACAACTCGGCTAAAAGAAACATCTCAACATAGTCAAAGAATAGTACCTTATCTTAACAGGAGTCTTTTAAACTCGAGGCTGATGCTGTACGGGAGGATCTGTCTTCTCATTAAATGCGTTACAATATCCATCGATTCTCAAGGTGGGTATATGCCCCCACAGGGAGGAACAAATGCATTGTTTTTCTTGTGCAGCTATTACAAATACTCATAATTTCAGGGACCAAGGCATCAGGATGACTTTTAGGGTTCTCAGGAGAGAAAAAAAAGTGTCAAGGGGATCAAAGCTGTGACTGAAACACCAGACTATCTGTTCTCAGTGCACGTACATCGTTCCACAGTAGGCGCACGTGGAAAAAAAAGCGAGGGGAACTGCCAACAAAGGGAAAACTGGGAAACACATTTCCTTGTTACAGAGGCACAAGAAAACCCAGAAGCCAAAATCTGTGAAGTAACAAAGGGGAAGAACTCCTTAGAGACTATTTCTACTCAAGCATTCATTGAGCTGGGAGTCACAGCAGTTTAAGCTATCTCAATTCAATGGACAGAAAATAGGGGAAATTACCTGGCACCTGCCTAAATGCATTCACATGCTTTACAAATGAATCGCTTGTCTCATGAGCACACCTCTGGTCCCCAGTACCACAGGGCCTCAGTAACTTACTGAGAGACAGGCTTGGCCAACTTCATACACAAAGTCCATAGCAGAAGATGACAATGGGCTTACTTCTACTATGTCCCAAACCACCATCCTAATCTCAGGACTATGCTCCCTTGCCTTGCCTTTACCTCCTTTGCTTACCTACTCTGAAATCTGCCTGCCTAGATGCTCAGTGATGTGGGGCTAGGACAAAATGGGTCATTTTTACCAGAGACCTACACCGTACTAGTTGAAAGGCATCATATTTCAAGTTGCAGCAAGGGAAGTTTAGGTTAGATCTTAAGAAAAAAATATTTCTCAGTAGGAGGGTAGTTAAGCACTGAAACAGGTTACCCAGAGGTGGGTCACTCTCCATCCTTGGGGTTTTTTAAGGCCCGACTAGGTAAAGCCTTGACTGGGATGATGTAGTTGGGGCTGGTCCTGCTTTGAGCAGGAGGTTGGACTAGATGTGACCTCCTGAGGTCCCTTTAACCCTCATTTTCTATGATCCTGTTCTTAAATCAACTTTTCAAGAGGGGTGCAGGTGACATTTGCAACAGTGGCTTCTAAAGTCTCGACAGGTCTAGAAGGACAAGAATAAAACCATACAGGTAGCTGTTAAATGCCATTAGATAAGGAAGGGCACAGTGCGAGAGCAAAAAGCTTGTTGCACAACTCTCTCAACTATAGAGTTGGCCCAATGAAAGATATTGCCAGGAAAAGCCTTGTTTCTCACGTTTCTTGGATCGAAGCTGCAACACTGACCCAACCCTATTAGATGAGAAGAAAATGTTGAAAACCAAGACAAGGGAAGTACTACAAATGAAGGTTCAATTACTGTTTTTATGCAAATATAAGACAACACCCCAATAATTGGATTCTATATGTAGAAAATTTATAAATTTGTTATAGTTTTCCAGGTACAGCATCTAATTATTGGAGGTTTGCCTTGAATTTGTCCCCCTCTCCCTGCTACAGTAGGGAAAATAAATGTCTGGGGATGGTGGGGGGGAGGAGGGAAGATAGGTAGCCCCTTGGTTCTCTATTTACCCCCAACATTTTCCTTTAGGAGCCCATTTCCCCTGTCCATATTATCAGACCCTGTGCTCCCTGAGTATATGGAAGTGAGGAGCACATTAGAAAACAAAAACCTTGACGTTAAACATGGCTGTAGCAATTTACATATAGTACCCATGCACTTAGTGCATCCGGAATTGATGCATACTGCCTGATTTTGAAATGGTTGCAGGTTTTAGCACAGATACCTCCATAAATACATTTTTAAGATGCAGAAAGAAGTGGCCATTTTTGCCTGATCTGGCCACAGAAAGCAGCTTATAGCTGTGACCAAACACAAGTGTACAGCAGCAAACAGCTTCCAAATGGCTGACTGGGTGAAAATCTAACCACTCATTGCATGAGGTATCAGAGGAAGATGTTACAAAATGTAGTGTCTTTTGTAATTTGTGTCTGAGAAGCTCCCAGCCTCCCACTGTTTTCAGACTGGGAGGGGGGAAAGGGAGCAGAGGGAGTTCTGTCTGGGGGGGTTTCAGCTCCCCCAGGAGGGTGGGGCTGATGTAATGTAGCCCCTGCAAGGTGGAGGGGGCGATCCAATTCACCCACATCACCCTTCATCATCAGCTGGGGAGCCCCAAGAAAGAGCTTCCTCGGCTGCCTTTCCCCTCTCCCATTCTGAAAACAGCAAGTGCTGGCAGAGAGCCCTGGCCCTTTCTATGGGACCTTGGCTGCTGGTCTTACGTCTGCTGCTAGATTTCCCTTCCCCCTAGAACCAGCAGAGAACTTCTGGTTGCTTTGGGCTAACGTTGTAACTCAGAATGCTTTGCAAAAACCGTTCCCATTTACAGCTGGGAGCTACACTTCTACCTGCACCTTTAAGCAGCATGTTTGTACCTACTTATAGAGAGTGTAAACCATGCAAGATATTAGTTCAAAGCCAAAGGCTTGTGATTTACCACGCAGTTCACTGGGCTGGGCCCCACCAGAGTCGACAGCATGTCAAGCCATGGTTATCCCATAGCTCATCACTGCTCAGTATGTGTTTCCAGATACTCCCCACAAAGGATACAGGTGCTAGTTAGCTCCCCGACTCATGACTAGACCTGAGTGTACTTGTCAAGTCCTGGGATGCTCGAAAATTTTATATGCAGATAAGACACAAGGCAACCTGGCCCAGCTCCACCTCATGGAGGGCAGGGCCACAATAATCATATGCACCACGCTGAGAGAGAAGGGCAACAAAGGGATTCTGGGTGAACGGTTTGGGGCCCTATTTTGTGATGCTCGCCAGGCATTAAAGGTTACTATTAAGAAACAGGGATAATTGGAAATGGGAAAGAAAGACTCAGCTCAACTGTGGGAATGAAGATGTCAAAATTCATGCAATGTTGTGGCTCACCTTGACCTGGAAAAAACAGTTGGCAGTGAGGAAGACTGTACTTAATGGGCACTACCATATGTCTTATTTAGATGTGCTGCATTAATCTGTCCTTGTGATAGGTCCCCATTAGCATTTTTGCCTGATTCAGGATGTGCTTTGCAGTCATGTTCAGTGCTGACTCCATTCAATCAACTTCGTAATTGGTTTCTGTTGCTGAACACATGCTGCTTTTGCCAGCAGTTTGATGATAGACACTGTAGTTAGTGAGACTCCCTTGTATGTGGTAATAAGATGAGGGTTTTTTTTTTCTTTCTGCCAAGCAGGGGGAGGGAGGGACCTCATTATGTATTTGTGTAAGTACAGCACCATCACGAGAAACAGACAGTAAGGACATGGGATCAAGGTAACCACACACGGTAACCAAGCTAACCATAAAAATCTGGTTAGTTTTGAAATTAGTTTGAGGTCCAACACCTGCCCCTGAGTCCCTGTGGTTTAACTTTCAGATTTTCATGTTTTCTATAAATGCCTACTGTCTTCAGCTGTTGCATGGAAAATCCCAGCAAACAAAAAGAAAGAACAAATGCACAGGAGAAGCCATGAGACTGATAATATGCAAAAGACTATGTGATGCCCACAAAAACAAAACAAAAAACTCCAGAAATGTTACCCCCTTCTTCCCCCCACTATTTCAACAGCATAAATCTCAGATGTAACATGTAGCAAAGGAAACTCAAATGCTGATAGACAGGTGATATTTTTTTCTAAGCTAGCTCTTTCCTTTTAACACACACACCTATGCACATATGTGCACATGCACACACACATACACACCCTGCTTCCATCACACAGAGTTAGCAATGTACCAAGCCTGAAAGTCAGCTCTGTCCTCTCTGCAGTTTGCTGTGGTGCTCCCTATTTCTTTCCTCACCTCTCTGTGTGAAGAATTACTTGAGCCATCACATTTTTTTAAAGAAAGCTCAGATAGGTTTAAAATATTTTGCTAGGCATCCAGAACCTCAAAGTCATGGGCTTCTAGAAATTAAAAAAAAATACATAAGCATATTAATATGATGATGCCATGACTCGCGAATTTTTTTTCTGAGGGGAGCCATGAACTCGTTTTCCTCTTCTGGGCTTAACGGTGCCTTCTGTTGGGTCAGTTAAAATACCAACTTCTGTTTGTATGGGAAGTCTTTCCCTTCTCCTTATTTATAGCAAATCTGCATTTCACACCCACCCTCCTTCACCCAATCTTATTGCTGTTTTAAATCACTGTGAATTAACGTTGATGTTGCATTCTTGAAATAACACAGTGGCATTGCACCTTGATAATAAACCCTTTCAGCCAAACATTGAGAACTTCAAATAGAAAGATAATATTACAAATAAAGCTGTTACAAATAACAAATATTTATTTGTAATAAGCTGTTACAAATATTACAAATAAAGCTGTTGCAAGAGGCCAAGAAACTCCTACAGACTTGGCCTGATGCTATACTGTCTCAATGACCGCCCTCCCAGAAATAGACACTAATTCATTGCCCTACTGAAAAGTATAATATGTTGGGCAATAAGGAGTGCACAGAGGTTATGGCTCTCATAAAATAATCACACCACTACTCCTTATGCAGCAGATCCTCCCGAGTAGGATTAATCACAAGTTATTATTAAGAGTGCCCACTGTGTGGGAGTTTATGTTTCAGTACCATTGGCAGATTAGATTACAGAAAATTAGTTTCAGATGAACTATTCAGTTCAGGTAGATTAATTCACAGTGCTGATGCTTACCAGCCGATGGAGCTCTCCTTTCCGACTCTCTCTCTAGCGATTCTAGGCCCTTACCGAAAGCCATAAACAATAGGGCAGATTTTGTCTTCACCTAGCAGCAATTATTCTGTATATAGTCTCTCCTGCAACCTTATTGGAGAATGATGTTTAATCCAGGTCTGGATTAAACTATCAATGCTAAAATGCCAGAGGCCCCAGGATCTTCACTCATGTGATTACATCTGGGTCCTGGATTTAAGACAGAGTATGATGCGTTTCCAATCCTCAGGGCCACAAAGACAAGCTTAGAAGCAGTGATGTTGTCTTGTCAGCAGAGACCCTAAATGTCTGCAAACCCTACGTCAAGTGTTCAGAGGAGCAAGAGAAGTATGCCAGATGTCTCTGCTTCAGGACACCACAGAGGAAGTCTGTGTTTCCGAGAAATGCTGAGCAAGTCTAGCCCACCCAGAGGTAGCAGCGGTCCCCCCATTGCTATTTCTCCTTCTAGAGGTTGGCAGAAAAAGGTGAATCCACAGGGACTACTTCTAGACCCGAGACAAGGTCCTTAAAGTCATTTCCATGCCAGGTAGGAGAGAGAGCAGGTTCCATGTCACGACTGCTTCAAACCCATACTGATAAAACCATTATCCTATGATAACTGCCCAGCAACCTATGTGGCCTTGTAGGGCACAGGTAGCAAGGCAGCTGCCCTGCCTCAGCAGGTCCCGAGTGAGTTAACCCTCGAGGAGAAAACGGAGAGCTTTCATGCCAGGCTTACCTCTTACAATGATGTTGGTGGACTTTTTTGCGGGGTTGCCCACATTATTATTGGCGATGCAGCTATAGGTGCCAGCGTCTTCTGAAGTGACGGCAGGTATTGTTAAGGTCCCACCGTTCAGGACAATTTTCTCAGGCAAGACCCCGATGGATCTCACCCAGGTGAGGCTGGGAGCCGGTTCTCCTCCCGTCGTCACGCAGACTAACGTAATGGCCTCCCCCGGGTTCACCACAATAGGGTCATCCACCAGGAGCTTGATCGATGGAGAGGCTGGAAAACAGGTGGACAAGAAACGGATTGCACATGAGGGGAGATGGCATTGCTCACTCCACGAGATACCTAAAATTCAGGCTGCCAAGCCTTTTCCATGATTACAGCCTACTTTCAGTAGCTCAACACTGCCAAACTGAGGGCTGACTAGTATTCATGTTGAGTTTGTTTTTTTATGGTTGACTCTCAAAGGAGTGGCTGTGATGGACAATTTGAAAAGGTTTCCCCACCTTCCAAAACTCCCCTCCCATGCCATTGGTGCAATCTGGGTCTCCAAGACAAGGCATACTCCCCTCTCAGCTCAATAAGACACCTTGTTAACCTTCCCCGTGTGACCAGCCATGGGAAAAAGCTGCTAATCAACCGAGGTGAGAGCCCACGAGTTAAAACGAGGCTGGATCTGTGTCTTGCTGTTCACTCTAGCCATGTCTGTCAAAAGCAAGTCTTGCAGAGAATGGCATGAGTTATTGACAGTGGGCCAAGGAATGGGGGGTCCACACAGGGGAAAAGTCCTATATGCTGGACAACCTCAGCAAGAGCTACAGTAAGTCTGGACTTCAAAGAAACACCTGCAGTTGCTAGACTAGACAGACAGAGAACAGCACTTCAGCTCAAACAGAGAGCTTTTTCAGTAAGTCAGAGCTTGAATCTGGCCACTGTGATTTCACTTCTTTTGTTCTCCAATGCCATTCAGAGACAGAGCTGAAACAACTCACAGTATACCTGAGACATAATCTGGGGCTTCTGGCTTCTCCCTTAACTCAGAGAATCCCAGAAAATGAGGGCTGGAAGAGACCTCAGGAGTCACATCTAGTCCAACCCCTGCTCCAAGCAGGACCAGCCCCAACTACATCATCCCAGGCAAGGCTTTGTCAAGCCAGGCCTTAAAAGCCTCCAAGGGTGGTCATTAGAAAAACTCTCTGGGTAACCCATTCCAGTGCTTTACTACCCTCCTTGAGAGAAGATTTTTCCTAATATCTAACCTCAACTTCCTTGCTTGAGCCTGAGCCCATTGCTCCTTGTCCTGTCATCTGTCCCCACTGAGAACAGCCCAGCTCCATCCTCTTTGCAACCCCCCGGCCGGGTGGTGAAGGCTGCTATCAAATCCCCCCTCGGTCTTCTCTTTTGCAGACTAAATCAGCCCAGTTCCCTCAGCCTCTCCTCACCAGTCCTGCTTCCCAGCCCTCAAACCATTTCCACTGCCCTCCACTGGACTCTCTCCAGCTTGTCCACATCCTTTCTGTAGTGGGGGGCCCAAAACTGAACACAGGACTCCAGATGTGATCTCCCCAGTGCTGAAAAGAGGGAAGAATCACCTCCCCTGTATTCAGCAATGCTCCTACTGATGCAGCCCAGGATGCTATTACCCTTCTCGACAACAAGGGCCCACTGCTGGTTCATGTTCAGCTTTTTGCCCACTGTCACCCCAGGTCCTTTTCTGCAGAGCTGCTGCCCACCGTCACCCCCAGCCTGCATCAGTGCATGGGATTGCTCCATCTGAAGGGCAGAAACAACCCCACTGTCTCCCCTTGTCAATGAAAGGACCATCTATGACTGTTCTCAACCAGGGGATAAACTTTGCTAGGTGCAGAGACCCTACCTGCTACAGTTATCCTTGTCTATAAACTGGAACGGAAACATTAGATGCCTCCCAGTCACAGGGGAACTCCATGCCCAGAGCAACCCAATATTTCCCTTCCTAGCAGAAGCCCAGTGCTCTGGCTTTCTTTTACCCCAAGGGCCACACACTGCACCCATTGTCCCTGCTGCTTCCCCAAAGGGTGCAGGCTGAAGCCCTCTTCCAGGACGAGCAGGCACAGGGGAAGGCACCTGAAGGCAAAGCTTCCTTTCCACTGAGCTAGACACGCATACCTAACAAATATCACACGTAATTAGGCTTTGGAGCAAACTGCCTTCAGGAGTTACTGAGGCCACAAACCAGACAAGATTAAAAACAGGTTGGACATTTATAGAGATGACAGGAATCTATGTAGATAGATATCATCATTAGGACGAGTATCATATGAACAAGAAGGGGCAAAATCAGGGAGGTCAAGGCACAAACTGAGATGCAGCCAGCAAGAGACAACAAAAAAAAAACCCTTCTGATAATGAATGAAGTAAGATGAAAACCAAGGAAGGTTCAGGTCCCTTATTGAATAGGAGGGGAAGCTCATAAGAACAGCTGCTGTACATGTAACATGGGGATAAGTAGCCACCAACATGTACTTGTCAAGAGCAGCTTGTGCACAAATAAACCGGTTTCTTTCTACAGAGGGGTGATGGGCTTTTCCCGTCCCCGCAAGATATTTCTAAGATTGCGGGAATTACACATTCCTTACAGGAGACAACTTCCACAGGTCCCAAACAAGACCGCTATTTGAAACCTCCTACGTCCAGCCTTACACACCACATCTGATGAATGACACAGACAAATGAGTGTCTAGAGGAAAGCACCAAAAATTATTAGAGAACTATATAAAGACAGGGTGGAAGACATGGGATTATTTAGTCTAGGGAAGAAAAGACTGAGGGGGATTTAACAAGTCTCCAAGTACCAAAAAGGGTACTGGATTACTGGAAGGTAATCCTTTCTCTGAATCTACAGAGGCAGGGCAAAAGGAATGGGTTAAAATTGCAACAAGGGAGATGCAGATTGGATGTTAGGAAGCACCTTCTCACTGCGAGTTTGATTAAACACTGGACCAGGCTGCTTAGCGAGACTGGGAAATCTTCACTTTTGGAGCTTTCCAAGAGCAAGTTAAGTTAAACACGTGGATGAGATGGTTCAGACAGGGGTGGTCTTGCCCTGAGCAGGAGGCAGCTGGACAAACCCATTTATCTGTTTATTAATTTTCTTAACATTTATATCCCTCCCTCTCCAAAAAGGTCAGAGTGGCTTGTTGACCCCTGAAGTGCCTTTCAGTCTTGTATTTCTGGGCATCTAAACTTAGTGATGGTCATTATATTGCACAAGGGACAAGACTGTGCAAAGGAGTGCATTATCCCTTGCCTGTCCACTGAAGGAACCCTTTGCTTTCCACTGAGGAGCCTGGTATCAGCACTGTCACAAACACACCTCCAAACTGATCCAGATCAGTGCACATGTTCCTACATGCCGTGTGTTTGTACAGCATCTAGCACCACAGGTCTCCAGCTGAGCCTGAGGCCGCAAGATGCAGCTGCACTCCCAATCACAACACGTGCTCTGGGACAGAAAACAGGCTAAAGAGAGATCTTTAGCATGTGTCCACAAAAGCTGGAGACTTGTCTTCAAGGTCTGTTGTTATAATTCATATTTGAAATAATAAACACTTTCCCATTACTGGTCTGAAGCAAACCGTGCATCAGTATTCAAATATTAGATGTACCCCCCAGCATGCACACACAAGATGTTTCTAGGCTTGCAGGAATTATGCATTCCTTATTCCTTACAAGAGACAACTTCCACAGGCCCCATCTGAGACCACTATTTGAAAAGCGGCATATCCCACTGACAGCATTATGCCTCCAATACAGATCTGTATTATTTAAGTTACTGAAAAATATTTCCCTGTTGCATGCCATTTGGACAGCCTCTGTGTTTACATAGGGCTTTCTACTGGAAAGGCAACTTAGGCATCTAAGTGCTTTAAGGCCCAGAGAACACAGCAGGCCTTCACAACTATTAAAAGGCAAGGCACACTACCCCAAAGTTATATCTGCCAGCTAAGTCTGCACTTTCATCCAAGGACCAGCTACTCTCTCCTGCACGATAATTATTTAAAGATGTGAGAAAGCCCGGTGGAAATTTCGTACTTCAAAGACACCCACAGAAATCAAATGTAGAAAAAAGGCTTAAGAGGTAAATTGCTGTTCATTATGCTGCCACAATTACCGTTATAGGTTAATGCCCATCTTGGAGTTTCATTTATAAACGCTGATGCTAAAGTACCATAGATTAGGGATCAGCACACAGTAAAATCTCCCTGCCTCGCTAGTCTTCACTCAGCGCCCGAAGGGAACGATTGTCGGCAATGCCAAATAAAGTTATCGGGTTTCTTTTCACATCTCTGTACCTGGCCTACCTTCATCCTCTGTCATTCAGCATTTTATATCCTTATGCCATGTGCCCTGCTTCCGCTAGGCATGTTCTTCTCTGCCCATTCCCCCCACCACTTTCTCCTCTGATGTCTAGGGGTTGCAATACTCGTCACCCAAAAGAGAATCTGACCCCAAATGTATGTGCACGAGTGAATATACGTATACACACACACAGATGGAGACATCCCCCCCCCACACCACCCTCTTGCTGGGGGTCTTGTGTTAACCCTCTCATATCTGTAGCTATTGGTTGAGCACTATATCTCGTCTCCAAAGCAACAAGTGAGCTGTTAGTAGCATCTGGATGAGGCAGCTTGGCCCCCTCCTGCCCCCAGGAACAGGGGCAGGGAGCAGAGTCTGGAGGAGCGCTGGGAAGCCCAGTGACCCTGGCAGCTGCCACCGCAACAGCAATGTGCACAATGAGAGCTGGGCAGGAGCCCACAGCTTGTGTGCTGCCCATGGACAGCCCTGGTGGAGACAAATTGGGGAGTCCAGCAGCATGTAACAAAAATCACCGGAGGCCTCAGAAATAAGGACAAACTTTCTCACTATGAGGGTGGTGAGCCACTGCCACAGGCTACTCCAGGAGGCTGTGAAATTTCCATCCTTAGGAGTTTAAGAGAAGTTTAGACAGGCACTAGGTTGGGATCGTGCAATCAGGGATGATCCTGGCATGGGCAGGCAGTTGGATGTCATAACGCCCTAAGGTCCCTTATTTTTCTATGACTGTATGGTGGACGGCCTGGTTGCACCACAAGATGACAATCAGAATCCACCATTTCTCAAAGACCACCATGATTTCTTACCCAGCACATAAATGAATAGACATGTGGGGCCCAGGGCAATTCACAGATGAGATGTAGACCATTTAGGATGCTCTCGTAGGACACCAGTAATCTGAGGACCATGATTCAGGAACCACTGACTACATTCAAGAAGAAATGAGGATAGGTAGCCTCCATTAAGCCTTTGTTTTGTGGGTGCCCAGAACTGAGTGTCAAGCCCCTTTTTATGGTGCCTAAAAACAGATGTAGTAGCCAAACCTCAGTGTGGCCTGCTTGCAAAGTTCCCCTTTCCTCCTGAAATATTCCATAGGATTAAAGAAGTTCACTTCAAAAGCCAGCAGTAAGGTTTTGGGGAACAGCAGTTGGAACTATATTAAAGACGACCCCAAATCCAGGTTAACTAAAGCACTTTGGGGAGCGGTGAGAGCAAAATGGAAGTTTCAAAACAATGCAAGAGTACATAGTTTCATAGTTTCTCATGAGTGAGGCAAGTTGTCCACGGTTGATGTACAGATGGAGATTAATTAAAGTCTGGCTCTAGACATAGATCTGTCCACACCTAATAATAAAAAAGGTGTGCATTGTGCACTGAATCTGACTAACCACTTTGGCAATTCTTTCTCGAGTCTGACAGCAGTCAGCAACAAGTCACACATTTGTGATTCACATCAAAGATACGCGCGTAGCACTCTCAATCATCTCAGTGCTTTTTACACTTGCACATACTGTCCCTGCCCCAAATTGTTTGCAATTCAAACTGAGTTGCCAGGGGACTGTGCAGAGCTAAAGCAGAAGCATATTCTAATCTGTGACCCCGTGCTGATGTTCTCTGAACCTAAGAGCAGATTTAGGTCTCTCCTGATGCCTGTGATGATTGCCTCAGATAGATATTGCGCTGGAAGGGCAGAGGTGTCTCTCTCCCTGGAGCAGCAGCTGCTAGATCAATGACATCTGACGCAGAAGCATGGGCAAATTGAAATGCGCCCAAAATACTTAGACTCAGCCTCTGGAACAAAGAAAAAAAATTCCACAGCTGGATTTATGGGTTACTAGGTATCAAATGAAAACAGGACATAAAACTTTAATAGCTATATCAAAGGCGAGCCAGAATGGCACGGCCCCAACAGCTCTGTGATGGATGGGCTGCACTAACAAGCGAACAGACCTTGTTTATTCCAGCCTAGTCAGGGTCGTGTAGGAGATTTATACCGGATTAAGCTGGGTAATGTAAGTAAGACAGAAAGAAAGAAAAGGAAAGAAAAAAACCAAAACCCTGCACTTTTCATTTTCCAATAAGATTTAGTGATAAGAAAGGCCCTACCTTTTAAAAAGGTGCATGTATACTTAAGTCTAGGCACTGTAAATAGTCCTCTTAAAGTCAATGGAACAAGCAAGGGCATAAAAAAGAAGTTTTTGTAGGAGCAGAGCTAATGTTTCTGTAAGCTGTCTTTGGCCTTTGATAGTAAACAGTGAAGAACAGTGGATAAGAGCAAGTGAGATCATCATTACTATTCATTAACCTTCCTTACTGACGTATCACATACAAGGTCCTTCCTTTCACTACCTCTTTAACAAAAAAGCACCCCAAAAATCACCCTTTTCTTCCCAACATGAGCCTCCTATGAACAGAGGCTGCCCACTGTGTCAGTGAGTATTAACAAGTCTTTGCCTACTAAAACAAGATCCAGCAATGGGCCAGATTTTCAAGCCGGGGGGTCCTTAAGCTTGTGTATACTCCGTGATGCCCTTTTGTGGGAAGCAACCCTCACTGTGCACACACCTGAAGAAGTGCAGCCCTATAGGGTGGGTTGAGGAATGTAGCCAAGGGTGGGCAGAAGTGCAAGTGAACCCCCGTAGATTTGAGAGCATGATTCCTGATACACAACACGCATCGTTCCAGTTCAGACCCAGCTCTGTAAGGTGACCTATGAGAGCTCACTCCCTCATTCATGCAGAGCTCCCTTTACTTCCACTTGTATTGCATTAAGGTACATGGGCCTGCTTGCACGATGTTTGCTAAAAGTGCACCCTATGAACTCTGCTTAAGCCTGAAAGTCCTAGCAGATTTCTTCCTCTCACACTAAATTATCAGGTTACATCAAACCAGCTTTGAATTCAAGAGCATGGAAAACAAATGAGTGTGAAGTTACACTTTACACTGAAACCACACTAAGGGCAGTTAAAATGTGTCCGCACACTACAGATGTAATAAGATAAGTGCCATCTGAGCATCTCAAAGTTATGTCACTTCAGGTGAGGGTTAACTCTGGGCTGTGCTACCCAGCTCATGTTAGGGTAACTTCACTTCTGCTCCACAGAGATAAAAGTAGCAATGTTCAGTCCTCCAGGATCCCAGCACTCCTCCTACCCAGCGCAGGGGTGTCCTGGGTCCTAGCCACACCCTGCTCACAAGCCCTTTAGTGACAAGTCAGAGCCACGCAGGCAAGAAATGCCATTAACCCTTAATGTACGACTACTCACAGGACATTGTGACTTTAACAGCACTTAACATCCATAGATTTAGTACGGTCTGAGCGTAGCTTCACCCTGAGAAAGCCCAGGATTACAATTCATTCCCATCTGCAACAGTGTCCTTGTGAGTAAGGCAGGAACCAACTGGAGGCATTTTGTTTAAAACAGAACATCCCTGAAAAAGCAGTGTGTAGCCCAGACTTCATTGTAGAAAGAAGGGCATTGCTATTTCCTCTTTTATAAACCCTACAAAATGCAGCATGTACGGGACACAGTGACAATATCTAAAACATACCGCTTTCAGTGAGCACCTCTAGCATGTCATTTTGACTCAGCATAAGTATCTATAATTAGTTACTAGATTTCTCTACTATCCAGCTAATTCCACCCACTGTCAGGATTCAGCTCTGACTATTACAACGGCTATATTTCTTATCTCATGACTTCAGGCCTTTGCAGAGCATGCTCGTGCACTGATGTCAGATTCCTGGAGAGTGCAATGCAATGTGCAGATGAATATTTATTTTCCAAATTACATCATTCTCTAGTGCTGTGTTGTTGTGAATAAACTAGGACACAATGAGTTAAGCAAAAGAGAATGGCATTTTTGGGGGAGAGAAATTAGAAGGAGATAAAAGCTTTTTTCAATTTGATTCCTACTAAAGTGCCAGTTTAAGCTGTGATTCTGCTGAATGATGCTATGCAGCTAAGAGACACAGACTGGAAGCGTTCCTGGTCTTTCCCACCGCCCCCTACCCCAACCTCCCCCTTGGCAGACTTCTTTTTGGAGGTAGTCTGAATCCAACCATCATATTCCATTTTAGTCATGACATCTGCAATCTAACCAGGCTGATTTGGCTAAGCCACACTAATACATATTTTCAAATGAAGTCCTGCCACTGAGAAAGCTTTGTAGATTAAGATCAAAACTTCCATTTGATTTTTAATCAATCGTGTTAGAGCCAAAAATGATGTGAGGTGTAGAATTTCAGTATGTGAAACGCTCTTGTTTCCCATTTAACCCTATCAGCATTTTGCAGACACTTCATGCATGTCAAACCAGAAACCCAGTGCGCCCATGGGTGTATATGCTGTTCCTCCCTAATCCCTTCAAATGAACAATGCCGTGTTTAAAGGCTCCCATATTTGTCTCCACGTATACCAGTGCATCTGAGCATTCAGAGTTAGCAGCACTAAGTCACCTTTCTCTAGCTCTCAAGATTAAACAGTGAGTCACACGTAGGCTGTTAACAGATGCATTTTAATATTACCTGTCAATAATTCATGCTTGAGATAGAGCAGAATGAAGGTTGTGTACATGATCCTTGCACAGTTTCCTTCGGGTGCAAATCATTTCTTTACCTAGCCCTAGTCTAGGGTGGACCAGGATATTAGCAGACAAGTGCTTGGAAGTGGGCAAAATGCATAAATGAGTAGGCTATGATGACCTGGGTTGGGGGCAGAAACAAGGGATGAGGCATAGGCACCTTAGGGGCAGTCTTTGGTGGGGCCGGCTGCTCTGTGACAACATACAGTCTGCCCCTTTCTATTGCTTTAGTGCATCTCTGCATTTAAGCCCCTCAGGCAACATGGGTCCCTGCTGGGATGCTTTGGGGAGACAGCTCTCAGGGCCTTGTTACACCTTATGCCTTAAGCTGCATGGATATTAATCCACTTAGAGATGTTCAGCTTAGTAAAGCAGTCACAGCTTAAAACAAAAAAAAATTCTGGCTGTCATTCACCTGCACAATTGTGACTTGCCACTAGAGACTTGGTGATCAGGGGCAGGATTAGGAGCCTATGTAAAAAGGGACTCGATCCTTTTTTCCTCTGAGCTCATCCCCCACACTGCTGCTGGCCAGGCACTGCCTGAGCACTGAGGAGCCCCATCTTCCCCACTGCCTCCCCCTCCTGCCAGCATAATCAGCAAGTCAGCCTTGATGGCTACAGTGGCCATGGGGTCCAGGATTGCAGCATCTGCTTTGCCCAGTGCCCCCAGGGAGTGAGGTGCTTGGGCATGCCTGGCCCCTCTGCATCCTGGTGTCCCTGCTTGCCCTGACCCACGAGAGGCCACTGCATCATGGGATGCTGGAGGAGTTCAACTTCAATAGAATAGGTCTAGAGAGTGGCCACAATTTAATCTTGCTTAAGGAGCAAGATTATGGACATTAGAGACAAACCTGTGGAGGGGTGCAACTTTAAACCAAATAACAAGTGCTTTAAGTCACTTAAAGGTGTTACTATGCGGCCAATTCAAGGGTTAAGAGCTCAAGCAGCTGCCTAAACTTACTGTGTAACAAAGCTCTGACATTACACGTTTTGTTCTGCGATGAGGCAGCACTGTCTACATGTAGAGCATGGAGTCAGGCAGATTGGATTCTCGTCTTGACTCTGCCCTCGACCCACCGTGTGGTCTCAGGCAAGTCACCTCCTTTCCCTCCACCTTGTTTCCCCTGTCCACCTTCTCTATGGAGACTGTGAACTCAACCCAGAAGGAACAGGCTTTTGTCTGCTCACACAGGGCCTAGCACAAAGGGCTCTGAGCTCGTTTCCTGCCTTGAGGTGCAATTGTACAACAAATGACCTAATAAATAAATAGGACAATAAAGAACCTAATCGCTAAATGCCCCTGTGTAATGGGTGCATGTGAGCGGTTGTATACCTGCAAGCTGTTTATAGCTCCTCTCTCTATTTCTGTTTTAGAGCTGAGCTGCACTGGAAGGAAATCATTAACTGGATTAAGAGCATGACAATGCCAAATTTACTTCCACTCCTGTCGTGCATACAGGCATATGATGTTGTGTCCAAGACTACACAGAGTCATGAAGAACAGATGTAATTAAGCCATTGGTGTTGATCAAGTGGGTGTGAATGTACCTAATTGCACCTATGTGTAATGCTTTAAACCTGAATTATGTCTGATGTATACTAATGAATGCATGTTTGTTTGATGGCATCTGCTTAATTATTTTTTCTAATTAATAAAGGAGAACCAGGAAGAAAGTTTCAGTCATACAATACTTCCTATTGGTTCTAACACAGTAATGGATCATTATTCTGGTGATGCCACAACAGACAATCAAATAAGCGATGGGACGCATTAAACATGGAAAACAAAAAGCTCATAGATCTAATCTGGCAGGTTGTGTTTAATAGGAAACTAGGCTACTTACTCACCCAAAGAAGTGCCTGATGGTCTCCAAATTAACCTCTCGACTCAGATGTGTGCACAGGAATTTAGATGGATGAAAGAGCCCATGCCAGCAGAAGAAGCAGCAAAAGATAAACCTGCACTTTCTCAATGAGAGGCCTGCTCCACTGAAATTACTCACTACCCCTAACAGTCCCAGTCACATACTTGACTACCCCTTCATAGTCCAAACGTTCCTCATTTCCATCCAAATTTTCCTTTTTGCAGCTTGAGGCCATTGCTCCAGTCCTGTCTCCTGTGACCACAGAGAAAAGCCCAACTCCACCCTCTTTATAATCAACCTGCAGGTATTTGAAGACTTATCAAATCCCTCCTCCCCCCACCACAAATACACACACCTTCTTTCCCAGATTAGATACCACTTGTTAGCTGTTTCAGCCTTTCCCTAGAAGTCCTGCTTCCCAGGTCTCTAATACTTTTGTCATTCTGCCTTGGACTCTTTCCAATCTGTCCACATCCTTCTTGAAGTGAGGTGCCCAAAACTGGACACAGTACTCTAAGTGAGGCTTCACCAGTGCCCAGTAAAGTACATGAATCAGTTGGGTCGATCAACAGGGATGCATCAGAAATTATAACATACCCTGCACCACTCTGGAACATCCTCTGGGTGCCAGGCCAGCCAGTGAGACTGAGCATCCCTGATCTGAGCATGCCCTGCGATAGGGAGCTCTGCCAATGAGTCCCTCAGTCAAAGAAAACTTGAGAAATCATGAAACTCTTTGCACATCTCACACATTTCTGGACCCACCAACCCAATTCATTGTAGGAAAATAATGGAAACCCATGGCTTGTACCAACATTAGCAGCCATGTGCTATCATCCATCATATCTCTAATGTTGTTATAACCTTTGACAAAAACTCTTCTGCCACTTTTGGTCCTGAAAATAGATACATGAAGAACAGTCCAATCATTGGCAATGCCAAAGACGCATTTTCACTGCATAATAAAGGACTGACCTGAAATTCACCTGCAACCACTTGCATTAACTAAATATAGCAGGAGCCTATACAAATGACCACATTTATCTGCCACTTTATAGCCACTCTGTTCCTTTTTCAGATTTTGTGTCTCCTGTCGACATATCTCTACAATGCACATGTGTGAATACGCCTAAAAAGACAACAAATATGCAGGCAAAAACTGATTTGTAAGGACCCATATAATCAAAGTCTGCTCTTCTACATAAATCTAGACTAATGCTACTTAACTTCTATGTGGTTATACAAGAGCAAATGAGGACTTTACTCTCTTGTCAATTAAAAAGTACATTAGTTCTTAATTAAGTATTGCAGTAGTTATTTAATCATGACTCTGAAGGTGACTGCAGCCTCCCGGTTGGATGCTCATGCAGATTTCAGTGAATCCTTTTGTGCTTTACACAATGACTACTGAACAGAACGGAGCCCTTAGGCTACAACACTACATATGTCACTTCCATTTTTCCATTAGAAATACCAAAAGGAGTTGTGGGTAACACTCTGAAGCCAAGCCCGGAGAGCAGAAATAATGCAAGACATGCAAATCTAAATGCAAAAGTACACTTCACCTAAGCTCTTCCTGGTGACCTCCATCCAGGTTCAACTGGTAGCTTTGTTCATGTCTCTCAGTTCTCAATTTGTAGCAACATGCTTTACTAAAGGAGACCCTGACGTAATGTGCAGATGTCCAAACACTTTGGCATGGCTGCACAACCAAATAGGGATGTGTTGAACTGTGAGTACACCAGCTCTCATCTCCCATGATTCACCACTGTTGTGGGAATCCCATCATGCACCATGGTCCTCCATCAGGGAGAGGACAGAGATGCATCGTATAATATGCAGTCCAGCCCCCAGTGGTAGAAAATGGAGCTCTGGGGAACACAAACTACATTTCCCAATGAGGGAGCTTGAGGAGATGTGGAAGAGCCTCTAGCTGGCTTGGGACAACCCATGTTGATGTGATGCACTGAAACGTTTCTATGAGGGTTGACCAGACCCCAAACAGAATATATCACTTCAGTTTTCCCAACATAAAATCAAAACAGTTTGGTAAATGCAAAACCTCCTGTGAAAAGTTTCACTTTTGCCCTAGCTGCAATAAAACATTGTGAAGGAAAAATCCTGACCAGCTCTCTAAGGAACCCAGAGGGTGTATAAGAAAACATTTTACTCAGAGTCCACACTATGTTGTAATACCCTTATTCTGGTTGAACCCTACTTGATTTCATAAACTGACTTTAAAGCAGCCCTGAAGAATAATAAGGGAACTTTTGAATTTTCCCCCAATGTCAAACCCCAGTAAAAAATCCACAGCTGCCCCCTAATGTCTCAAGGGCTGAACCAAAATCCGTAATCTAGGTGCACTCCATCTCCATTTGCTACTTCTTCCCACCTCTGCCAGACACAGCCTGATACTGGGAGCATCTACACATGTGCTTTAATGCGCATTAGCCTATTTTAATGAGCATTAAAGTGTCACTAAAAACAAACAAACCGTGCACTTTTGCTAATGTGCATTAAAGCATTGCTAAAAACCATGCTCTTTAGTTAATGAGCATTTAGATAAGCTAATGCACATTTTCCTAGTACCTCACAATGGAAGTACTTGATTTAATGCACATTAACTAATGTGTGTTAATGCACATGGAGATGCACAATGGTGCAGCTGCCTGCAGTGATACAGATTATAAACAAGAGCACAATCCTGTGTAGTCTGCTTCTTAGGAAGACAGCGTAGAGGGCAGACTCAAGTGGGAGAGTGGATTGTTACATAGAATACCTGTTTTATTGGAGAGTCTAAACGACACCATCTTGTCGGGGATGTTGCACACATTCCTCACCGAAGCGATGCAGCTGTAATTAGCGTAGTCCTGAGGTCGAAGATTCTTTAGTTTCAGAATCTTTGTTTCCCCCTGTGCACATTAGAAAGGGCAGGTAAGGAAGAGATTAAGTCAAAGGAAAAGGCAGACTTCCAGGTGACAAAAGCATTGCACTGTGATGGCTAAGTAGATGCAGGTGCTAGACTGCAAGGCTGATTTTAACTAACTCATTTCCACATGCAGGGCATGCCTACACACTCGTTAATGCACCACAATTACAATGTGTTAAGTTTAGTACCTGTAATCACAGGGCATTTCTACACATGCACATGCTGCAGTAGCAGGGGCTGAAGCACATGGCATCGTATAAGCAGCAAAATGCGTGTCAGCGCTGAGAAAATGGTGGTGGGACACTGTTGAGCTAAAACGCATTGTAGGTGCTTTAGGGTTCAAAAGCACACCACCACCATTTTCTGTGCATTGACATGCATTTTGTGTCGTTATACAACTGCCCCGAAGTGCAATGCATGTCTGCTCACGTATGGAGCAGATTCGATTAATCAAGACTGCTCCAACCCGCTGGATTGCCGGCACATCCCTGCACAAAAATGCCTGTGTATAAATGCCCGCCGGTACTAACTTAATGCTCCATAATTGGTGCTACTGCGAATTAGCGCAGGCACATGCTTTTTAAATGACACCAGTGCACAGTAGACTAATTCTGCGGTGCATTAGCAGTTTTTTTCGAGCTGCACTAATGAGCAGTAGAACTAGTCTACTGCGCCATTAACATCTCATGTGGACATGCCCACAATGGTGTGGGATTTTTTTGGTCCCCATTTACTGTTTAAAAAAAAAAGGAAGTAAGAGGAAAGAAGCCTTTGTTTTAGAAGCAACTCTGAAGCCATCATGTTTACTGCACCTCACATCAGGTAAAAGTAACCCCACTGAGAACCCCCCCACCCCCAACTTAATCAAAAACCAGAAGCTGCTGTAAAAAAATAAAATAGTAAAATTAAAAAATCCTGTTGTTTTCCTTTTTAAATCATCTTCTCCGATGATTTTATTTTTAGACAGTATTTATGTAAATTATGGTGCAATGATCTGAAACAGAGTATTTAATAAAGGAGTCCTTTTCAAGAGAAACTGAAGAAAATTATAGTATCTAAGCAGGAGATTTTCATATAAAATGCTATAAGAATTGGGCATAACAAGACCAGAAACATTTGGAGGAAAGGAAAAAAAAAACTTTAATGAAAAAAGTAGGCAAAATCTTAGACTATTGTTAGTTAAGATCCAGGTGTTTATGTTTCCTTGACAAAGCGATATCAGATGTGATCAGAAAAAACCCCCCAAAAACTGTTAAACACAAAGACTTGCTTTTAAATCGAGAACAAAAACAAAGACATCATGGAGCAGCAACAACAACAAAAACATTTCAACGTGAAGCAAGGCAGACGGGGAAAAAAATAAAATAAAAACCCACGGCAGTTTGAGCACTATAACATATTTATGGTAATTTTCTTTCAGTTAGCACAACAGTGTGCCACGGATACACCAAATAAAATAAAGCTGTATTGAAACATGCATATACAATTAATTTTAAGCACAGAAATAAAAACATATTTCAAGCTTTGCATCTGCTCTTCAGACTACCCACTTCCAGCATATCTGAGCTGACACCGGCCAACTAGAAGGAGAAGACAAATCCTGGTGGCCCCAGCCCTCCGTGCAAGAGGGGGTAAAGTTACAGATGTTTAGCTTCTGCTTGTTATGGGGGAAGAGCGCACAGAGGATCAGCTACCAGGGGGAAACTGAAGTGGGATAAAGCCCTACCCCACTTCGGCCTTACACTAAGGAAAGGCTCTGCCATGTAGGATGCCCAGGTTATGCACAAATGCAACATTAAGCCATTGCCAAAGGTGGGCTAGGAAGGAATTTGCTGTTCAGGGGCTGAACTCGTGAAGTCGTTTAGCCTGTCCACTCCAATGCTGCCTTAGGACTAGACTATTGCAGCTTTTAAACCTGATGGAGACAGAACTGTAACTTCCACTCAGCAAGGGAACAGAGAAGACAAATGAAACAGAGCACATGAGCTGTCAGCCCTATATTGTTAAAGCGCCATAATTATTCACCTGTCCCACTAACGCGAATAAAAGCTCTGAGTAAATTAAGTAAGAATGGGACCACACATGGAAAGAGAGAAAAAACATTAGACAGCTCTTATAAGATTTCCACTAGATTGTGGAAAATATCGCCTGGTGTATTGTTTTAATTAAACCAAAGGGCGGCATACACATCACTTGCATAGGGTTAAATGAGAAGGGGATGGATGGCCAACTGGGCTAGCAACACTCAAAACCCCTGTACATGTCTTAATCAGCAAAATGTGAAGGAAATAAAAGAAAAGTGCATGGGGCTAGGACAGGGAAGTGCTTGCCTAAAAGCAATCTGAGAGTCCAGTACCAATCATATACTACCAGGCTTCACTATACCGTGCAATTAGTCCTACCTAAGCTGCTAGGTTAAAATTAAGGACAAACTGTTTAAGCATCTGCAGTATCCAGTTTTCACATTAGACCCTCCAAAGGCACACAACAATAAAATACACAGGCCAAAAAAACTTATCTTAAACAGAGGATAATTTAGGCCAACCCAAGCGGGCTTCAGATTAGGCAAAGGAAACAAATTTACTGAACCGGATGGAGATCAGGTCCATGGCAAGTTTTGCATGTTTAAGCATGAGCTGGAAATTCCTTGCTGAAATTGTGGACAGATCCCACAACTTCATTGTGGATTATGTTGTGTGAATTGCCATGATTTGTTAAAAATAATTTTAGTTGATTTGTGTAATTAGTCTAATTACGCCTAATTACATAATTAGTGTAAATACAGCAAATGTAATCCTGTAATTGAACTGTGCAATTACAATATGTAATGACAAGGATGAAAATCCTGAGGGAAAAAAAAATGTGCAGCAAGTTTATGGTTTTGAAAAAAAAGTCCAGTAATTCAGCTGTTTTTTCCATGAGCGCGTGCAGGTTTCCTACACAGCAGCTGAGTTAAGTAATCCTTGACGTGGACTGAATTGCTAAAAGAAATGCTTTCAAAGTTGAAAGCTATTTTTTGAGTTACAGGGTCCCTAAAATGCCAGGCCATCGCTGTGTTACATCTTAATAATGGGATGTTTAAACTCAAGTGGCTTATGCTTCGATTTCTATTACTTAATGAAATAGGAAGGTCAAAAGAAACAGGGCAAACAGTGGAAATGTGAATACGATATATTGCTTTTTCTGCCCTCTTCCCTCTCTTTCTTTGGCTGTCATAGCAGAGAAAAGTTAAAATATTGCATGCATTTGTTGTCCTTGCAGCGGGCTGACAATCCAGCCTCAAACATATGCATTTGACAGCCCTTTTCCTGTTGATATCTCAAGATACTTTAAATCCAAATATCTCATATCCCATTGCACACGGACCCTTGCCGTTTCCTACCACGCCATCAGGAGAACCAATTATGCAAGAATATGCGTGAGGCATTTATGATGCTTGAACCTTTAATTACATTTTGTTCTCTTCTAAACATGTATCACATCTCATGTGCACACAGAGCAAGATACAGTAATTCAACCTGACCTCCAATAAATGTAGAAAGGTTATGGATAAGCTTCTGACTATTAACATGACAATCTGATTTATTCATTACTTCAACACAGGCAAAAATTGTACGGAGGACAGTCCCTGCAACCTAGAAACCATATTTAAGAAAAATGTGGGATGTAATTTAACATGACATATTTTATCATCCACTAAGAACTTATCTCATAAAGGAGATGATAATAAACATTTCCACATTATTAGTCAAGAATTCCCGCCTCAGAGGGGGCCTCTCACTTTTAATTAAACAGTCAAAAGACTCCCAGCTACACATCTGTGCTCACTTCCCCAGAAAACAAACCACAGATTCCCTAACCCAGTCCATACATGGTGAATTAAAAATAATCTCATTGCTTTCAGAAGCCCAATAACTCTACTACCCCAATCTAATTCTCATCTCAGCTAGGTTTCAGCCTGCCCATCTCTCTGTAGAATATCAAGCTATTTTAGCAATATAAAGCTGTCAGGTATAATAAAAAGCAAAAATGATGGTGCTCTCAAATCATTAGCTCAGAATTGTTTATGAAAGTTGCAGGTTGCTCTCTGCTCTGAGACTGATTTCCTGAGCAGCTTTTCATTTACAGCTTTGCTCACTGTTGTTTTGAATTTTGAAAATACACCCCACCCCTTTTTATTTTTATTTTTTGGAACTGCTGTCACTCAGGTTTGGCTGAAAGAAACAGGATCTGCTCCCTTTCGGACAAGGATTGCTCTACCGTCTTCAAAAAATACAAATGAATTCAAAAACTGGATTGGAGCGTTTTGATGGCCAACAAGCTTGGGTTCTTACAACCTCGTACATCACTAGAAACACTCTGGAGCAAACCACCTTTCTCCATTTTCCCAGCCCCTGCTTTAATGGAAAGGATGAATGTGGAACAAAACTCAAAATTAAAAAGGAGTGAAAAGTTACAATCAGAGAAGAGGATTGCAATAGACGTTAGCTTCTTCCAAAGTTTTTTTTAGCATTTCACTTCCTATGCACTGTCACTTCACACTAGTTAGGCTGGGGACATTTGGAAAACAGCTATGGCATCAGGGTCAGATCCTTACGTTTGTACAGCAGTGATTTCAAAGGAGTTACCCCTGCTGATATCTGCTGCTGATCTTGCCATCAGTGTTTAGGGAGTAGTACAATAATTTGAAAATAGAAAACTTACTCTGAACATGCTTATAAAAAAATATATCCAGAATATGATAGAAGTGCTTTCTCTTAGTATTTTCACACTAGGAAGGTAGTTCTCTCACTAGGAGGGCAATAAAGCACTGGAGCAGGCTTCCCAGTCTCCATCCTTGGAGGCTGTTAAGACCCAGTAGACAAAGCCTTGGCTGGGATGACGTAGTTGGGGCTGGTCCTGCTTGGAGCAGGGGGTTGGACTAGATGTGACCCCCTGAGTTCCCTCCCAAACCAAATTTTCTGTGATTCTGTTTATCTCAGCATGCATCTGCTTCTCTCAGACCTGAAGAAGGACCTTTGATGCTCAAAAGCTTATCCAACCACTCTGCCACATATACAGTTGATTCAATAAAATACATCACAAAAAATCCTTGCCTCCGAGACATTTCCTGGACCATCACAGTAACAGCACTGCAACACAACTATAGAAATATATACGCTCAGGGTCTGGACAGATGGTCACATACTCCAGCGTAACCCATATCGTTTTTCTATACCAATGTAAATAGCATTTGAATCAGGAATACACAGATGGGCAAAACCCTGAGATAGTGCATGCAGTAAGAGACATTACTGTGACATCCTGCTAGGCAGTAAAGTAGCAAGTAATAGGCTGCTTGCCTTCGGCAAATGACTCCCCCAGGATGGACAGAGCTAACACCAAACCCAGTGTATCCTACACCAGTAGAGTTTTCCCCTCATCCTTTCAGGAGAAATCATCCATTTGACTGGCGAAGATTACCCTAATTTAGGGGTTGCCTGTCTGCTGCTTTTTTTTTTTTAATGCCACTTTCATGATGATGACACTGGTCATAGCTGTGTTTCCCATAGGCATGCACAACTTTCCTGCAGACTCAAAAGCATCCACGCTCCTGTCCTGTAGGGTATATAACCAACCTGGCATGCAGCCCAGGAAAAGCACTCCCTTTTATTCGGGGTATTTAGCTCTCTAGGGATAAAATTCAGAGAGGGGTGAATTTAGCTTAAAAGCTTATTTTTTTAATCTGTGGTCCATGGAGGCCTTGGGGTCTGCAGATTATATCTGAGGGGTCCATGAAAGATGTCTGTGATCAATCAAAATTATATGAATACCCACACTTACAATCCAAAGGGACTTCACCTGCATTTAAAGTTTCCAGAGAGGTCCATACCTCCATTCAAATTTTTTGGGGCGTCCACAAACCAAAGAAGGTTGAAAACCACTGGTCTAAAACACCATTTCTTTTCCCTTTGATATTAAGGACTAGAGTCCTCAAATGCATCTGGCTTCTATATCACAAAAACCCAGACAGGGCCTGTTAAGGATCTCAGGGTAGAAAATGAATGTCCATTTTTGTGCAGCTGTCTCATTATCTGAAAAATTAAACAAACTATATCTGACCAACTAAAGAGCCTCTTCCATAGTATTAGTCTCTGGGGTGGATAACAAAGAACCGCAATGACTACAGAGCACAAATCTTCTGGACTTTTCAAGGGGCTTTTGCTCTTAAATCACTCAGCTCTGAAATCACATTACTCAGATAACCTTGTCTCCATTAATAGCGAGTACTTTGGGGGGAAATTGTGCAAAGTTCTGCACTTTGGATGGAAGAATGCATGTACAAACTTGAGAATGACTGGCTAGACTGTGGTACTGTAGAGGATGACTTGGGGGTTGCAATGAGCTCAGCTTGCACCAACTGGGTGTTCTTGTTGCAAAAAACCCAGGAGCATCCTGGGTTGTACCAATGGGAATGCCACTTGTAAATCAAGGGAATTGTTTCTTCTGCTGTATTAAGCACTGAAGGGGCTTCACCTGCAGTACCATGTCCAGTTTTGGGTCCCACACCTCAAGAAGGATGTGGACAGATTAGGGCTAGAAGGGACCTCAGAAGGTCATGAAGTCCAACCCCAACAAGAGATTGTAAAGAGGCTAGCACAGAGCAACAACAAGTGATTAGGGGCTGGGGAATCAGATGCATCAGGAAAGGCTGCAAGAACTAGGGTTACTTAGCCTGGCGAAGGAAAGACTGAGGGGGGATTTGATAACAGTCTTCAAATAACTGAAGGGCCATTAGAGAGAGAGTGGAGATGGGCTTTTCTCTGTGACCACAGGGGAGAGGACTAGGAACAATGACCTCAGGCTGTAGCAGAGAAAACTTAGGTTGGCAAGGAGGAGGACGAGGGTAGTTAAGCACTGGAGCGGGCTGCCTAGAAAACATCTGGAATCTGCTTCCTTGGAAATGGTCAAGAGCTGGTTGGACAGACACTTGGCTGGGATGGTCCAGCCAGAGATGATACTGCCCTGCACAGTGGGCTGGACTAAATGACCTTGTGAGGTCCCTTCCAGCCCTACTCTCCTATGATCCTGTTGATCTTCACTGGCAGGAGGGGAGTTTCAAGGGATTAGATCCCAAGCTCTCACTGTATTACATGGCATCTGGCTTCTCATTCCCTCCGGCTCTTACATGTAAAACAAAACAACCTGATGAAAACCTCTGCAATATATAACAGGTATGTTGAGAAGAAGTGTGGGCAGGGTAGAGCAACACACACACAGTTTGAAATGTAAGGAGGGAATTTCTTTCCTACTGGGTTCATATTTAAGATGGAAGTAAAGGTGAAAGCACTGCGTAAAGGGAGAAAAAAAAAAGAAATACTGTACCTCGATTCCTACCTGGGTAAAGAAGGGTTCATAAATTTCAACTCCTTTGTCGGACCCCTGCAGCAATACCTCTTGACCACGCCGCCAGCTGTACCGAACGGGCGGATTGGAGTTGGCAACACACCTGAGAAACACCGTCCTCTCATAGTAGAACTGCTCTTTTGCTTCCCCTATGCTCTGATGAACTGTCACTATTGGATCATCCAGATCTGGAAACACAGAAACAACCCAGATGTAGTCACGGATTATAGAGTAGATAAAGTATTGACACGCAATTTGCAGGGAGGTGAAAGTTCAGATCTTCTTGGAAAACAGCAGGCAAGTCTCACGACAGGGGTGTCATTCGCCCAATCTTTGAAAATGGACTGGAAGATTTTTAGGGACAATTGTTTTGTGTCGGTCTATCCTTGTACGGCCCTGAGCCCAAGGAGGTTTTGGCGCGTGGTGATATTCCTAGGTGTTATAATAATATAATAGCGTATGACGATAACATTAAAAAACATTATTGTTATCTACTTGGTATTTCATTCAACACTTTCATTTTCACTTTTTCATTTTTTTTTTCCAGATTTCCTTGTCCTTTTTTTAAATCTTACTCAGATAAAATAACATTTGTCAAGTATCAGGAATAGTTCAGCTGTTTTAAATACACATCATGCCAGTGGTTTCCTGTTATTTTGTGAGAAAGCTGAACCCTTACTCATTCCTTGATGGCTCACACAAATGCATCCATGTTTCTTTAAAGCAGGGGTTCTCAACCCATGGCACGTGGGTTGCATGCAGCCCAATCAGCACACTGCTGTGGCTCATGTGACATCCTGTTAAATGGATACATGGGGAGTAAGTTGTGCACATGCGCTGCACGTAACACATTGAGAGCTTCAAGTGTGGCCCACTATAGCAAATAGCCACTGCTTTAAAGTAATAAAACAGAGTGTTTTAAGGAAGATTTTCCTTCTATTTCCAGCTACTAAATTGAAAATGAGGCTCTGGGTACTGCTCACTCCTATACAAGATACATTTCTTATAATTGCTTCTTCAGCAGCAGTTGAAATGAACACCCACCCCAAAAGAAAAGCAGGGCTTTCATGTTTGAAAAAGGAGTTGGGGGGAGGGGAGGGTTCCCTTGGAGCGTACCAAAAAAAAGCAAAGAATAAAAAGTTAACAGGTAATGACTATGATTTTTAGCTTGCTTTCAATAGAGGCAAAGTCGTATAACAGATACCAAAGGAAACAGTTAAAGATTTGGAAAGAAATGGAAAATGGGACAAAACACAACAGGGGGCTTATCGGAGGAGGATCGTGTCACACTAATCTTCCTGTGACAAGGAATGAGCTTCTTGGTTAAGGCTACTGCTTTTGCTATTTTGCCTAGTAGGAAATTACTGGCCAAACTGGAGAGGACAGGGAACAAGGTCATAATTATGAGGTGGAAAAGGAGCTGGTTCAAAGGGAGGTTATTTTGGAGGGTGAGTTATCTGAGTGGAGAGATGCTACCTAAAGCATCCCCATCCTGCTTAACAAGTTCATCAGCAACCCTGGCACTGGACCCAGATGCATCTTCATGAAATGTGTAGATGATGCTAAGCTGAGGGGTGTTTCCAATATAGAAGAGGACTAAATTAGTACCGAGAAACGAACTGAAATGAAGTTTAACAGGATGAAGTGCAAAGCCATGCACCTAGGGACCCGTAACAAGGGCTTGAGCTATAAATGGCAGTGCATAGATTAGAGACATTTTGAGAAGAAGAGGCATGTGGGTGCTGGTAGTTCATCACAGGATGACCATGAGCCATTAGTGCAACATAGCTGGTTAAAAAAAAAAAAAAAAAAAAAAAAAAAAAAAAAAC
>NW_017729025.1:5100159-5103503 GCF_001723915.1 Gavialis gangeticus | reverse complement strand
CAAGTAGTAGATGGGGTATTTGCAGTAGAGGCAAGGAAGTACTAGTGTCATGGTGCAATATACTGGCGAGACCCTGTTTGCAATACTGTATGCAGTTCTGGTCACTGGGAGGAGGTCAAAATAGGTGCAACAGAAGAGAATGGGGACTTTTTCTTATCAGAGAAAATGAAAGGGGCTTAGCTTGTGTAGTTTAGCAAAACAGAGATTGAGGGGGGTGTATGTCCCCTCTTAACAGGTACATTTCATGGAGCAAATATGAAGGAAGAGAAGGAGCTTTGTAGGCTGGGGAAAAAACAAAACGCAAGATCAAATGGCTATACACTGAGTGCATCTACATAAGCAATTTGCACAGAGCAATAAATTTCGGGGCTTATCAACCTGGAGTTTATTGCTCCTGGGTGCGGCGTTTATATGTGGAGCAGCCCTGGCTGGCAGGTGGTCTGGGGGGTCAGCCTGCTGGGGCTGCTCCAACCCAGCTCAATGTGCTGCAGAGAGGCCGGCTGGGGCATGAGGGTGCTCCAGTGCAGGGCTAGCCAGCAGGCAGTCCCGCACTGAAGCCCTCTCGTGTCCCAGCCAGTGTCTACACGTGCACTACTGTGCACAAAATAACTCCACTTCAGGACTGGATTTGTGTTTACAAGTACTAACCTGCAGCAGAGTTAATTCATTTCCTGCAGCCTAACTGGGCCGCACGTGTAGACGCTAAGATCTGGCTGTGGATTTAATTAGGCAGCGTCACAGTAAATATCTTGTGTAGGGGTACCATGGACTGCAGATACATTTAGATTGCAAACTCAAAGAAAATGCCTAAACAACCAACATTTTGGGATGGTTTCCCCTCGCTAGGTAATGGGGAGAGAGATGCTGAACCAGTTTAAGATGCAGCTGGATAAGTTAATGGCAGAGATGGTGAGATAAGACGGAGTTTTGGCTCTAGAGCATTGTTGGAGTTGTGCTGTTAGTCCCCAGGTTGGAACTTATAGGTACGTCTCTTGTACCATGGGAGGTTTCTGGCAATGCATGCCCCCAAACCACCAGTTAGGGCCAGGAAAGCATTATAATGGGTTTGGAAAGGTGCTTTTCTAAATCTTTTATTTTTTTAAAACAATTTTTTAATTTTTTAATCTTAATCTTTTTTTTTCTTCCCCTTCTTCTGAAGCATTGAGATGTTGGCTACAGATAAAGTTGGAAACTTTTGACTGGAACGTACTGATAATTGTGCTGAGTTTGGAAAACTCAGAGAAGCATCCTGGAGAGAGGGTCTTGCTCTGCCACTCAGCATCACACTGATCACATATTTGTGGTCAGGAGGGAATTTTACCTTCACATCAGACTGGCATCAACTGTGGGGTTTTGCTTTCCTCTGTTGTGAGAGGCTGAGGGCACTGGGCTGATTGAGTCTGGAGAAGAGAAGACCGAGGGAGATTGAACAGCAGCCTTCACCTCCCTGCAGGGGAGCTGCAAAGAAGATAGAGCTGGACTGGTCTCAGTGGGGGCAGATGGCAGGACAAGGAGCAATGGGCTCAAGCTGCAGCAAGGGAAGTTGAGGTTGGATATTAGGAAAAGCTTTTTAACTAGGAAGGTAGTAAAGCACTGGTTACCCAGAGAGGTGGTGGGATCTCCATCCTTGGAGGTATTTAATACTTGACTAGACAAAGCCTTGCCTGGGATGATGTAGTTGGGGCTGCTCCTGCTTTGAGCAGAGGGTTGGACTAGATGCGACCCCCTGAGATCCCTTTACACCCAAATTTTCTGTGGTTTCATGCAGTGTAGAGCACAAACCTTTTCTGAAGCTCTTCTGAGTATACAACTAGTTCTCAGACACCACAGGGGTAGGACATTACCAGTGACCTGGTCTCTCTCGCTTTTACCTGTGGCCTGCTAGAGGGTAGTGCTGATGCTCGGGGCATCGTGCCTTGTAGTCCTATGTGAGGGTCCAAGTAATGATTTTGGGGATTCCTGAGATAAATGCCTATGAACACAGGGGGCTGGATTAAATGCTCTAAGGGTCCCTTTCCAGCCCGGTGTTCCCCTCTATAACCTGTCAAGGGAGGACAGGCTTCCTTTATCTGCGGGCTTCTTTCACTGTATGTTGAGAAGCTGGCTTTAGTAACAACAAAAATCATCATTTTTGCTAACTTATATTGCACTTTTTTTCCACCCACAACTAATTTGCTGACAATTTTCTACTCACAGTTGGCAACGGGTAAAAGTTGTATTAATGAAGCATCTAAGAACCAGTGGGAGGTTGCCTCTCCAAATTTGGCCTTCAAGACATCAAAACATCAAAATACGCCCCAAATCTGCCTGGACTGTTTTTCTAGCTGTGCATTCGAACAGTCTCCGCATAGCTGCAGTGCTCAATTATCTATATACAGCTATCACCACTTGACTTCTCTGCCCACACTAATTACGGGCATAAATCTGGCACACTTCTTGTTATAATGCTGTAGAAATCCATAAATACCATTTTGATGTAATCCTACAGTATTTTTTTGAGTAATTCTAAATTGAATTACTTATCTATAAATGACAATCCCAGATCTACAAAGGATTGTATACATAACTTTGCACAAGGGAGCAATCACACTGAACTCATAGGAAAAACCCGGGACTTTGATGCAGCAAGGTACTGAAACTTGTCTTAGTAAATTTTAGCATGTTAGTAATCTGTTTAATGCTAATGGGCGAATTCACACGCTTCATGTTAGGCATATTTCCAGAATGTTGCTTATTCCAGTGTAGGAAAATATAGTTATTCAAATGTACATTTTGCATAACTGGGGTCTATAGGTGCCAAAAAAAGACAGGGATTGTCAGAGGTATAAGCAAATACCCAAAAGAGAAATTTGAAGTGAGCCCATTCATAGCCAACTCTGATTACCAAACCCGCATAGACTAACATTCTGGCACACATCCAGGAGGGGCCAGCAGGGGACTGCATGCTTAGGGGCAACCGACACGAGTCCATCAGTGGCAGGTCCTGTCAGATCAACCTGGTGGCCTTTTACGATCAGATCACCAGATCATTAGATGCAGGGGTAGCAGTGGACATCGTCTTCCTGGACTTCGGGAAGGCTTTTGACACTGTCTCTCACCCGGTTCTCATTAAGAAACTGGGGGGCTGTGGCGTAGACACCCACACAGTCAAATGGGTTGCCAACTGGTTGGAGGACCACACCCAGAGAGTGGTGGTGGATGGGTCCTTCTCAACCTGGAAGGACGTGGGCAGTGGGGTCCCCCAGGGATTGGTCTTCGGGCCCGCGTTGTTCAACATCTTCATCAGTGATTTGGACGAGGGGGTAAAAAGCACCCTGTTCAAATTTGCTGATGACAGTAAGATG
>NW_017729025.1:5092205-5095159 GCF_001723915.1 Gavialis gangeticus | reverse complement strand
CACAAGCTGGCAGAGGGTAGGTTCAGGTTAGACATCAGGAGGCGCAACTTCACAGTCAGGGCGGCTAGGGTCTGGAACCAACTTCCAAGAGAAGTGGTGCTGGCTCCTACCCTGGGGGTCTTTAAGAGGAGGTTAGATGAACACCTTGCTGGGGTCGTTTGACCCCAGTACTCTTTCCTGCCATGGCAGGGGGTCGGACTAGATGATCTGCTCAGGTCTCTTCCAACCCTAGAAACTATGAAACTATGAAACATGCTTCAAATGCCCATAGTAAAAAATAGCTACCTTATATAAACTCTTCTTTAAAGAATCACAGTTTGACTTGAGTAATAATAACACTGGCTGTACTCATACTGGAGGAGGCATTTATTTAAAGACACCCCCCCCAAAAAAAAACAAAACAAAACAATGTGCACGCATCTACAAAGTAATTCTTGGTAAAGTTGCACACATTTTAAATAAATGTTACCCTAGTTCTACTCTGAAAATAACATTTAATTTAATATTACAGAAAGAAATTATGAAACAGTTGGTTTGAATTAGGATGACATTTTATAATGAGATTTCATTTTTGTTGTAAAGGTTATTTTATATTACAGTAATATTTGAAAAGAGGTGAGACAGCTGAAATTTTATGTCCTCCCATTCATCCAAATTGAGAATAAAAGACAGAAATTAACTTGCTTAGACTTCAAGGCCAAAACATCGGGATCCTCCTATACCCCCCATGAACCACCGAGTGTTTCACGCACTGCGGGTGTGCAGAGCACTTGTTTGCTTAGACTGCCAGTTCAAGAATAAATCTTGACAGTTACTTATGGGGTTTTCAAACATGTTAAATCAAAGAACTTGTGCTCGAATCTGTCAGAATAAGGATGGCCCTGTGCTGAAGAACTACCCTGTCTCACCCCGTCTCTTCTCTTTCCATTTCCAACAGGCCACGTTTGTCTAGCCCTGTGGGGACCAACCTTTTGGCAGGCATTCCCCAAATTAGCTGCGCCTTCCTACACTCCAGTTACTTACCTCTTCCCAATCTGCTTTCTGCTGCCTGCCTGATCCGCTGCTCTACTTTCTGCTTCCTTCCCTGTGCTCCCTGCCCAATCCATTGCTCTCCTCTCTACTTCCTGATCCATCCACTGTTTCGCTCCCTGCCCACTCCGTGATCCGTCACGTGCCACACACAGGCTGCCCAGGTCACTCATAACTTGGCCACCACTGCTCCAGGCAGATGCTTTTCTTCCAAAGTTTGGCATCTCTCCGATGCATGTGTTAATAATGTTATCTTTTCTACGCATCAGGCCACTGTTTGATACTCATTTTCTTCTAGGTAAGCATTCCCAAAAATTAATTTCCTACTAGTCTAATGATATCAGCTCAGCCCCTATCAAATGGGAAGAGCTTTGTCCCCAAAGCTGACTATAAGCAACACAATAAATTTCTATACCTGGCTAGACTGCTAAACATAAAAAACACGTCTTATACCGAATACCAAGTTACCTACAAACATATGAATAATACAGATGAATAGTACTTATTATCATCAGATGATACTGGCAAAACATGACAGTAGTTAGCCCGACGTGGGGAGAGAGGGGATATTTGGATGTGTGGAAACAATGTCCCCCAAAATGCCCTGCTGCACTGGAGAGATCAGAGCTCTGGCCTAGACTTACTGTATGACCTTGGGCACGTCACTTAAGAGTCTATCAAACACCCTCTACCCTGAGAGAGTACACTGCCCACTACACACAGTCGTACTCCCTATTGTCCTCTCTTCCTGGCTTCACAAGACCTAAATTCGTGTCTGTCCATAGGCACAGATGTCCTATCAGAGCCATTTATACATCTCTACATTGGTGGTTAGGGCACCCTCCTAGGATACACAAGATGTAGGTTTAAACCACCTTGGCCTAAAAAGAAGATGAAACATGAGTCGTTGCACTTCTTGCCAAGGACAAGAGCTGTTTGGCAACTGTTGATCCTTCTGGATCATGGTGTATGCACAAGAGGTCACCCAGACCTCCAATGCATGTGCCTAGCTAGAAGTTTTTTGTTTCTTTTTGGGAGGGGGGGCGCGTTGAGGGGGCAAGGGCTGTAACCATTAAATAAATATATAAAGGCACCGTTACTAGAGCACCACGCTTAAGTCCCAAGTCATATGTCTAAGCTTGATAGAGATGCAGGATTGTGGACACACCTCTCTCCAACTACTGCATAAGGAGTTCAAGTGTCTAACAGAAGTCTGGATTTCACACCATGGGCCAGACGCTCAATATTAGGTGCTGTGGCACTGAACTACAGTGGGATTAAGCCCTTTTTTGGATCTAACTTCTAATCTTCCTTTGCTTCATGTCTTCTGTTAAATGGCAAAAATGGGCATGGTGACAGTACTTCCTTATTTTGCCTTTCCTATTTGAATGGAAGTCTTGGAGGCCAATGCTGTTTTTTATTTTTTTTTACTGTGTATCTATGCTGTGTTTGAGCTCATTGGTACAACTACTGACTATCAAATCCAACTTAGTGCAGGACTGCAACAGAGGTAACATCTCTGCCAAGTCATTTCCATGGTTCCAATAACGGGAAATTTTCGCAGCAGAAAATGACTGATTCTTTTGAGCCAGAAATGGTGGAAATTCTCTCCAGCTGCATTAAAGCAGCAGACGTGGTACTAATATAAGACAAAATAATGCTTATCATTGTTATGAGATTTCACTGAGCGTTCGAGAGTGTGTTTCTATTATTGTGCTGGGTTAGAGAAATGTTTCGCTGGATTATTACATAAGGCATTTTGGTTAGGCAACACAAAAGCTGTCACTAGAATACAAAATGTGGTCTCATAAAGCTACCCAGGTACTTGCTACAGGTTATTACAACCCAGAAATGGCAACTGTCACATCCATTACACTCAAGAAGGCCATTTTAAAAGCCAGCTGATAAAAAAAAAAAAAAAAAAA
>NW_017729025.1:5091283-5092102 GCF_001723915.1 Gavialis gangeticus | reverse complement strand
AAAAGGCAACCAAAAAAAAAAAAAAAAAAAAAAAGACACGAAAGTCATGCCGCCCAGACTTTTTTGGGACCGTGAGTTCAACGTATAGCTGAATAGCCAGGCATTTATATTCCAAAACCCCAACAGATTTTTTTAATTGTTTAAAACTGTTATATGCACTTCTTCCACCAGCACTCGAAGGATCAAACAGTTCAGCAGTCTGGATGTGAAGCTATTGACTTTAGACCTCGCAGGGCAATTAAAAATGAAGAGGACAAGGCCAAAGGAATTATCATCACAGGGCAACAGAGACAGATCTGGCTTTTGTCTATCTACAAGGTGCATTTCCCTTCATCAGCAGTGCAAGAGAAAGTAAAAAGTTTGATTTTTTTAAACATGACAAACATATCAAAAAATTGTTTTTCAGATACTTAGGGAGTAAAAGGAAGGCCCAGGGTGGAATAGGACCACTACTGAGTGGGCAAAAGCAATTGGTGACAGACAGGGGGACAAGGCTGAATTCCTCAGTGAGGTCTTTGCCTCAGTCTTCCTAAACGAGGCATGGTAGAGAGGCAACAGCTGTGTGTCAGACTACCAAGTGTTGACCCTGAGATGGTGCAGAGTCACTTGGAAGGACTGGATGCGTTTTAAGTTGGCAGGCCCGGATGACCTCCATCCGAGGGTGCTGAAGGCACTGGCCGATATCATCGCACAGCCACTGGCAAGAATATTTGAGCACTCGTGGTGTACGGGACAAGTCCCGGAGGACTGGAAAAGGGCCAGTGTGGTGGTCTCTATTTTCAAGAAGGGGAGGAAGCAGGATCCAGGCAACTATAGGCC
>NW_017729025.1:5089958-5090659 GCF_001723915.1 Gavialis gangeticus | reverse complement strand
CAGCACACCTACTGCCTAGGAAATGACCTGCTCAGCAGCAGGGAAGCGGAAAGGGACCTCGGAGTCCTAGTGGACTCCAAGATGAACACGAGTAGCCAGTGTGACAAAGTCATCAGAAAAACTAACCGCGCTTCATCGTGCATCAGCAGATGCATGGCAAACAGAACCAAGGAGGTGATACTTCCCCTCTATTGGGCGCTGGTCAGACCACAGCTTGAGTACTGCATCCAGTTTTGGGCGCCGCAGTTCAAGAGGGATGTGGATAACCTGGAGGAGGCCACTCGTATAGTTAAGGGCTTGCAGGCCAAGCCCTACGCGGAGAGACTAGGGCACCTGGACCTCTTCAGCCTCCGCAAGACAAGGTTGAGAGGCAACCTTGTAGCTGCCTATAAATTCATCATGGGGGTGCAGAAGGGAATTGGTGGGGCTCTGCTCAGCAAGGCACCCCTGGGGCGTCACAAGAAATAATGGCCATAAACTAGCAGAGAGCAGATTCAGACTGGACATTAGGAGGAAGTTCTTCACAGTTAGAGTGGCCAAGGTCTGGAATGGGCTCCCAAGGGAGGTGGTGCTCTGCCCTACCCTGGGGGTCTTCAAGAGGAAGTTGGATGGGCATCTGGCTGGGGTCATCTGAACCCAGCACTTTCCTGTTTATGCAGGGGGGCGGACTCGATGATTTATTGAGGTCCCTTCCAACCCTA
>NW_017729025.1:5083482-5084958 GCF_001723915.1 Gavialis gangeticus | reverse complement strand
TATGGTTAAGAGGGTACTGTTACTAGTCCCCAAGTGTTGTACAAGTTTAGCAGTTTATTAAGCTCAAAAAATAATAATAATAATAATAATAATTATTATTATAATAATAAAATCATAGAAGTGTGTTTTCCACAGGGATTTATACCACCATTAGGTCCAATGTGTCAGTCTTTAATCTTTGAATTGAACCAAATAAAAGTGAAAACCCAGATGCCAAAGACATGCTAAGTACTGTATTGGAATTAATTCCCTTTGGAAATCTGGAAACTCTCACACAGACAGAAATCCAAACATAAACTGTTTAAAACAAAATAAACCTGCTGTGGCCTGCAGGACAATGCGAGAGCTTTGGTTTCGGGAATCTACAGGGAAATCTGATGTATATTAATCATGCCCTCCATTTAGAAATGCTTGGTGAAATGCACACATCATAATACACTGCTGCATAATTTAGGGGACGTAACAGAAATATGGATCCAACCAATGCAGAATCACTTGCCCCACTTGCGCTTCACCCATCATAAAAGGGACCATCTTGGGAGTATCTAGATGAGATGCTTATTGTAGAGCTGCCCAATTAGCTCTGCAGTAAAGCGTCACCACATCCACAAGCAGTGCTATTAGGTCTGAGTAAACTAATTAACTGTGTCATAGGACAGTACTGCCCAACACAAATGCTGTCCTACAGTGGAGCTATTTAATCCACCACAGTGCACAGGGAGATGGTGACCGGGGTTGGTCGGGGCATGAGGGTGCTACAATGTGGGGCTGCCTGCTGGCTAGCGCTGCACTGCAGCATACTCATGCCCCAGCCAGCCCCGCTGCAGCATGTTGAGATGGGTCAAAGCAGCCCCGGGCTGGCGGGCTGACCCCCTACGTCTCCCAGCTGGGGCTACTCCAACCTGGCTCAATGTGCTACGGTCCTCGGTGTACATGTAAACGCTGAGCCAGGAAACAATAGACTCCAGCATGACCTGCACCAGGCTGTATTGAATCAAATTAATTTCACATGTAGACATCCCCGTTATGTAGAAGACTGCTTCATAGGGATGTCTTATGTATGAGAGAGCGGTGACACTTTGATTTACACTTTGGGCCTTGTTAATTGTTAAAGCTGGGCAGCTCCTGCATTTCTTAATGCCTGCACTGAAACTAGTTTTAAGCACTCATTAGATGACTCAAAGTGAAGCCACCTCAGGGCAGCATTATCTATGATCCGTGGCACCCAGGTCATATCACGCTAAGATGTAGACACTCTTGGCTACCCCTCAGGTAAACACTGTGCAGCCTCTCCAGGGGCAGGAGGTAGGGAAGGGTTAACCTCCCTACTAGGGCATCACTGTCACTGCTGCTGCTCTCTGGGCTGGGCTCAGCCAGAAAAGCAGAGCCCCATAGTGGGGGTAATAGGGACCGGGCAGGCAGGTTAACCCTTCCCTGCCTGCTTCCCCAGAACAGAGAGTGCAGACAGCCACAAGT
>NW_017729025.1:5078576-5083340 GCF_001723915.1 Gavialis gangeticus | reverse complement strand
GGGGGGGTGAGGATTTTACTTTTTAGTCCTCCAGGTCCCTTCTAGCCATTTTTCAGGATATCATTCCTATTAGCAGGATTGGCGACAGGTACTTCCACGTAGCGATCCCTGGTAACATCTCTTATGGCCAAGAGCTCTCAAATTGACAAAAATGCCAAAGCGCACAAAGACAAAGATATGGACACCGTTTTTGTCATACGAAAAAAGAATCGTATTATCAGCGTTACATCATTCTCTTCTATTAGCCATTTATTTATTAGATTTCTATCCTGCCGTGTCCAAAATGTGTCAGAGCAGGTCATATTAATTATTTAGGAATAACTGTCATAAAAATATCAACGTCACTAAGAGCAGACAAAAGGTTCAGCTACAGAAACACTTTGTCTGAATAATCCAAGATATTTTATGGCAAATTAAGGCATTGTTTTAATTCCAAATGAAGAGCTATGCTTTTTAATTAAAATAAAAAATTCCCTATTGAATGCAAGTTTTGTAAACATTACATTTTAAGAAGAGTTTGAGTGGACCAAAAGCTACAGCTCCACCATCAATTTATAGGACAACTTTAAAAAATAACAAAAACACAACAACAACAACAAACATGACTCACTGGTAGGTGGCAAGCAGCTATTAGAATTAAAACAGTTTTATATATCAAAATGTAAAACAGAAAACACTAGCACGGCATACTTGATCCTGCCTCAGCACAGGGGAATGAACTGCACGAGTTCTTGAAGTCCTAGCCCTACATTTTTCTAATCATTATACAACAAGTTAAAAAAATGTAAAACAGTTTGAAGGGAAACTAAAGGCATCAGGGTAGGGAAAAAGGGGGAAAGCCAGTGCTCAAGACAAAAAAAAAAAAAATCTTTCCACTTAAATATACTAGATTTTTTTTAAGCTATCAATAATATAGGCTGCTTATGATATAAAAACAGTAATGGTATAAATAATAGAATCACAGACAATGAGGGTTGAAGGCACCTCAGGGGGTCACATCTAGTCCAACCCTCTGCTCACAGCAGGACCGGCCCCAAGACAAGGCTTTGTCTACCTGGGTCTTACACACCTCCAAGGATGGAGACCCCACCACCTCTCTGAGTACTAGGTACTTTGTTCCAGGGTTTCACCATCTTCCTAGTGAGAAAGTTTTCTTCATATTTAACTTAAATCTCCCTTGCTGCAACTTGAGCCCATTGCTCCTTGTCCTGTCATTTGCCCCCACTGAGACCAGTCCAGCTCCATCCTCTTTGCAGCCCCCCTGCAGGGAGGTGAAGGCTGCTATTCAATCCCCCTCGGTCTTCTCTTCTGCTGACTAAATCAGCTCAGTTCCCTCAGCCTCTCCTCATAAGCCACGTGCCCCAGAAGTGAGGAAGAAATGGCAGAAACAATCAAATATTTCTGCTGAGTATCTGGAAAGTAGCAGTGGGATGTCCTTGTATTACAAGAGGTTGCTAAAATACTCTGCAGCCGATTAGTAACAAGAGGCATGCATATACAGTGTAGCATAGAGGTACTTTATTTTGAATGAGCTAGTTCAGGTGTTAGAAGCAGCATGGCTGTGAGGCTCCATGCCAGCTCTTTGCCCTACTGACAAACTAGAATTTGAAGTTTGCTTGGAGGATACATATACACCCCACTGCACTGCGCAGTACAGACGTTCTCTGGAGAGGATTAATTGGATCAACCATTTAAAATAAGCAGTCCTGGGGGGAAAAAATGGCACTGAAAACTGAAAGACATCCATGTAGACTTTTAGCCTGTCAATATTAATATTCCAAAAAAATTGTGTGATGCTAGGAAAGGTACAGAAGACGGCTAGTTCACGTATACCAGCGGTAGACAACCTTTCGGCCCCGTGGGTAGGATGAGTGGTACTGGACTGATCTGCAGACCAAATCCTGCATGCCACCTCGGATGAGACCCTGTGTGCCTTAGCCCAAGTCCTGCATGCCCAGATAGGGCCTCACACTGCCTTAGCCCCATGTGCCTGATTAAGCCATGCTATCCATCCCACCGGGCTCCCCACGGCTCTGAACATTTGAACAAAGAGGAGTAGCAATTAACGTTGTCACTGCTTCATTGTCACTAATTTTTGGACCTGCAGGGATCCTGGCAGTTTGGATAACACAGTTCCACAGGCCACGGGCCAAGGGTTTGAGCACCCCTGACCTAAACAAAAAGAGCAAGGGAGATAAATCATATAGCCATAAGCCAGTTAGCCCATCATGAATCCTAGGTAAAGCAATGGAAAAGCTGCTATGGGATCTAACTGATAAAAAAAAAAACAACCCCCCCCCCCCCCACACACACAAAAATGGGACATAAATCAAACTAATGCAAGTCAACATGGCATCATGGAAAATTTTCCAAATTGAAAGAGGTACAGACGAGAGCCACAATAATGATTTGAGTGCTGAAGAAAATGTCTTACAGTGAGAAACCTGAAGAACTCAATCTGTTCCGTTTATCCGAAAGAAGACAGAGAGGTGACTTGATTATAGCACATAATTACCACACAGTGAGAAAATGCTGGGTACTAAAGACCTCTTTAATCTAGCAGAGAAATATTTAACAAGAATGAATGGCTGGAAGCTGAAGCCAAAGTTAAATTAGAAAAAGGCACAAACTTTTCTCAGTAAGGGTGGTTAAGTCAGTGGAATAAACTGCTGACGGAAGTGGTGAATTTGACATCTTCGTGCCCAAACTGGATGTCCTTCCAGATAAAATCACTGAGGTGGAAGATAAGACATGGAATATCCTTAGGGTCTGTGCTGAAGCCTTTGCTGTTTATAAGTGATTTGGACACGGGGATGTATAATGAGGTGGCCAAGTTTGTGAATGACACCAATTATTCAGCACAGTAAAAAACATAAACACAAGCAAACGACCCCCACCCACACACAAACACAAACAAGGCTGATGGCAAAAAAGTGCAGAAGGATCTTGTAAAATGAAGTGAATGGATGTGTCTACACGTTGCCCTACAGCACATTATGGTGACATAGCAACCACGTGGGTCCACATGTGATGAGTTGCGACATAGCCGTAGTGGCATGCTCCCCTGGTATAGTGTGGCACTCTGGCAACGTAGCGGCAAAATCTAACTGCATGCCGAGCACGTGGTGCAGTAGGAGCAGTTACTGCACAAAAGAAGGTACTAAAGCAAAGTGATGTGTAGACGCACCCAACGGGCAATAAAATAGCAGATGCAATTCAAATGAGAAGTGAAATGCATGTGAAAGAGTAGCCTGAGATGTACATACACAATGATGGGCTCTACATCTTAAAGTTATTAAAGCAATGGTGGGTTCTACGTCTTAAAGCTATTGCGTATACTCCACTGCACACGTCAGCCCAGTGTGCACCAGCAGGCAAGACGGGGCTCAAGTTGTTAGATTTATTAAGAAGGAATGATTTAAGAAACACTAATGAATACCTGTGCTCATACGTTCAAGGAGGAGGAAGGCAACTTTGTGTTGACTGATGCAACTCCATTCAATCAAATAAAGATAGCAAACATGCTTAAAAACTGTTCTAGTTTATACTCTACCCTCCCATTAATAATTTCTGGAAGACTCTTCACGAGACAGCTCTCAACATTTAAATCTCTGTTGCAGCACTGATTTCAGACATTAGTTGAAGTGCTACCTGTGTGGATATAAGCTAGTGTGTTCTTATCTTCTGAGACCCAGAAGAGTTTTCCAGACACAAGCTAAAACAAAAATCAAAATTTATGTCACTGCTTGCTTGAACCTTAGGTAACTCCATTTAGAAAACGGAAGATACTAATTCCATCTCGAATACCAAGAATGAGTTCCTGAACATTTAGCAAGGTATTTGTGAAAATGATGAACATATTCTACTTACATAATCTAAAGAGAAAAGGATAATATGCAGAATAATATAATGGCAGAAATCTGGTGATTGCTGTTACAATGAAAGGCCACCTAACATCTCTGATTCCCAGCTGCAGGGCCAAGACCTTTCTGACTACTAGGTGTGACAGGATCTAGCTGTCATGGGATCTAGCTGTGATGGGCTCTAATCCTCAATCCCAACAACTGCACCTCTCGCCATGCCACACATGCATGGCAGGAAACGTGATTTGGGAATATGGGATTAGATCCCAATCACACCTTGCCTGCCAGTACAGGGGGGAGCACCTTGACTCATGATCCCGAGCTCCCCCTGGGCAACCGAGTTGAAACCCAGGTGCCAACAATCAGCTGATGATCAGTTGGGGCCAGGGACCAAACCAGGATCTGGAACTGGCCCCAGTCTAGTCCCCAGCACCAGCAGAAAGTCAGCTGAGTGTCAAAACCCCAACTGGGAATGGCATGCAGTTTTTACAGGTCCTGTGTCATAGGGAACTTGGGATTGGGCTGTGGCAGCCTGATCTTGGGGTCCCCATGCCCTGGGATGAGTAAAAACCATGGCTAAGTACAGACATTTGGGGATGTTAGTGGAACGTTAGATAGGATTACAAATGGCTATATGACCTAAGGTAAGTCAGGATGGTGAGGACTAACAGCGGGTTTGGGGAATTGGGGAGGCAATCAGGCTACCAGGGGCAGACAATTTGTGGGGAATGGGGAAGGCCAGAGGCAGGAGTGATCTGCAGAACCAGTGGGAAGCGGGTGCAATATGCAGGGGGTGGGGGGCAGGTAGGATCTGTGGGGGCAACATTGGGGGTAGGTGTGATCTGCATGAATGATAGGGAGGGAAGTCATGATCTGTGGGGGGCAAGCATAATCTATGGGA
>NW_017729025.1:5075021-5078565 GCF_001723915.1 Gavialis gangeticus | reverse complement strand
ACCTGCAGGGTGTATGAGGGAGATTTTAGGGGGACCAGGGGCTATTTTTAGCTTCCCCCCCATTCCTCCTGCCCCTTCCCCCAGCAGGTCTTACTTGCTTGGTTTAGCAGTGCTTTATCAGCAATGAATGCTGATAAATCCGGTGGCACCTAGAGCAGCGGGGGGCGGGGGCGGTGAGGCTGGCTGGTCCATGGGAGGTGTCATAATCAGTCATGGATGAGCCTCAACCAGCCACACATTTAATTTAACATGTAATATTAATGAACAAGCCACAAAAGTGTTACATGTTGCACATGGAATAATTTGGGGGCTCATCTGCTGTATTATCACACCTTAACTTGACTTCAATGTGTGGCCCAGTTACTATTTAAGGTGAAAGTAACCTGTTAATCATGTCTTAAATCATCAGGGGCTTTACTCTGATTGTGCTTGTGACCTTATAAAAGTTGCTACCCATTTCAAGAAATATATGTGTGTGTGCATGCGTACGCACATGCATATAAAAGAAAACAAGTAATTCCAGCAGAGGCAGCAAATTATGAAGCAAGTAGGGGCCTTCCCAGTTGTAAAACATTGTGGAGTGAAAACCCAAGACTTGGATAAAAAGAGTTTTCCCCATCCTGGTGGAATGGATCACATCTTCTTTGTCCTCTAGCTAAGATGGTAAACATTTTTTGTAGCACTTCCATGTACTCCTGCACGTGTGGAAAGAAACTGGTTGGTTCAGGAAACCGCCTAGACAGAAATCAGAAATCCACTGTAAAATCTCTACTGCTTGGAAGGGGATGTCTGTGTACCACAGTCTAAGATTAGAGAAAAAAATGGCAGGTGAAGCATTGACTCAATATACAGCTGAAGTGGAGGGAAGGAGACCCTGATGAATTTGAGGATACTGGCAGAGATCTAAATAAAGCAATTGAGGCTAAAAAAAGAAAAAGAAGTTACAAATAAATGCTTGAAGAATTAGACTATCACTTACCTGGCGTAATTCTTTTAAATGGCTTTTTCCTTTTTTAGTACTTATGTGTTTGTTTTATTTCTATTTATTTTAGGGGGTTTTTTTGTTTGTTTGTTTTTTTTATAACTGTTCAGTTTTCAGTAGTTTGACATTTAAATACTAACCTAACGGTTAAAAAAGGTTATCATAATTAGTATCCTTTTTTAGTTTTTCATTTCATTGTTTCAGATCTTGCATTAAAAATAACCATTAATTTTTTATAGATATATACATAATTACACTTAAGTATCTGCCCTGTTGGAAGTGATAAAAAATCTCTTTTTGTTACTGTTGTTACATAAATTAATGCTTTGAAATATTTAACCATTTTTCCTCACATGATTTGACATTATTTGACTGATCTATTAACTAATTATCTTTTGACCAGTCATAAGGCTAACTTGATCCCCATTTGGACAGCATAGAACAGACATTTTAAGTGACAAGGGAAGAAAAGGCATGAGCTACAATGAAATACTACTGAGTTTATCACGGGGGGAAAGAGGGCATTTCTGACAGCAAATGAAGGTTGCAAATCAGAAGATTAAGGTAAAATGAGTAAAACAGGTCTTCTTCCAGTGAAGCTGATTTGTGCTTTCACATGGATTACATAAGTGCAGAAGGTGAAGGGAGAAAACTTGGCTTTATTCAAGTCAATGGGCTGAGATAGGGTTTTACCCAGGGAGCTGAAACTTTGCATGACAGGAAATGTGGACTGCAAGGGACCTTCTGTATTAAGTTAACTCTTCTGCTGTTACAGGCAACCATATCACACTGCACCTTTTATAAAACGATCCCATTCTCTCCTGAAACTATTAAGACGTTTCTTTGACCTCACTGCTGCCCTGGATCCTGCTTTTCTATGGGCCAGACACCCGCCAAGTTTCAGCTCAATTATTATTAGGACCTAGATGTTATCTTTTTTAAAGCTTCCAGTACCGTCTGTTAGCTTAGCTTGTTCTTATCCTTCCCTGGACTCCCAGCGTAGTTAAATAAAAGCAGTCATATCCCCCTCTTAGCCCTTATTGACTGGAAAAGGACACTCTAAGGAATCCTTGAGTAAGAAGGACTCTCCATTCCCCGCCCTTCTTGGCAGTCATGCTCTGCACCTGTCCCAGGTTGAATTCATCCATCCTGAACATGAGTGATCAGAGCTATAATAGTATTCCTAGCGAGGTCTCAGCAGGCCCTTGGATGATGGCATTAATGCTTCCCTATCTCTACTGGACAAACCTTGCCAGACACATTCTGGGGTCATGTCTATCATTTTTTTTTTTAGCCTCATCACATTGGCGGTTCAGTCATTCTTGCCTTTAAGAGGAGTTTGCCGTGTGGCAAAAAGGGGGACAAGGCAGGGAGAAGGGCTCGAGTGAATCAAAAACATCTCCAGTTTTTATTAAACGGTTTTAGAGAAAAAGGTAAGATTTACCCCAATCCTATCCTGGCTGCCTGTGCAATAAGGCCAGACTGACCCAGCTGCACCTGGGGAGTCAGGTAGACCCATGGACGCTCAAGCAGGAGCCGAAGCAGCTTCTTTTTCTGTCTCTCCCCTCTCCTTTCTCCCACAGTCCCCTGCTGTAAGCCGCACAATCTTATGGTTTCCTCCAAGGGGACATGCCCATTTTGGCAGGAAGCTGGTTTGCTGATGCATCAGTAAATTGAGTTGAGGTTTAAACTAGCAATGCACATAACTACAATGTATTGACAGCAGTAACATAGACAATTAAAATGGAAGCTTATTTACCCCGGGGCACTTTGTTGTTAGGAGATCCAAGACCTGACATTCAACTCCACCAACAAACCTTACCCCAATAACATATCAAGCTATGGGACAAAGGTCACAGGCTGACAGAGCAGTTTGACAGGTGGACCTTTGTGGGTAGAGAGGTCCAGATCAGCTGGACGAAGCCAGGACCCCTATATGGATTTGAGCCTGGTAGTTTCTACCAGCTAGAGTCATCCTATGCATCCAGTTCTTTCTCCTTCTCAGTCATTTCCAAGTGATACACTCCAAGTTTATAGGAGAAATATTTGCTTTTAGTTCCTCAGCGCATGACCTTGCATGCCGTACCGTTATGCATCGTCCCATTTGCAACGGGTCCTACAAGAGTGCAGTCCCTGCCTGCTCATATCTCCCAGCCCTCTGGAGCTCGTCTTCCAACCATTGCCTTGTCATCTCCCTGACACACCATCTGAACAGGTCAGGGGACATCAAACATGACCACTTCCAAACAGCTTCATACCAGCACTTATTCATACTCATGCTCCACAACATTCACACCCTCATTCTCATGTCCCAATCAGATACCAAGGGGTGGGTCACCTTCATTGACAGCGAACATCCCCAGTGGACCAGCCTGATCTCCATTTCAGTCTCACAGCCCACTGGAGATATAGGCAGGTGGGTCCTACACAGAGCTCTCAACATAGGAGCGTGTGTGGCACGGTTTGCGTCCCTTGATACTGCCTTCTGCAACAGAAGGGAGATGCTACCATGTGCATGTCCTACCTTCTGCCTCTTCAAGACCCTCTTCTTGAGGTGCACTT
>NW_017729025.1:5068364-5074937 GCF_001723915.1 Gavialis gangeticus | reverse complement strand
CCTTCTGCCTCTTCAAGACCCTCTTCTTGAGGTGCACTTCAGCTTTTCCCTGCACCGTTTAATTTATGCACACCTTCATCCACAGCCTCACAAAATCCCAGGACATCCGACTAATCTCCTGGCTTTGGCCAATCTCCTGGCTGTCCATTCACCATGCCAGGAAGGAGGTGCTGGCTAGAGGGGACCGGGGTGACTGCAGGGCTCTCTTCCTTCCCCACATCTGTACACATCTGTGAGCTGTTCCAGTGGCTCTTTAGATGTTTATGACAAGTCGTGGGTGGGTACCAGACAGAGCTCCCCACTCAGTGTCCTCCCTTGGCACCTCAATTATTAACCTGCAAGCTTCACCTTTATTCCTGTGTTGTCATTTGCTCTCACAAGACATCACTTGCGCACCTAGTGGCCTCCCTCTTGCAGCTAAGGGGTGTTGTAGCTCCAGACGGGCATAGATCACTGTTCCCGCATAACAAATAGGCCCCTATTGTATGCTTACCTTCTTGCAAATTGAAAGAGCCCCTGAACTTGCTGACGTCAGTAAATCTAGCTAGCCCGTTCCGACTTAAGTGTGCAGAAGCACCGATGTTTACTAAGAAAAATATTAAACAAGATTGGTCCCAAATTCAATTTTAAAGAAACTACATGAATAACATCCTGCAAGCCCAGTCCCTTATATTTCAGCACTCCCCGATACTATTTTTCCTCTGACCAGTTCCTGACCCACCGCACGCTTCTTGTACTAATCCCCAAATTCATAAAGCTGAACAAATAAGTTCCCATATGGCACTACGTCAAACAAGTCTAAATAAGATGTCATAGATTGCATCTCTCTAGAAAACCGAAGCAAGAGATCAGGTTAGTCTGACGCACACTATCTTTGGCTAACCCCCCAGTGCATTTTATCCTCCTCTTTTCCATTTCTCTGTCTTATTATGGTTTGTTTTCCCCCCATCAAACCTTGTTGCAAAGCCTTTTGCATGTAGCAAAGAAAAGCTGTAGCTACTATCATCACTCCCCTTTTGTTAAATATAGACATTATGGTGCTATTCTCCAATCATCAGTAATTTCGTATGTTAATTTTCAGAATTCTTGGATGGAGGCTCTTTGGTCCGTGTTTATTAAGCTCAGAGATTTGCTTCCACCTTGGTTATATTAATTTCTACTTTAATACTCCCATTTCCATTAGCTATCCAGCCTTTGCCCCCAAGCGCAACCACATCTCCTTTACTGAAAACTGAAGTAGTTTTCATCTGCTCCTTGGACTATACTTTGATTGTCCTTATTCTTCTCCCCACATTACCGCACAGCATCCCTCTCCCACCTTTTCTTGTTCTTTTTTTTTTAATCATTATTGGTAGCAGAATAACCTTTTTCTATTTGCAAAGAAGTCTACTGCGGTTCAACTTTTGACAATTCTTGTTTTATCCCCAAACTTCATGGGATGCAACTTTAACAGGAAAGCAAGTAATGGCAATCCCTCTTGCCAAAACTTTCAAAGATGACTAGTAATTCCGGATGCCTTAATGTGTGGTTGTTCACCCCAAGATATGTTGAAGGGGCCTGCTTTTTTTGGAGATGTGTCTTCAATATATTCTGAAAATCAGGTCTCAGCATTTAAATCATTGTCATTTTGGGTTAACACAAGAAATACCTGGCCTCTGTATTTACACTGCATGGACATTCATGGTATTATTTATCATGAACCTGAACTTGACACAACTACACATTTACATGCACACACACACAGGATTTTTTTTTTTTTTTTTACCTTTCAAAAATATTTCAAAGTCTTTTAAAAAAACTCCAAAAGTCAACTAGCCTTAAACCAAAATCTACCCTTCTTTTGAATACTGAAGGCTCCTAAATTAATCAGCTGCATTTGAACCACTATGAAAAGACCAGTCTAACAACATCAACAGATGGATTGTGGCTATGGTCACAATTCTGTTTTAGGATGGGGAGGCAAAGCCACCAAGGATTGACTCACCCTACTGGATTGCACCTAGAAGTCATGACAAAAAATCAGGGCCCAGCTGTGCATGGCAAGAATCAAGTAATCAGAAATGGATGATGGCTCTTAAAAGGTGGTTTCCCATTTCTCATACGTGAACAAAAACCTGAGCTGGAAGCAAGATGCACTTCCTTGACCCACAAATCATCCCACTCCTGTATTCAGCAGATGGGACTCTTCTCCAAGAGGTCTGGGCCTGTTACAACGACAGCTACATCAACTGCGTTAAATATATGCTGAGGAAAGAGTGGGAGATTGCTGAGAAAAGATCTGTGCAACTGATCTGTGGTTACAGTTCAAGGCTAACATACTGAAATCCAGATGACTGCTAAAGCTGTCTTCTCGTGATCCTGAACAGCACTATTAATCTTGCTGCATGAAAAGAAATGTCTATGATGATGTTTGAATAGTATAAGCAATTAGGAGCTGATGGAAAGATTGCCATTACCTTCAATGGACAGTGGATGAAGCTGTTGGCCAATCTTCAGTTAGTTACTCTGTCCCAAAACATCACCAAGGGCTTAACACTGATATTGGTTTCATGGCATGCTATAATCTACCTGATTCCTGAATTCTTTCTACACATGAAAGGTGAGAATGACCCTCTTCCCTTTTGATAGGCCTTGATCTCCTAGCACTCGGCTTCTTTTTTTTCCCCTGCTAATTATTTGTTTGCTGTCCCTTGCTCTTTCTTTGTCTTGGCTCGTATAACTAGTTTTTACTATGCTGTTTTTCTTTTGTACTGGACAGATCTGATCAAGAAATGTCTTGCATTTGAAAGCTTGTCTAACTCTATCCCAACTGTGTAGTTGGTCCAATAAAAAAATACCACCCTAAGGAATCCTGCCTCACCTTAAACAGCACATCACTTCTTTCCATCCCTTTTCTAATTCAATTTCCCACCCTTCCTCCCTCCACCTTCTCTCCTCACTTCTTTCCCCTTAATTAAGAACAGCAGTTTTTTGCCTCACGAAGAAATAAGACAGCAAAAACTGGGCACCAACTTCCATCTGTGTCCTTGAAAATCTCCCCAGTGCCATGGCATTATAGGCATGGAAACATCTTAGCTGCCACGTTCCACCTACACTTCATTACATCTACCGTGCGTTAATACTCCAGAAATTCATTTTGAGCTGTAGACCAAGGACTGGCAACTGTCTGAGAGCAACACTGCGGGAAGGACAGGTGCCAGTGGACTGCTAGTCTGTGAACCCTGGGGAGAGTTACATCCTGTACGAACACCTCAGAGAATAAGGAGCAAATGGGCTACTGCAGGTCCTCGGGGACCATACAGAGGAACTCACTAACTAACTTATTTGATCCTTCTTCTCTTGTTTCATATATATCTATATATATAGATATATCTCTATATATAGATATATAGATAGATATATATATTTGGGGCACTTGTGGACTTTGCTAGGTGCACTGGGTGCATCTACACATGCAATTAAGGTGACGTGATAAACTCCGGGGCACTTTGAACCAGAGTCAGCTGCTCCCAGGTGCATTGTCTATATGTGCGTCCAGGACAGCAGCCATTTGGGCTGGGGAGGAACAGCCCTGGGATGGCAAAGGATACGGGGGGCTAGACCCTGGGCTCTGGGCAGTGGTGAGGGCTGGATGGGACACGATGTTCCAGCAGAGGCCTGGCCCCCAACTGGCTGGGCTGACCGGGCTCTATTTACACCAGCGATCACCACCTACATGCGAGTTTAGTGGCACATATTGATGCCACCATAAGACAGCACTGTGTTATGGTGGAGTTAATTAGTTTACTGTGCCCTCATACCAGCGCACTTATGTTTAGACAGTGACACTGTACTGCAGAGCTAATTAATCCACTCTACAGTAAAGTGCACATGTAGATACACTCACTGTCTACTTCTCTGATGCACAAATTACCAAAATAGGGACTTTATGATTTTTCTGATGAGAATACTACACAGTGCACTTCCAGCATGCTGAACACATACTATAATAAAGAGGTACTTGCATAACCTCTATGTGCCCTCTGCCCGTCAGTTTGCATGACAGCTGTTAGCATGGTGTTATGCTCTGTTGTGAAATTCAGAATTCAAGTGCAAAACATAAGAGAATACTTTGCATTAGTTCCACCTTGTGGATGAATGACATGGTTTAAAGTTAATTAGTACGGAATACCTCTAGAGGGACTGGCTGTGGACCTGTCTGTGAGTCCTTCTGAAGGTATCTTTCGAAGCTCTGCCCACATGATTTTCTATCTCATGGGATTCATCACTGACCTTCGATTCCTAGACTGGGCTGGTGACATAGAAAAGGATGTTTTCCACTTATTTAAAGTTGATCTGGAGGCTGTAGTTAGCTCTCTCATGCATAGGCTTACCGTATTGGTCCTTAGAGTTTTGCAAGAGGAAAGCTAAGCAACTACAGTACACTTTTCCTCGTATTATCTTCAGGAAAAACAGCCAGAAGCTTTAGGGAGAGTGAATATCTCAGTTTTGTTCACCAGAACATTACAGACTCCTATGGGTACAAGTGCCCTAATTCCTGATTTTGGGGGTGTTGATTTATACATTCCTCCCCCACCCATCCGCAGCTCTCACACACCTATTATCTCCCTCTCCTATGGTCTTCACTGCCATGCATGTGCATTTTCACAATTTGAATTTTGCATATTAGCTCACATCTCTATTCCACCCAGGGTAGCACACACACACCAGCAGACTCTCCCTATGCCTGAAGAAGGGTGTTTGTGCCCAAAAGCTTGCAAAGAACAATTTTTCCAACTAATTAGTGCATCTAATACAAGATATTGTATTTACCCAAAGAACCTTGCCTGCTAATTCCTGATAAAACTCAAGGTATAGATTATACCCTATAAAAATACTACCTGAACCCTGGGCTGGTCTATCTGAAGCTTTTCTCCTTATGCCCCATTATAGTTCTCACAACCTAGTGATTTATTCTTGCTGATTGTCCTAAGACTGAACTCTCCTGATCTGGTGGCCTCTGGGACTTAATACCTCATGGGAATTCATCAATGCCAGGCTTATATGAGCTTCTGGAAACGAAGCAAGATTTATCTGGTGGGTCAGACTCTCTCATCTGACAGGAGTGCCATTGTAGCAGCCTCTGAGGATGCTTTGTGAGGTTTGTTTTAAAGACTACAAGGCATTCAGATGCCAAGGAAAGGCCATTATTTCTCAAACTGTAAATAAATCGCCCATGATCAATTTGTAATCATTGTGAAAGACAGTCTAAAGGAACTGGGATTTCATTGCATTGTAATGAAAAATGCTAATACGAGAGCTCCTGAAAGATCTATTGTAGTGCCAAAGGCTGAAAACTTGTATCAGCTTTATGCTTGACTTGTTTTTTATTAAAATTGCTGCAATTTTAATAAAATTACCTAACGGTTTGAATGCCTGTTCTCTCTGCCTCCCCATTTGTGCCTTCTGTGCTTGCCCGATATTCATCACTTTGTAGCAAACAAGCAAACACAAAAGCAGCCCCTTATAATCCCAGATAATGAGTACACGGTGCCAGGGTGATTTTTCAGGAGAGCGAGTCCAGGATTTTAAAAGTGCAGCATATATTTATTGTCAAGATCAATAGTCAAGTCAAATCAGAGCCTTATCGTTAATGGAGCGATTGCCAAAGAAAGAGTAGTGGAGCAGCCGTGCGTTATATAGGAGTTATTCGGGATAAGTAAATCAGCAGGAAAACCTCAACATGACAGATGCTAGTCACATCACTTAATGCAGTACAGGAAAGCCTGGAAACTACTGCAATGCTGATATGGGGGGGGTGGGGGGCAGAACAGGGGCTTTTGATCTTCCAGGAACCCAGCCCATACATTTCAGAAGGCCATGAGAGGCAAGAAGCTTCACGGTCATGTTATGATGGATTAGCCTAATGAAGAAGACTGCAACCTCGCTCCTCCTTTTCTGAGAGACAGCCAAGTTATAATCAGCCGTGGAGGATGGAGAATTGTGTCATGGTGGGACAGTGCACTTTGTATCTAAGTTAATTTGTTACTGACCAGGAGTTTTTGGCACGTAACGGGAGGTGACATGGTACAGATGTACCAGGCTTTCTAGGGTAGAGGATGAATAGCCCGCGTCAGGGAAACTCTTCTGTGAAACCAGAGTCTATCCTTCTTCAGAAAGCACTGAGATACTGTTGACAATGTTCAGTCACTTAGAAGTTGTAAAATGGGTTATCCTAACATGTATGGTAGGAGGGAACCCTACCAGGACATCCATGCGTCTACATCAAAAATACAGACCCCGAATAGAAAACAGCAACTGGGGTGATGGGGGAGAGGCGGGATATCGATAGTGTAACTAAGACAGAAGACAGGGTTTTGGTACCGGAATACTATGACATAGCAAAGCTTTTTCAGGTCATGAGCCAAACTCAGGGCTAGACAGAAACTTGTTCTAGGTTTCCCCATAGTGGTCAGGGCTGACTGGTGCCTCCTGACTCTAGGGGGTGCACAATTTGTGGGCGGGCCTGGGGATGGGCAAAAAGCCCCATATCCACTCCTATACTCCTGTGCCATGGATTAGTGCCCCCCCCCC
>NW_017729025.1:5049458-5068190 GCF_001723915.1 Gavialis gangeticus | reverse complement strand
CCCCCCCCCCCCAGCAGTTGCCTGTGATAGTGGTCCTCTAAAAACTCATCCAAGTTATTCTGAAGCACCTGGGATTTGCCCGAAAAACTCTTCCAAATTATTCTGAAGCGTCTGGGATTTGCAGAAGAATGACGGATTTAGTAAGACCTTAGCCAGGAAACAATTATGGAATTAGCTAGCAGCTACCTGCAGCACAGCTGAAAAGCTTAGTTGTTGAGCAAACCAAGTCAGGTGCTAAAGAAGTAAATTGTTAAGCAAAAAGAGAAAACGCTACTATCAGTTTGTGGTTGGGTTGAAAAACAAGAATGATTTTAGTCTGCAATACTCTCAGCTGGCCTATTGTCGAGATGAGAAAGCAGATTTTACTCCCTGTCTCCTTTTGCCAAACAATTTTGCAAGAACAGCATCCTTAGAGAATACATTAGCACCTTATCTTTCCACATCAAGACAAAGTATATGGGTGCGTGGGGAGGCAGAGGGGAAAACTATGTTCAATTCACCCCTATGGAGATATTACCAGTACAAGATACTGTAACTCATTACCGCACGGATATAAAATCAATAGTAATTAGCTAAAGCGGATCATTCCAGCAAATGAATTCTGCATTTACCCCATATATTTTGTTTTGCAGTCACAGTCGGTGAAGCCTGATGTCACTAAGGTCAAAGGGAATTCTATTATTCACTTCAATCAGACTCAGGTTTCAACCATCTTCTCAAAAGGAAAGGAAAGGGAAATTTCCCATTGCTTTATCACTGAAAAATGTAAAGATGTAGAGCTTTGTTTAGACACTGTCTCCATGAAGTTCTAGGAGCTATGGGTGAATATATGCATACACACACACACACACACACACACACACACACACACACACACAGATGTATGCATGTATATATGTATATGCATACATCTATGTGTGTGTGTATACACACACACACACACACACACACACACACACACATAGATGTATGTATATATGTATACGGGAGCACAGCCCTTGCCAGGTCATGCAGCAGTGCCATTGCTGCTGGTTGGCCAGGCAGGGGAGGGAGTTTCCAATTGCTCTGTGCCTCGGAGGGAATCCAACCTGAGCCAGAGCCAACTGCACCAACGAGGGTGGGATGGGGAAGGGAGTTGAGGGGTGGAGGGCAGAATCTGGAAAGGGCAAATGAAACAGGGACATGAGGCTGCTGTGGGTCTGATTGTGGCCCTAACCCAGGCTCAGGGCAAAAATCAGAGCCGTAGAAGCCGCCTGCGCCCCTCCCTCCACCCCTGCTTTATATACAAATTTAAGACATGGGGCTTTCCCTGCCAGCCCCCGCCACATGATTAGAGATAAATACCTTGGTTTAGATTCAAGTAGATATAGTATATGTCACAGTGTGACCTCCAACCTGATGGGCTGCATAAAATACAAGGGTCTGAAAAAGGCCTAATTCGTTTGGAGCGGTTATATGATAAAAATAAGGTAAAAAATAAAAACTACTTATGTTTCACATGGAAATTTGAATCCAGATGAGGAGGATGGGTCTACTATTATTATTACTACTACTACTATGTACTAGTAATAATATTAATAGAAATAATAATGATGATTATAATAATTTTGACATGTCAATCAAAAGCTTAATAACTATTACAAGTCTGTTAATAGTTTGTTAATAACTATAACAAGTTTGTTTAATAACTATTACTATTACAAATATTACATGTTTGTTAGGGTTGAGCCATTCTTTTTCCCCCCTTCTTTTTCAGTGAGCTCTAGAAAGATATAGAGGCTCCATATACTGTAGAGACATTGCATTTGCCTGTACTTAAGAGGGAAGAAAGTCAAAGTGCCAGCAGTTCTTATTTCTACAGCCAAATACAAGAAAGGATTCCTCACTATGAATAAAAATACATCACAGTCACTCCAGCCTTCCAAATTACCACGACTCATTCTCTACGATGCTGTTTGCATATCATGCGAAGACATCCGTTTCAAGCAGGAAAGTAGACTTCTGAGGATACGATCAGCTGATGCCACTCTACACAAAGTACATAAGAAAGAGAAAGGGGCAATTACATTCATCAACTGACTTGGTCTATTGTGAGTGCCATTTTGGGGATCATTTGTAGGCTGAGCTGACTTTGGGAAAGTAGCACTGCTTTTTTTTTCTGCTTTCCCTAATCTGGGTCAGACACTGAAAATTTAAACTCTCCAATTCAGCTCTATCCGATTCTCTTGACACACAGGGGAACCGGACATGCCAGCGCAAACATAGAAAGTACACACAAAGAAACCTCCTGTTGGATCATTTTAGATTCCCCACCCTACCCCAAGCTGATTAACATTTCCTGCATTTGCAACTTATTCTAGCATTTTATCTGAAAGTACTGCAATTTAATTTTATCTGCAACTGTGGGATTATGGGTATTGCAAATTCTAAATGATCTTTTGAAAGGAAAATATATACTTTTGATGCTTCACCTGATACATTCCCTAAATCAGCTATTTCATCATGCAAGTCGCTTTTGCATTTATTCTTCTTTTATTCATTGTCCTTGGCTGGGATGATGGAGTTGGGGCTGGTCCTGCTCTGGGCAGGGGTTGGACTAGATGCGACCTCCTGAGCAACCTTCAACCCTCATTGTCTGTGACTGTATGGACTTTAAGAGAAACATGCAACCTTGCTTCTGCTAAACAACCCTAGGAAGCCAATACTCTACAGGAGTACTTTTCAAACCTTTTACGTTCAAGGCACCCTTCAGAAAATGCTAGCTCTTAGTTTCCATTCATTTATGGCCACAGAAAAATAATAAAGCAATGCTATTGTTGAAAAGACTTCAGCAAGCCACCAACAGATCAGAATGCTTTTTAACGCTATGGGTTTTGATTTGAAATCTCTGGGGTTACCTCGTGAATTGTGTTTGCACACCTCACAGGGTTAAAGCTGTGTGTCACTGTGCAGTATCCTGGAAAGGATCTCAAGGCACCCCTGGGTACCATTACACCCTGGCTGACAATCACTGCACTACACCCATGTGCTGCATGCTGGCATCACTTTGCCAGTGCTGCTGTGTTCTCCAGAGCTTCATTTTTTTTTTTTCTTTTGTGTTTACTTTTAAAAACATAATTATAGAAGGTATATTTGCTAAAGACAGAGACCCTCAAAAACAGTAAATCAATATAACTGATGTAAAGATGAGTCTGCAGATCAGACTCAGAAGTGTGAAATGTCCCAGTCAACTCAGTGAGGGCTTGACTCCAATGACCAGAGATAAGAATGGCAATGCCATCTTGTTTAACTATGTTATTCTCAACTCAGAAAGAAGTGGGAGAAGTGACAGATCTGTACTATCCATTTCAGATGATGTCCTACCAAGAGCAGCAGTTGGGTAAGCAACCTGATCAAAGACCCATGGAGCCCAAGAAGATAGGCAAGTCCTGCTAAGGGGATGGTGTTGCACGGTTATAATCTGAGCAACCTAAAGTGAGCAGCTTCTAATTCTGGAGTTATACACAGATTTTATTTTTTTAGCAGGGCTCGGAAATCCACCTCCACCATTTCGCTCATGGAAATGAATGAGCAATCTGAAGGGTATATACCGAAGAGTTAAAAGGCTGTGCATGCGTTTTTTTTTTAAACAACATTATTATAAGGAATGTATTTGGTAGCTGTGTTGGTCTGAGACAAAAAGAAATGCAAAAATATAGAACTCCTGGTTCAGAGATAATGTTATTTATTAGACCAACTGAGAAATTGCAATATATATATCAGGCTCAAGGAAAGTTAAAGATAGTAAAAAGTCCCCATATGTAGAAAATAAATTTAATTTTTGCACAGAGGAAGCTGAAGCTGGAAACTGTCCCTCTGGGTCCATGAGAGTGTCTTTGTGAGGTGTCATTATTATACCACATTTGTAAAGTGCCTTTCACATACCAACTTGCTTGAAGTCCTGTACATTGGCTCTTCCGCATCCCAGGAGTAAGCTCCATGACTCGAGATGGGTTTCCTTACATGTTAACAGGGCTTGGAATCTGCATTAGCTTCAGTCCTTTGTCATTACACTGCCCCTAGGGCGAATCCTGGAGCATTGCTCTGCAGCATATGAGGCCCATACACCCCCACTTTGCACCCACCACATTTCAGAAATGGGGTAAGGCAGCTACCTTGCAATGCCCCAGTGGTGCTCTACGGCTGTCTTGGCCATGCTTATTGAAACATGCTCATGGCTGCTCTCAAGGCAACAATGCTGGCACATTTCCAGGGGTTGACACATGCCACACAAGAGGGGGTCTCCACAGCACTCCTTGACACAGCATGGCTGCAAAAATATATTGCAGAGTCCAGCTGAGGGCAGCAAAAATGGTTGTGGGGCTTGGGCTCATGACTTAAGAGGCTGAGGAAACTGGGCTTATTTGGTCTGAAGAAGAGAAGACTGACCAGGAATTTGATAGCAACCTTCACCTCCGTGCAGGGGGGTTGCAAAAAGGATGGAGCTGGACTGGTCTTAGAGGGGGCAAATGACAGGACAAGGAGCAATGGGCTCCAGTTGCAACAAAGGAAGTTGAAGTTAAATATTAGGAAAAAAATTCTCAGTAAGAGGGCAGTAAAGCAGTGGAACAGGCTAGACAGAGAGGTTGTGGGATCTTCTTCCTTGGAGGTGTTTAAGACCCAACTAGACAAAGCCCTGACTGGGATGATGTAGTTGGGGCTGGTCCTGCTTTGAGCAGGTGGTTGGACTAGCTGTGACCTCCTGAGCTCCCTTCAACCCTCATTTTCTCTGGTGATATCTAAGAACAGAACAGGATGTTTCCATTGATGATTACTGATCAGCGTTATTAAGATGACATTCACTTGCAGTGAATACCTTCCTAATTAAGTTTCTAAATGAAATAAATACCAATACATGCCACAAGCATTAACGGCGATGCCCCCCACACAATATGCCTCATGAAAGACACTCACATTTTAACAAAATACATCTTTTGTAGCTTTTAGCAGAATGTCAGATCTATCAGCTGTGCAGGGAGGTGAGGCCTCACTTTGCAATAAGTGGAGGCTAAGGCCCTTTTGACATATTTTTCAGTAGCTTTCCACAAAGATGAACTTTCCTAACATGGATCACATGTGCTGCCTATGGTTCAGTCATACAGGTGTGACTACAGGCCAAAGATGATGGTTGCCTTCAGATTTGGGGTGATACCTAGTTGTCATATTTAACCATATGGTGCTTGGCATCATACTCCTCTGTAGATTAGGGTAGGCTGCACACCTCCAGTGACTGATGGCTAATTTAGAAAGCTAAGTCCAGTGCTGATCCGTCCCAGGAAATGATGCTATAAATCAGGTCACCACTACATCATCCATATTTTAAACAGATGAGAATTAGGTATGGTTGAATGCCTTTGATTGGAAGCCAAGCCCATTCTGATCCCTGCACTAAAGAGAGACTAGAGCAGGCCATTAAACCTCAGTGTTTGGCACACCACAAATAAGGGATGTACTGGAGGAAGATACTTCACACAACAGCTCCTGGGGCAGCAAAGCCAAGTTCTCAGTGGCACCCGCCAAACCATTTGAGATGCAACCCCCAGTTTCCCATTTAAAGGGGTGGTGCAGCAGTAAGGGAGGATGGAAAAGAAAATAAATGGAGAACCTTAGATATCTGGGCTGATCTACAGTTGATGGGATGTTGAAAGAAGGCAACAAAAGGGGGTTCAATCTCTACCTCCTGTTTAATTTCACTTCTTTGCAAATTCCCAACTTCCACATGTTCAGCTGCATCAGTGTGAACCTTGGTCAAATACTAGTGCAGGTACACTGGTGAAAATGTGATTGGTGCAAGTCCTAGTGCGCTGGTTTCAACTGGGTCTGAAAGAAAGCTAGAACTCCAGCAGAGATGAGACTAAACTACATTTTCTCCTCCACCTCAAATATAACCTTAGGATGAAGTTACGGTGCAGTAAACTAGCGTGCACATTTATACTGCTCTACCTCTTCCATGCCCACTCCTTGTTGGGATCATCTTAGCAAGCGTGAAACATGAGGTAGCTTTTTCTACCTGCAAAGCAGAGTAGCTATCTTGCAGGCACTTCCTCAACCTGAAGCAGGGTGTTTGTACCCAAAAGCGTACAAAGAAGATTTTTTTTTCAACTGTTTTAGTCGGTCTAATAAAAGATATCAGATTTACCCAAAGAACCTTGTCTGCCTGTGTCCTTCGACCAGCACGGCTACAACCAATATCGCATCTTATAGAGGAGCACTCTTACCAGGTACTGCATGCATCTGCACAGGTCATGAGCTACACAAATTCACTCTCACTTAATGAGCAGTAACTGGGCAAGGTCTTAAACTTGCTCATGCCAGAAAGAACCGATGTAATCTCCAAAATCGGAGCGGGCACCGGAGCGATTCTCACTTGGCTGAAACTATTCAAATGCATGTGTCACACACAAAGGTTGCAATGTAAAATGGGCAGTAAACAGCTGTTTCACTTCTAAATGATCATAAAAGTATAAGCACCATAAATTAATCCTCCTGCTAGAGCCAGGTGTCTAATTGTTTACGAGAAGTGTTGTTACTGTAGACTTACTAAAAGAGTAGAGAAATGCCATCCGCTGAATCATAAGCTGCTATTTACCCTGAAAGAGTTTTATATAACATGGGTGGGGTGATAATATCACCCATGCGCTGGCCGTACCAATACATCAGTTGTAGCATCTGTGGGGAAAGGCCCTGGAGGCCGAATCCAGAGGTGGATCTCAGCGCTGCCAAGAAAAAAGCACCTCCGAATCTCTCCTGCTCTACCTGGACCAATATTGTGAATGAGGTGGTGGCTCAGAAAGGTGCTCAGCAGCAGACTCGATATCTCCGCACGTTATGAACAAAGCCCCCCTATGTAAGCAGTGTGTTGGGTGAGCTGCTTGCCAATGGTAAATCTTGATAGCCACAGAGTTGAGGATCATCATCGTCCTTTCAGAGATGGGAGGGCTCCAGGAAAAGCTAATGAGGCTGTTGAAGAGTTGGAAAATGTGGCAGACTCCAGGACGCCTCATTATGACTGATGCCAGGCTGCTCCAGCCTTTTAGATCATCAAAGAGGAAGTGCAGGCATGACCTGACCACTGTCCTCAAATGTATGACCTGGATCACTTAGGCTAGATATCAGGAGGCGCTACTTCACGGTCAGGGCGGCTAGGGTCTGGAACCAACTTCCAAGAGAAGTGGTGCTGGCTCCTACCCTGGGGGTCTTTAAGAGGAGGCTAGATGTACACCTTGCTGGGGTCATTTGACCCCAGTACTCTTTCCTGCCATGGCAGGGGGTCGGACTCGATGATCTACTCAGGTCCCTTCAGACCCTAGAAACTATGAAACTATGGATGCCATTGCCAGCTGCAGCAATCAAGCAGCCTCACTTTTCAGAGAGAAGAAGGCTCTAGTGACCCAACGACCAATTTAGACGAGTCTAGAAAATAATCCAGGTAAATATTCCCCCTGTTTCTTGCAGGTATCCATTCCATTTTCACCAGATTGGTTTCAACAAGAGGAGGTCGCAACAGCAGTTGCCCAAAGCTAAGAGGCTATTTGGAAGGGCAGGATGTAGTGAAAGATAACCGGGGCTGAGAGATAAAGAGAAAAGACCACCTTTGCCTATCCCCTACAGCATCTCCATGGAGAGGTCGGAGAAGAAAGCTCCCCATATCTCCAGGGGGGAAAAAGGTGCATGTGTGCATAGACACAGAGTAGGAGAAAGATGTGCTGCTCATAAACAATACAGCAATCAGATGCTCTATTTCCTCCATCTGGCAGCAGTGGTTAGGGCAAGCCTATACACCTGTCAGTGGACCTCTCCTCTCCCATTTAAACAAAAACCAGTGCAAAAAACCACAATGCAATAAGCAATATCAAAAATTCTCCAGACCGGGTCTGCAAAATTAACCGGTTCACATGGCAATGAGGCATGTAAACTACCAACCTAAACCACACCATGGCTCCCTACGTGCTGCTAACTGCATCCACCCCTGGAAGGCAATATGTTTTTATTTGTGGATGAATCAGTTGCTTTGAGCTTATTTTAAGGGTTTGTCTCTTCCTCAATTAATTTTCTTTGGAAACAAAGGAGAAAATCAATGTGCAGGGATGGTTTATACTTCAGTCAAGAGCACAGACTGGTGATATTATTTGGAGAACGGTAAACAAGCCTCCTTTTCTGAAACCCAACCTGCTTTGCCATTGTTCATCTTGTTGATTTAAACGCTTCTTCTTCAATGGGCCTTAATTAAAATGTTAGTGGTCAATATTTCCTTGAAAGCCACTCAAAAAGTTTTTTATTCATGCGTAATTGCTTTGTAGATAATGCCAGAGTAAAACAATCAAACAGCTGGCAAATAAGCCCTCTGTTGGGATATTTTAACACATTTCATGTTCATCTACTTAATTTAAAATCAGTCCATGCCATTCAGTATTTTGCAGGTTGTCAAAGTGGTATTAGGTTGTGCTATTTCCCAAGCACAATGAGTGTAATTCTGCTGTAAATGATTTCACTACATTTTAAATTAATGGAGGTACGTGGGGGAGCACGTGGTATAAAGAGCATGGAGACACCAGCCCAAATCTGTCACGTCCAACACAGCTCATAGGTATATATAAAGGTAAGGTAAACAAAGAGCTACAGATTTAGCTTGAATTTTCTACTCTGGAAAGGAACTAATTAATATTTGTGCTGAACTAATTGCAGCAGTCTGTGGCGTAACTCTTCTTCTTTTCTTTTAATCAGGAACTGCATTTTCAAAAAGTCATTAATATGTATGCCTAGCATTGGATGTCAGCCTAGCATTGGATGCCTATCTGTTTTGTAAAGAATTAAAACTCAAATCTTTAATTAGCAGAACATTTAAACATCATAACTCTGGCTCTTTCAACTCAAGCTTTTACATTTTCCTTCTCTACAACCATACCAGCCTCTTGGGCCTGAAGATCTCAAATGAGAAGCCGAACTACGTGCCTACGTACTGGAATGGGCCCCTCTGACAGATACAGAACCTGGTCCAGCTGATGGCACTCTGCTGTACGAGTCAATACTGAAGATATTCAGGAAAGTTGAGGTTAGATATTAGGAAAAACTCTCTCTCTAGGAGGGTAGTAAAGCACTGGAACAAGTTACCCAGAGAGGTTGGGGAATCTCAATCCTTGGAAGTGTTTAAGACCCAACTAGACAAAGCCTTGGCTGGGATGATGTAGTTGGGGCTGGTCCTGATTTCAGCAGGGGGTTAGACTGGATGCGATTTTACCTTGAATTGGCTATGACTCTACGATATACGAAGCTGTTAGTAATCTTTTAGAAGAGACACATAAACCAGGTGGCACATCCCCAGGTTCCCAATTATCTGTAGCCATTAAAGTTTCTATTGCCCTGGTTATGTAACATAAGCCCGTTACCATAAATGTCAGTTTTCCCTTTATGGGTAATTACATCCAAGATGCCTCAATTCTGATTTTAGACATGTTCTTATCTACACTTGAGCTGTACACGGGCTCATACAATCGTATGTAAGCTCCACTAGCCCATCAGCAATATAGGGCTTATGCAAAAAGAGTTTCTTTTGGACATATTTTACCTGGAAACAATATATTTGGATAGGAAAAGGAGCTTATGGAGAATGGAAAATAACTCGTAGCAGTTTTATCTTAAATAAACCAGTGGCTCAGCTGTTCACGTGTGCCATGTTTTTGCTGCCTGTGACTGGAAAGCATTCGAGATTATAGGCTTTTAAAATCCTGTCTTCCTAATTTTTAAATTCTGCACTCAGTACCGCTAATTTACTTTTTTGAGAAGTGACTAAGTATGTTGGGTAGGTGCTATGGAATGGAAACAAACAATGCAAATCCCAACAGATCTTGAATGACAGCAGCCCTACAATTAGGAAATCTGCAACGTCTAGAAAGTACACTCAGTGTTCAGCACAGAGGATTACTGGGACTCAAAGATAAAAATTAGCAGAGATGTAGAAAGATACATATGAGTAGCTGACAGTGGAAATGACACCACAAAACAGAAAGGAACAAATTAAATTTTGACATCAGGAATTGGGAACATCCTTACCGACCGTTTGAAGACAGGGGTTGCTAGCATCAGGAATTCAACACACACAATTCACAGCAATGCCGAGTAGAAAGAGGCGAGTGTAGAGAAAATGTACTGCCAATTTAGTTTTGTTAGCCTCTAAGAACCAGACCTTTCTACAAAATGATGGAAACACTGCCTTATCTTGCAATTGAATTTTGCAAATTGTCTGTACATATTGGGTAATCAACATAGTTTAAGGATGGTAAATGACCCGAAGTAGACCACGGGGAAATATTCTGCCAAAAGTTCATAGAATAATAAAAATCTTCCATACGCTATAGCCCAGTAATATAATGAGGGAGTTTGCAGCATTTCCATAGTCTATAACGGACTTCATGATCTGCTGATGCAGGGTACAATATGTCTGTATTTTTACGTCTTCCCCCGTGACTTTTTGTAGAGAACATGCTAGCCATCCACCAATGAGTCCAGCCCAAGGATGTTACTGGGTTAGAGCATATTTACACAGCAAAACCATAAGTCAAAACATATACTTATGCTTCTGTTTTCCTGGAGAAACAAAGAGTATAGAAAAGTAATGCTGGAAGGCTATTTAATACAGCATCACAACCATGTAACGTATTCTAGGAGAGATTCTGCAATTCCAATGCGGAGTGCATCACCTCCCCGCCCCCCTCCTCCCCCGAGCTATTAGGCAAACCAGCATCATTTCAGATCAGCCCATCATCAGGTTTGCCAAGGCTTAAAAATAGTGACTGCATTTGAAATTATTTTTAAACATCAGACATGAGAAACTCAGTGCAGATAAAACACTGCATTTGGAACGAGAGGATGAGCTTAAATGAAGCTGTCAGTCATCCTGTCAGTTAGGGAGGCAGACTTATATTTCTAAAAAAAACTTTTGGTGGTCTTCCTGACTGAGGCAGCTGCAATTAACTTCTGAAATGCACCTCAGTGCAGCAATAAAAGGAAATAATGAGGCCATGATCCAACAGCCTGCTAAAATGTCGTTCCTTAGATTGCTTCCCAACGCCAGCCAGTTCTCATCCTTCTCCTCATTTATCTCCCTTTTTAGATCCAGACCACCACCAGCATCTCAAAGAGAATCTCATTCTTCTACTCTCGAATTTACCAACTAAGCAGGTCACGGTAAATGTAAACCCGGTGCTATGCAGGTTCGGCCAGGACCACGCTGGAAGAATAAGCAGTCTCTGTGAACTCCACTTTACTCCATCAGTCTGAGGTGGGTTTTCCTGGTGCTCAAGGAAAAGAGAGAACGATGACCCTTCATCACAGAAGGGTCGAACACGGCGAGCCCAGGTAGCGCTCTTAATAGGTCCAATACACCAGCCCCAAAGTAAGTCTGTTCTTCTTTACTTTGCACATAACACCGTGCCATAGCAATGCACCTAACTTCAAGCTGCTGGCACAGCTCCTGGTCTCTTAGGAGTCATTGGCCATGTTTACATGAGACGCTTACTCCGCAGTAGCTCATTACTACTCTGCCGTAGCATCGCAGGGCGCGAACCATGATGCAACGCTAGTGCACAGTCCTAACGAACTGTTGCACTGTATTGATGAGTTACCGCAGTCAGCGTCACCACGAAGCTGTGCAGAGACACTACTGTGCAGTTATTTAGTACTTGGATATGCAAGTACTAAATGACTACGCGGTAACAACTGAGCGGTCAGCGTCTCATATAGCTGCGGCCTGTAGGTATAAGAATAAGATACAAATTATTTGCAAATAGAGGACTAGTTAATTCCTCGTATTTAGACTACATGGCTTATGGGAGGTAAGACCCCTACCCTTTTATTCCTAGGCTGTATTACTTTCCTGTCTCAAAAAATGTTGTGAAGCATCTTTTGATATTAATTTTCTCACCTTTGTTACGATAAACCTGGTCTGTTCTAAAGCATGGGGGACACGCATACTGTATCTCACCCCTGGCAGAGTCAAATAATGGACTGAGCTGCAAATTGAGTGCAAGTGGTAGCATGGCATTTCCATAACCGTGCTTGTAGCAGTACAGCCAGCGGTCAGTGACAGTAGATCTTGACAAATCCAGATGTTTCAGGACTCTTCTCACAGCCTCTGGCTGAAATTACTATAAAAATCTTTTGTCATTCAAAACTCGCCAGAAGAGAAGAACTAGGAAGGAAGTTTGAGACCATCACTTAAAAGGAAAGAAAAAAAAAAAGCCAGGTCACAGCTAGCATGTTGTGCAAAGCTGGATCAAAAGCAAGGATCTAAGATCCCCTAATACAACAGGAAAGATATCTGGGCCCCTGACAATAGTCAAACTGTGTATCCAAGTCAGGAGGAAATGGACCTGCTTTTGTTACGGGACGTTTTCCCTGCTTGAGGTGATCATCTTTGGACTAGCTAATGATGGCAGAGACTCTGGGATCAACCTGGACTCCAAACACAAAGATCCACCTGAAAGCCAGTGCATACAAATGACCACAGAGAGGCCCAGTCCCCAAGAAGATCATTAAATGTGCCTCCACCGGCAGCCTTTCATCTCGGAGTGCCTGGCTTCTTCCTTAGCCTGCCAGGCCTGCGGAGATGACCACAGCTGGTAATTGCGTACCTGTTGACTCATTACATTTGCCTTTATTAGGCAAAATCAGCAGGACATGCTATGTTAAACAACTGGTGCTCATTTCCCCTAAATGCCCTTAAATTGGGGAGGAGGAGAGCTGGTGTCTGTCTTAGCTACACACCCTTACACACACAACCATGCTCCATGCAAACTAGGAAGACAGCCCTCCTTAGAGCCCAACCTGGGCACCTACCCCCAGCAGAGCATAGCAGATATTTTGTACACTTCTTCCTCAAGCCCTACATACAGCTAGGGTGGTGGTCCTGTTTTTTACCGGACCATCCTGTTTTTAAAACTTTGTCCCCTGTCCATTCCTGCATGAGGAATGGACTGCAAAAAGTCCCGTTTTTCAGTTCATTGGTGGAAATATATGCCAACTATTTGGTTTTGCAATTCTATTGGCTAGAGGTAGCATAGTGCACGGTCCGAAGAAGCAGGGTTTCCAGTGTGGGAGTGAGGTGGCCTTTTATGGTGGCCTCAGGTATGGCTGCTGATTGATCAAGGGGCTCCGTGGCCCCACTCCTGAGTGCTGATTGAGCAAAGGGAGAAGCCCCTCCCCAAGGGGACATCCTGTATTCTGCGAATGTCTAAGTGGCCACCCTATATGTAGCACAAAACTATTTCAGGGTTCCCCCCCCCCCCTTTACAAAAGTTTTATTTTGGCACATGAAAAGGCATGCAGAAAGCAAGACGCCAATAACTCCATTTTTGTCCTTGAGAGCTGTGCGCACACCTGCTAGGGATAGGAGAATGAGATTTCAGCAACTGGAAGTGTTTTGAGGCAGGCTGGGCTCGTTGCCCCTTCCAGAATACATTGCTATGCGCTCGTGCTCTCCTCCACAAGGTTTGGTGGACCTTCCTGGTGAACATCAATGCCTATCACCCTGAGCTCTCCTTAGCCATCCTCAACAAGCTTTGTCATGGGACAGCAGTAGACGATTCGGCTACAGACTGCCTACAGAAGTGCAAATATAAGTACCCACCCAAACCCACCCTTTCCCAATCACCACCTCCATGCCATCAGATTTGAACATGTTTTCTGGTACCCAAACACAAGACTGCCCAGGGGCAAAGAGCATGTCTCACCTAACCACATAGCCCTGAAAAGCAAACCCACTGCTCTGACATGTAAACCAACAGCACACTGGGAAACGAGTCACCCAATACTGGAATGAGGAAGACAGCCTGGGCCTGAAGAAAAAATACTTAATTTTGGTGTCATGGAAACTGAACAAGTGTGTTTCTCCATCAGCTATAGTTTTCCCCCAATTTCTCACAGCCTATAATTATTCACATAGAACGGTGTAAGCACAAGGAATGGCTTTAGTCAACTCTGGTTGATCTCACCTTTAAATTTCCCAAGAGAAACTGTGTAAGACCTCAAGTCTCCAAGCCAAATGTGGATCAATGCAGGGAGGCCACAGCATCACCACCAGGACATTGCCATATCCCACATAGTGAGAGCAGAACCGCCACACTTAAAAGGCTCCACAACTTCACACACCATACATCATGAACAACATCAGGCACCACATGCACAATGGATGGCAACTTGGACAGCAGGGAGCATGAGATGACTGGGCTCAGGATCTGGAGGAAAGGAAGGAACGAGAGCAGCAAGGGGGGCGTGCATTTTGCTCATGTCTTCATCAACAGCCTGGAAGATGGGATTTGCAGATGACACCAAGCTGGGGGGAGTAGTAGTTATGCTGGAGGATAGGGCTAGGATTGTAGACCTAGAGAAATTGGAGGACTGAGCCAAAAGAAATCCCGTGAGGTTCAACAAGGACAAGTACAAAGTCCTGTGCTTCAGACAGAGCAATCCCCTGCACTGGTGCAGGCTGGGCAGCAGCTCTGCAGAAAAGGACCTGGGGGGACAGGGGACACGAAGCTGAACAGGAGCCAGCAGTGTGCCCTTGATGCCAAGAAGATGACCGGCATCCTGGGCTGCATTGGTAGGTTTGTTGCCAGCAGATCCAGGACAGTGTTTCTTCCCTCTATTCAGCACTGGGGAGGCCACATCTGAAGTCCTGTGCCCAGTTTTGGGCCCCCCACTACAGAAAGGATGTGGAAAAATTGGAGAGAGTCTAACAGAGGGCAATGGAAATGGTTCAGGCACATGACTTGGGAGGAGAGGCTGAGGGAGCTGGGCTGATTGAGTCTGGAGAAGAGAAGACCGAGGGGGATTGAATAGCAGCCGTCACCTCCCTGCAGGGGGGCTGCAAAGAGGATGGAGCCGGACTGGTCTCAGTGGGGGCAGATGACAGGACAAGAAGCAATGGGCTCAAGCTGCAGCGAGGGAGGTTTAAGTTGGACATTAGGAAAAACTCTCACAAAGAGGGTAGTAAAGCACTGGAACAGGTTACCCAGAGAGGTTCTGGAATTACCATCCTTGGAGGTTTTTATGGCCCGGCTAGACAAAGCCTTGTCTGGGATGATGTAGTTGGGGCTGGTCCTGCTTTGAGCAGGGGGTTGGATTAGATGTGACCTCCTGAGCTCCCTTCACATCCTAACTTTCTGTGATTCTATGCTCAACATCATGCACAACATCATCCACCACAACATCATGCACATGTCAGACGCCACACAGTGAAAGCATGCTTCCTGCATGTACACCAGAATTTAAAAATTAACTCCCTTGTTTAACACAGGTGCGTGTGTTTTTCTCACTTCAAGACAGATGTGGACAGCTTGGAAGGAGTCCAGAAATTACTAGGGGCCTCAGAAGAAAAACTTAATGGTGGAAAGCTGTAGGAACTAGGGTAATTTAGTTTAGGGAAAAGAAGACTAAGGGGAGGATTTGATAAGTCTTCAAATACCTGAAGGGCAATAACACAGAGGATGGAGATGGGCTTTACTCCCTGACCACAGGGGGCAGGACTAGGAACAGTGGCACCAAGATGTAGCAGAGGTAATTAAGGCTGAAGGTTAGGAGGGACTTTGCGATATCTATTATCAGACCGAGTGAGTAGGTGGAAAAAAGATCTTAGCAAGCATTTGGGCGCCGTCACCCTTCGTCAGGCATAGGCAGTCGCTGCTGGTCAGAGACTCCAAGAAGTGAGAGAAGCTAAAATTGTGGCAGGATGTCAGTGAGAACGTAAATAGGTAGAAATTAGGAAAACAAAAGGTAAAACAGGGAAGGGAGGGGGTAAATAGCAGTGGGGGGGGGGGGGCCAAAGGGGAATCAGGGAGACTCTACAGTCATAGTAATTCAAGGTAGAAAAGAGGCTGTCTGTAAAAAAGGAAATATCTGGCAATTAGGAGGACAATTAGGGGAGGGGAGGGGAAGGGAGGAGAGGACGAGTGTGGGAGGGGGAAAGTAGTGATGACGCGTAGGGGGTGCATGTGTATCCCCTGACCGGCCACACTCGCCACTTAGGCAATGGGCAGGGCGGGCAGGTGGGAGTGCTGGTGCCCCACCTGCTAGTACCAGCCAATCACTGTGATCGCTGCAGCCACTTCCAGGAGTGGCCGTGGCTGTGGCCGCTTCTGGGAGCGGCTGCAGTGATCGGCTGGCGCTCGCTCCCAGAAGCAGCCGCAGCAAGAATCGTCACAGGATTGCCCGGGTCATCATGTCCAGCCCCCTGCTATAGACAGGATCATCCCAAACCATCTAATTCAAGGACCTGTCTAACTTATTCCTAGAACTACACAATTAAAACAACAATCTGCACAATCAACCCTCAGTTCAGAGCCATATTGCCCAAAGCCTGCAAAAGTACCCAAACCTGCCACAGACAGAGTAGGGGGACAAGATCTGACCTCAAGCATGAGATAATCACAAGACCTAGCTGCATTTCTATTTCCATCATACTGAGAGAATAAAATTATCAATATGGGAAGGTCTTTAAATGCTTTCCATTCCCATAATATCTCATTAATTTTGAAGCATATTCTGAAGACTCGTTTTATAATACCATGCAAGGGAAAGTGATAAAGAAGGAATACATTTTGTTTCCTCCTATGCTAACACTTGCACCGTTGCTTTATATTAATTTCTTTATTCACATTCATTACTTTGGCCTTCAGTCCAAAAAATACATATCAAAATTTAATCACACGAATGGGGGTTCTAATAAATGAAAGGTCAAAAAAAAATGATGATCAAATAACGGATCGTCGAATATTGCCAGGTATCTTGGATGGAAATTAAAAATGCCAGTGCAATTGGTATGCAAGATTTGCTGCAGACAAAACCAAGCAAACACAATTCAAAGAGGCAGCACAGAAAATAATGAAGCTGCTGAACTATATTTTCAGTCCCTGAATTATGTCTCAGTTACGGTGGCTAGGAGACTGACACCAACATGTGCAAGGAAGTGGGTGGACAATATGCTTTGCATTATGCCACAAAAAAGTGTGGGACTCAGCTGACACAAACCAGAGACTAGATTCATTGATTCATAGATTGTAAGACCAGAAGGGACCTTGGAAGATCATCGGGTCCAGCCCCCTGCACCCAGCAGGAAAGATAACTGGGGGTCAGGCGACCCCAGGAGGTGACTGTCTAGTCTCCTCTTGGAGATTTCCAGGGTAGGTGATTGCACCTCTGGAGAGAGCTTATTCCACAGTCTGGACACCCTGATTGTGAAGAAGTATTTCCTAATATTGAACCTGAATCAAGCTTCTAGGAGTTTGTAGCCATTACTCCTGGTTTTCCCCCTGGGTGCCCTGATGAACAGTTGCTCGCTAAGTCCTTGATGTACCATACTAAAACAACATCTGGCATTTTTGGATTCACCATGGATTTGTTTCCTAGAAGGGGACATCAAATTGGCACCAAAGCTAGGTCGCTAAATAGATTGCCATTTATCGCCTTTCTGTCCCTACAGAATACAAGGTAAATCCCACCTTCAACTTGAAGGAAATAAAAGTCTTCCCAATGCCCTGAACTCCAAGTTCTCTCCATATAGCAGGTCACTGGAAAAAAAAAACCCTTTCTAATCATAAATCTGAGGACCGATTCAACTAAGCACATAAGCAAGCCCATCCCAACAGGCACCTGACAGGTTTCTTAGTACCATGCAGGAGCACGGGCTCACCCAAGTCTGTCTCTCAAGCCCGAGCTGCAGAAAACATCCAGTGGTTTGTAGGAAAAAAAGAGTCCAGAAGAATGAACTAGAGTGGAAGGGGGAAAGGGGCATTTCTTCCTGACCCTAGAAGGTGACCAACAGAAAACCTGAAGCATGAGATTTCCAGTTTCCTCCCATCCGTGCAAGCAACCTACAGGAATCAAGTTTCCTTTCAACCCCCACATGCTCCCTGTTCTGGTAACTGCTCCAAAAACTATGCCTTTCCTGTCTTCCACATGTTTTCTTTAAACGTACAAGCTCCATATTAAAAATGAGTTCATTTTCCTTCCTCTATTCCAGAGCTTCATTCCTCTACATACTTTCATAGTAGGCAGGGTGGGAAGGGACCTGAGCAGATCATCTAGTCCGACCCCTGCCATGGGCAGGAAAGGATGCTGGGGTCAAATGACTGTCTGGCCTCCTTTTAAAGACCCCCAGGGTCAGGGCGAGCACCACTTCCCTTGGAAGTTGGTTCCAGATCATAGCTGCCCTGACTGAAGTCGTGCCTCCTGATGTCCAGCCTGAATCTACTCTCCGTCAACTTATGGCTGTTGTTCCTTGTTACCCCTGGTCGCGCTCGAGGGAACAGGGACTCTCCCATTGCCTGCTGGTCCCCTTGGCCAGTTTATAGACAGCCACCAGATCACCACTCAGCCTTCTCTTGAGGAGGCTGAACAGGATCAGGTCCCGTTGCCTCTCCTTGTAGGGCCTGCCTTGCTGTCCCTGACCATGAGAGTGGCTTCCTCTGGACCCTCTCCATGTTGTCCACTTCCCTCTTAAAGTGCGGCGCCCAGAACTGGACCCAGTACTCCAGCTGTGGCCTGACCAGTGCCGCATAGAGGGGGAGGATCACCTCCTTGGACCTGCTCGAGATGCATCTGTGGATGCATGACAAGGTGCGGTTGGCTTTCCTGACTGCTTCCCCACACTGCCGGCCCATGTTCATCTTGGCATCAATGATGACTCCAAGATCCTTTTCT
>NW_017729025.1:5039655-5044458 GCF_001723915.1 Gavialis gangeticus | reverse complement strand
AGATGCCTGATTTTTTAATGAGGATGGGGTGAGAGACAGTGTCCAAGGCCTTCCTAAAGTCCAGGAAGACTGCATCCACCACGACACCTCCACCAAGGCTTTTGTGACCTTGTTGTAGAAGGCCACCAGATTGGTCTGACAGGACCTGCCCCTAATGAACCCGTGTTGGTTGCCCCTAAGCATACACTCCCCTGCTGGCCCCTCACAGATGTGCACCTGGATAATTTTCTCAAAGAGCTTCCCCAGGACTGAGGTAAGACTAACGAGCCTATAGTTTCCTGGGTCCTCTTTCCTCCATGTTTAGAGACCTTCTCATTTCCAATCTGAGTTGTCCATGGCCAGGCTGCACTCCTTTGATCTTGTATCAATACTGCCTCTTAACTAATGCAGTTCTTGTCCTTCTCCAGTGTTCACCCATTAAATGCATTTATGAAGCGTAATCGTGCTCTTCTCCTCAAACTTGGTTTTGGAAACTATACAAGCCAAGCTTATATAAGCCAAGGTCCTCATTACCCCTAGTCATCCAAGCAGCTATTTCCCCTCTACTTGTTCCCTTTTAAATTCATCTGCATTTAATACAGGGGGTCAGAACAACTGGGGACTGAACTCAATTGCCCAGGAAGCTCCATCCATCCCATGCACTTCTATGCCCCAAACTGTACACAAGATGCCCAACAGGACTTTGCCAGTGATGTGTACAGTAGTGTAATACAAGAAACACCTGCAAATGCCATGATTTTGAGCCAATAATCAGAGCTTGGCAGGGCACTGTTGAGGCATTCTTTTCCATGGAGACTTTGATCGTGGATGTGTGCCAGATGGATCATCTGCTCCAAATAAAATCAGGCAGGCTGCAGCATATAACTACAGCAACCCAGGCCTTTAGGACCATTCTCAGTTTTCCACATGATATTTTTAACATACTCCTCTCCATAAAAGTAACAAATTCTTTTTTCTGTCTTCAACTTCATGTACCTTTTAGGCATCTGCTCCTGGTTTCTGGCCTTGTTTCCCCACCACCCTTATTTACACTACCCTGCTGCTTCACAGTGTATCATGACCCTGCACAGATAAGCATTGAAAGATTCTCCTGGGCTAGCTGATACAGTACCAGGACATACAGATCATATTATAGTTTCTATTTATCAAACAAAGGGAAAGAAAGCACCATTGTTGTCTAGGTATGACTGTAATTGGTGGGTGCATCTAAGCGAGACACACTACTGAGAGGTAGCATAGTTTACTATGCAGTAAGCACGTGTGTCTACAAGTGCATATGCTTACTGTGCAGTAAACCTAATTGATCATGAGTAAATTTGCTACCTGAAAATGCAGTAGCAAAATTTACTTGTGATTACTTATTGCACAGTAGCGCTCATGTAGATGCCTAACCAGGAGCAAATCTGCTCCCAGTCAGCTGGTCATCAGGGGGTTGGAGATTGCTCCATGCCCCCGGGACCTACCTGCTGCTGACTTGGGCTGTGCCACCAGAGCCCAGGCAGGGACTATGTCCCCCTGCCCGGGCAGCAGGAAGCTCCAAGCCCCCCTGCTCCAAGATCATGATCATGGGATGGAGACTAGAGAGCATGTTCCCGCACTCAGCTCTATGATTGCAGAGCTGGGTGGTGAACAGGCTCCCCAGTCTGTTCCCTAACTAGCTCTGTAATCACAAAGCTGGACAGAGAATAGACTCCCCTGCCCCCACCAGCAGGGAGCTCCCAGCACCAGCTCCACAGTTATGGGGCCAGTGCAGGGAGCTAAGGATCAAGGAGCTGAGCAGGGAACAGGCTCTCCAGCCCCCATCCCATGATTGCAAAGTGGGGGCTGGGAACTGTCCTCGTCAGGGGCAGGTCCAACCCTGTGCCTTAAGTGGGGGATCAAAGCACAAGGCTTAGGAAGAGCTGCAGGGGTGGGGGATATCCCAAGGGTGGGGGATATCCCATCTGCAGGGGTGGGGGATATCCCAGGGGATATCCCAGAGGCTGAGACCTGGTCTGTCCCCTGCAGCTTTCTGTCTCCGATCAGTGAGCCAGGGCCAGGAACTCCCTGCTGCTGGAGCCAGGGGACAGTGGCCCTGCCCCAGCAGCAGACAGCACCCCAGGTGCAGGGAGCAAAGTCCCATCCACAGCCAGGCAGTAGCGTTCTCGTGGCCCAGTGCTCCCTGGCAAACCACAGGCTAGCACCAAGGGGGAGCAGCAGGGGCCCACTGCAGGGCCCTAGGAAGTGGGAGTACTTTGCTGCCATTAGTGGCAAATCTGCTCCCACTTCCCCTATCTGTGTGGACGCCTACCTGGGCACCTTTACTTATGAGTAGTTTATTCACAAGTAAATTACGCCTGGATTTAATGCACGTGTAGATACACCCAAGGACACCAATATTCAAGTTCTGGCAGTCACACTGCTATTTGCAAAATGCAAGGGGAAAAAAAATGGTTTAAGGGCTCCAGGGAACCTCTGAAAAATGAACAGACACATATTCCACCTCCATGTCTCTCTCACCCCTCCACAGCATTACTGATAACACACTTCTTTAAAAGAATGCTGGAGTCTATCATTTAAACTCTGTAAGCGTATTATGAATATATCAATGTAAGCGGCTCATGCAGTTTAAAAGGGAATTCTTTAACATACCCTGACAAAGGGACCTGAAAAACACAGGATGTTGAAAGACCAAGACATGTCAGATTATGTAAAAAGGTACCTTCAGATTTACTGGAGTAGAAACACTGAAAGCCTCATCATCAAGAACAGCTTTTATCTCAAATTGTGCATGCATATATCAAGTACAGGACGTTGTTATAAATCCCCAACTGTAAACTCACTGCACTAATTACTGCAATAAAGTTAACACAAACCAGTTAAAGCATGAATCTCTTTTTCTATGCAAAAAATCCTCTATATTCTTTACTCCCCTCCATGCCAGGTGGACTTGGTCGCATACCAACACTGTGGTAAAAGTAAATCAGGAGCCAGCCTTCTTATCATTCTAGCAGAGTACATCATTATCTTCATCCAAACCAAAAATAGCATTCAGGGAGAGAAGAACATCATTTCCTCTCCACCTTATCAAATTCAAATCAAGTTTCCACTGGCTTTATATAATAGTTATATACTGGAGGGGGAAGTGGGGGTGGGAAACCTAGTGTATTAAACAACAAGCTGAACATAATCTGCTCATTTTCTTAACATTTTTACATTCTTTTCTGACTTTCTGTGAGAAACCATTTTCCCCCCATTTCACTCCCGTGAAGATCTGACGTCTCTGTGATGCCACACACGATATATGAGCAAATTACAACTACTGCAGCGTATCTAAACAAGCCGTATATTAAAAAAAAACAAGGTTAAGGTAAAGCTGACGTGCCTGGGCATTTAAACTCTACACGGCTACATTTCTGTAGAAGGTTCACAAAGTAATTCTGCAGCCGCCCAGTGAAACCAGTCCTGGGATTTAATTAATTATTGACATCAAATTTGATTCTGCATTCTCACATTAGGATTTGTGCAGCGGGTGGAAAATTAGGGGTAAATCTGAACTGCTCCATGTGGGGACTTAGCAATATGACTCCCATTAACATTAATGAGAGAAAGAGACAAAGCTAAATCCCTGTGTGCAGCACTCAACATTTCCCCCGCAACATCTTTTTTTTTTTTTTTTCCAGGCTGAGAAGGAAACTGAGCGTTATGATCTCCACATTAAAGACTCAGTGCTCCCTCTTTATAAGGCTTCTCTTGCAGACCAGTGATTGCACGTGCAATTAAAGGGCATGCCCTAGAAGTCAAACATCTGCCACAATTTAAGCTAGTTTCCGCCACGCAAGTCTAGGGCTGCGTGCTAAAACCAACCCCTGGAAGCCTTCTGACTCTGCTTTCACAAATCCTGGCTTATTCATCTCACAGCCCAGGCTATGTCACCCAAAATTAGGCCTGGAGGATGAATCTTCCTTGCTAGGTTATAGATGTGGAATACCATATTTTCTTGCATACAACGTAACCACAGATAAAACACTCACCTTGTTTTTGGAAGGTGCAGGAGGATTTTTACAGGGCCGTGGTCAGTGTGCAACATAAAGCAAGTTCTCCTGAGAGCAGAGGGTGCCCAGGAAGTGTAGCATCCTAAAGACAGTCTGGGCAAGACAGCAGAAACGTCCTGTCCACTGTGGGCTCAGGGCTCCCTGCCCTGCTGCCTTTCCCTGGGGAGCCCTGTGCCACCATTGTAATGCACCTCTCAGGGTGCAGCAGCAGTGGGGGGCCATAATGTCAGACCATTGCTGTCCCCACTGCTGCTGGGTGGGCAGGGGGTGCGGGGCTGGTGCAGGGCTCCCCAGGGAAAGGCAGCAAGGCAAGGAGCCCCGAGCCGCAGCCCACGTCCGGCCCTGCTCTGCTCTATTCCAGCCATGCTGCCGGCAAAGGGGAGCAGGGACGGGAGAGTGGGGAGGTGGGCATACGCTCTGCATTTCCATTTTGAAAACGTGGTCACCCTAAGTAACAGGACTGCCAGTTCTTTACTTTAATTGGCTCTTTATATAAGTTCCTTTATATAAGCTCACTTGCTGCTTCAAGCATAATCTACTGTGCTCAGCCACTAGCTACAGCTGTGAGAGGGTTAACACAGGACTCTGTCCCTCCAGCTTGCTGAGCCAGACAGACAGCATCCCATCTTGGCAGCTGCGTAGTCCACCCAGTGTCTCCAAACTTGCTTATTTTCCAGCGCCCCCCAAAACAACAAAGCACCAAAAAAAATCCAGTTCCCCTGCTTAAAATATGAACCTTTTTTTTTTTTTTTTTTCTGGGGGCACTAAT
>NW_017729025.1:5027748-5039590 GCF_001723915.1 Gavialis gangeticus | reverse complement strand
TTTTTTTTTTTTTTGCTGGGGGCACTAATATTGAGAAAAGGCACATATTCTATACAAGAAAATACAGTATGTCAAGAGGAGAGGGAGGGGAAGCACTGTTTCTACAACTGAGTACAAAAGTTTTCCTGCAAAAGTCCTTTGCTCCAAACAAACAGTTTGGCTGCCCCCAAACTGTGATGCTCTGGTGACTACACAACTTGCCAGCCCCCATTCATGCAGATCTACCCACAATCTCCCAGCAACAGAGACCGATCAATGCCACCAGCTTCACTTTCCAGAAGCAGAAACTGAGGCACAGAGGTTGCATATGGGTTGGCTGAAGTCAGACAAGAAATCAGAGCCAGAGCCAGGACTCAGGACCTGAAATCTATTCACACGTGTCCTGGGAAATGCAACCAACAGCAGCTGTGTACTTCGCCTGTGGCCACCCCACTCTGCAACAACCAGAAAATAATGGCAGCACAAGATCTGCCTGGGTTTTATTCTTTTGTACCCAAAGCCCTGGCTGTGGAAACATCTGGCTAGGGCTTAGGCTTCCTACCAAAATGCTTGTTTGTCATCCCTGACCTCTCCCAGAGATCCCCCAGACACCCACAAGATTAGCTGATGTATTCAAAGGAAAGGTGTGGAGGCAAAAAACACATCAGCAATCATTTTTAACTGAGGGGCGCAGAGCACATCTCCACAGTAAAGGGTAAATGGTGTGCTATGAATAAAACTGGCAACATGCTGCCCTTGCCTCTCCCTGGCTGTCGAGTTAGAGAGCCCGAAGAAAAAAAGTAGCAGTTGCTACAACCCAGTGCAGGGGCAAATAGTGAACACTGTGCTGATTAAACTGAGCCTGTTTAATGGAAACGCACCACACGCTGGAAACTAGGGCCGTGCGAAGCTTCAGTCCCTGATTCGATTCGGCGGAGATTTGCCCCGATTTGCTGGCCAAATCTCTGAATCTGAATCGAAGCAGAGGACCCTTTAATCTCTCCCAATCGAAGCAGAGCCCTCCGAATCGACTCAGAGAGATTCAGAAAGATTTGGTGATTCGGACATAGACACAGCTTTAAATGGTCTGGGGGGTCCCCCCACGTCTGATCACCAAGCTGGGGGCCCCCCCAGCGCACTCCCCAGCAGATGCAGAAGTGGACACTTCCACATTTGTTCAGTGAGCATGCACTCTCCCCCACAACCCCCGCACTCCTGTGGGATGCTCCATCGCAGTGATCGCGAGCCATGCCTGCTACCTTAAGGTATGTAGAAAAAACGTGTAAAGCTGTGTCTATGCCCAAATCGCTGATTCTCTGAATCAGCATTGAATCTTCAGATTTGGATTTGGCTGAATTGAATCAGGGACAGTGATCCAAATCAACTAATCGAATCACTGTCCCCAGTTCGGGCCAAATCTAAATAGAATAGGGCCTGCTTTGCACACCCCTACGAAAAACCTACAGCCCTGCCTCATGCTTAACTCCATACCCCAAAGGGACCGTTCCAGAAAGAGACCGGCAAGCAGAGATTTCCCCACAAAAGAGGTTTTGCTAGAATCAGACATTTAATCCTGGTCCAGAAGAGATTTTTCAAACAAGCAGAGTTCTTGCACAAATATTTCATCTCACATGAAGCACAGTAGTGTGTATATATACAGGCCTCAAACCCATTTGTTTTTCCATTCTAATTTCCAAATGAATTAAAAAACCTTTTCTGGTCAAGAGTCTAACCTATAATTCTACCTTCTATTATTCAGAGGATGCCTCCTGGCCTTGCGTGCATAGAGATCAGCAAAGTAAGAGGATTAAATAAACATGTTCTCAATCAAACAGTTCATATGGCTTGGAGTAGAATAGGGTGAGTTGTCCTGGAACAAATGGTAAAACTTTGATTAGCTTTGCTTCCTTAAACTGCAAGACTTGTTTGGAAACATAAGCTTCTTTCCTTTTCAAAGGGGAGCTCCTCCTCTGTAACCTGGTCAGAGTTTTTCAGGAGAAAGTATAACAGCTTTTTCCAGTAGAGGGAACAAGAGATGTAAGGAACAAGGCATCTTAAGTGAATGGAGGTCATTCCGATGTATGACAAAAGATGGTTTCTGTTCCTATTGAGAAGTTAAGAGTTTAGAAAGGCAGAGAAAGGGAGTGGGAATCGAGGTGATCCCCTACCAAAAAGACACCCTGCAGACAGGGAATGAATTAATATGCTTCTACTGAACATCAGAGGGAGAAGACCAGGATGGACTCTGGATGCCTTTACAAACTGGATCTTAGGAGAATTAGGTTTGGAGAGAAGGTTGTCTCTCCAGGAAATGTCTCTTTATCACATAATCAGTTTGCTGATTAGTTGAGACCTATGCTGAGCTGGAAATAAAACCTCTTTTGAAAAGGATGCAGCAGGGGAATCCTTGGAAATTCTCTGCCTGACCAGAGGAAGAGACAAACATTTTCTTTCTAAGGACACACAAGAACATAGCAGATACGTTATCCTTTTTTTTCTTTTTTGTAGGTTAAGAGTTAACAGCCTGTACTCATAATTCAAACCAAAGCTGAAATTTAGATACAGGAAGACTCGTGTTTAATTTTCCTTAATCTGTTATTCCCTCTGTGCCTTACTATTCAAATAAAACCTGCTTCACTAAAGAATCTTGTGTGTGTTTGGAAAGATTAACCCAGATCTACCCGCACTGAGTAAGATTAAAGGTCTGAGTAGCATCACCCCCACCCCATGGATCTGTCCTGGAAGGACATCAAGGTGTTCACACTTGTTCCTGTCAAAGGGGCCAGAATGGGAACTGCCACCTCTCAATGCAGGTTAGGCAAGATGCACCCAAGGGTAACTGAGATGCACCAATACCAGTGGAGTAAAGTTCACATACACACACGTGCACACACACATGTATGCACATGCACACACTCACAAGCACGTCCATCTTCCTTTATGCTTCTGTGCATCTCCATGGCTTGACACTGCAATGACTGTTGTTAGGGTTTTTATAAACTCAAGTGCTGGGTTCAGTGAGAGCATTTGAAGCAGGTGCCAAGATCTAGAAGACGAACAACTTGAGTGCTCTTTGATCTAAAACTCTTGAGACACCTTTAAAGGCAACAGATGCTAGACACCAAGAATAGGGAACATGCAGATAGCTGCAAAGGAATACCTCACCTCACTCACACTTGTGAGTGGTATGGACTTAAGTGTCTCATTGGCATACCCTGGATTTTGGAAAGAAGCTTCTGGCTTCCCAGAGATATCAGCGCAGCTTCACCTCTTGTTTCCTTATACTGCATGTGTTTACATATGCAATCCATTTCAAGCAATAAACTCAGGTGCAGAGTTTATTGCTCCCGGGTGCACTGTTTGAGTATGCGACAAGGACTGTAATGGTTAGAAAATTCTATTTAGAGGTTTGCTTTTGGGAATTGGCTTGGAGGTAAAGTAGATATGTATTAGAATAATGGTCCAGGCCAGCAGCAAGGGTTAATTGTTTTTTTTTAAAGCCTGTTTGTGCCTTCAAGTCCCACTGTGCCTGACACAGGCAAGCAGCAAGCAGACACATAGGCTAGGATATTGAAGACATGTACCACACTGTCCCATAACAGAGATAAGGGACTCTGCCATAGTGCCCAACTGCAGGGCCCTTGAGTTTTCCAGCTTTGGGGAAAAGACCAAATTAGGAGAAGACCAGAAAAACCCAAATTAGGATGTGTGCATGTGATGGGTTTGTGAAACAAAGGAATATGTTGACAGGACTGAATGTGGACAATATGACGACCACTGGGAGATCAATCAGTGGTGCCCAGAGATGAAGAGTCATCAGAAGGGGAGAAAGAATATAAAAGGAGAGATTTCAGAGCAGCAAAGTGTCCACAAGAGGTGAACCCAAGGCTACCACAGACAGAGGGCATACCACCAGCCCATCTCACCCACCCCACTGGGGAGTGGGGGTGGGCCTCAGCCTTCGACATCCAGGCTATTGACATCTGACACTCAAGAGAGAACCCCAGAGTGAAGCTCATGTACTGGTCAGCATCTGTACTTTCATTTAATTAGAGTGGTCATTAGTCTGGGGTGGGGGGTGGGAACGACCTCTCTGACTTCTTGTGCAGTTACAGGAATAATACATATGGTTTTTTACCCTTATTTTTACCTATTGCCAAACACAAAATCCATACCATCTTTAGGACCTGGTGTTTGACAGGACCCTTGGGCCCAAAATTTCAGAGAGATTCCATGGAGATTTGGGTGGTTGGTCCACCCAGACGTTAAGTTTACAAGGCAGCAATATTTAAAACATTTTATGTACAATAGGTAATGTCCTACATTAGATTATTAACACCTTGGTGCCAGGAAACTCAAGACAAAAACTAAGGAACAACAACCCAAAACTGAAACTTCCTTCACAATTTCAGGCACCTGAGTTCTTCCCCTTTTACTACTGGACTATGCAACTATGCAGCAGCAACAGCCTCTCTTCATTAAGATTGCAACTAAGTTTATAGGATCTTCCTTATTTTGGCCTTCTGAAATACACAAGCATAAGAATAACACCCCCAGCATTGGTAGGAGAAGTCTAAGACCATGATAACCTTTTATCCCATGTTTGAAGGCAACTGGAGATGGATGCTCATGAAATCATGAGTCCTAACAGAAAGTATTGGTCAAAACCCAGAAGAATCATTATCTTGTGTTCCTAATTTTGTAGCAAGCAAAAGAAAAAGAGAGATTTGTAAAGCAACAGGACTGCCTATGCAGCAAAATGAAGATGTGATTGTAACACACACTGGCATGAAGGGCTAGTTAGCATACAGGACTGGTAGTGCATACTAGCCCCAGATTACAAACTATAGGGACTAACAGTACATAACCTGGTCACTAGCCCTTGTGAGGCTGCTGCTCCACTGTGTTTGTGGCTTGCTAACAGCCAGACTGAGAGACCACATATTTGCTAGCAGGTATTATCATTGTGCCTTTATTTTCCATATCTCTGTGGCCTTCTCTCACAGATCTAGTGCACAGGGCCAAAAATATGGGAATTCAAAGTAATTATGGAAGTTATTTAAAGGTTAAGTGGTAACATCAGGGTGGTTCATTGGTTCAGACAGGCTTAAAATAAGGTATTAAACGGTATCTGGAGACCTTTCACTAGAAAGCAATAGCCAAATTGTGATAAGATCCCAGCTTCTATTAAAGTGCCTAGAACTGAAGCCTCTAAGGAAAGCCACAGCTTAACAGACACTTGATGCAGACTGGAGGCCAATCTGGGAGATCCAGTTGTAGGATTGAGGTCCTCAGCAATGGGGACAATTTCTTGGAGGGGCTCAATACTCAGGAGCTACCACTGCTCTGAAAACCCAGCCCTGAGCCTGTAGCTGCTTTCTAAGGCCACCCAGTCACTAGGAAAGCTTGGCAGTGAGAAAAGGAAGGAGGGGTTCCTGCAAAACATAAGTGCCCTTGATAAATGGCATTGCATTTGCAAGGGGGCATCCTCCACAGTCAGATGATCCTGTTTTCCTGGGCAACATACTGGGCATTTGGCAAAGGGAGGTGAAGAACATGGGAGTCTTCTAGTCAAGTGAAGGAAATCTCTCTCCTTTGTCTTTCCAGTCCCCTCTCCTTTCCAGGGGAGAGGGCAGTGGAAGGGTTGGGATGCATGAGGGGTGGCCAGGGGAGGAGAAGGGCATGAGGTGCAATGGAAACAGAGAAGTAGGAGCATAAGGGATGATAGAAGGAGCCATCGGGGTAGTAGAAAATGGAACAATGAATGCAAGAGAGTCGCTTCAGGCTGCCAGGGGCAGAGCGAAGGAGATCTTTCACCCACAGGGTGGACTCTGCAAGGCACGTGAAGGCCCCCTGCCTTGCAGTCACTTTAAGCTCATCAGGGGACCTGCCCAACATACAAAGCTATAGCTAGAGCAAAACAAATGACAGATACTTCGGGTTGATGCCTAAGTAAAAAAGAAACGAAAGACAAAAAGAAGGGAGGGGGAGGAGGGGAGGGAATGGTCAAGGTTGAATTGAAACCGAGTATTTGTGGGGGGGGGTTCAATTAAACTTAACCACTCCCCCTCCTCCAAATTTTATATCCAATCAAACAAAAAAAACAAACAAAAAAGGTCTACTTAACCCCCCAAAAATTATGCTGCTGTGTTTTCATGTTATGTATTCCATTTTCGCCTTTAGTTAAATTTTTTTTTTTTTTTTTCCAACAAGGAAGTGCCATTTTGGAACAACACAAGAAAGGATTTTTGTTTGGTTTGTTTTCATTTAGTGTCAAACACTCCTGGTATTTCCAAAATGAAACCATTCATTTAAAAGTGACAAAACAACAGGTTTCAACATAAATAAATAAAGCCCTCCATTTTTATCTATCACTTGGTCATCATTATTCAAAACAGTGCCCCTAGAATAAGTGAACACCAGAACTGGTAAAATGTGTGTGCCTACGCGTGGGTGGGAAGAGGAGAGAGCCAGTGGAAAAAGTTTTTCATGCACAATTCATCGTTACATTTTGTCAACAAGCTGTATTGTTGCCAGCAAGCCTATAGTTGAGAGATGGAAACAAAATGTTCTGTGGTTCACTTTTTGAATAATCCACCTGCAAGCTGTAAAAATACAATAGCTTTTCAAAATTTAAATCTGAAGCTGAAGATTCTCTTTATCCCTTAGATAAAGTCCTTGATCCAATATTAATGTCACTCAGGTTGATACAGTCTCCTTTCAAAGGACAGACTACAAAGTGAAATGTAGGTGCTTGGGAAATGCATTTCCCCCATTGTACATTTTTTTTTAAACAGCAAAAATTCCATTCCGCAATGTTTTAGGGTTTTATGAAGAAACATTTTTTTTTTCTAATTTTTGCTAAAAATTACAAATATTTAGTTTTTAGGTGTTTGGAATGAGCCTCCACTTTTGAAAGAAATGGGCTTTTCCCATGCATCTTTTCTTTTCCTCCTGTTTTATGTTGGCTAGATTCAATCTGCACTGGGTATCTTGAGGCCATCACCATGACTGGCTGCCTAGATGCATTTGAGTGTAAATATTTGAAAGAAAATTAGTGGGAAAGCACAGCTGGAACCTGAAGATTATTCCATATTCAAGAAGCAGCTCTCCATTTCAATCATAATATGAATAGGTATAAGTTGTATAAAGATAATATACATCAAGCATAAAACTAAGAAAGTAGCGTGGTATATAACATGGTATATATAAAGAGGATAAAGAACCTCTTCCAAAAATCAGCATCAATCTTAGCTGGAAAGGATTCAAACATTAAACAGTTCCAACCATTTCCAAAATGTCGTATCTGAAACCTTGCAAGGAACAATGTTTCCAACTATTTTGTTGATCTAATAAAAGATATCACATTTGCCCAACAAACCTGGTCAACCATTTCCAAAAAAACACTCTCGGAGCACTACCTATGCATTTCATACTATCCCTGATTTCAAAGTTACTGTCATTAAAATGCTACAACTGAGAAATGAATGATATCCAATACGTTGATATTGAGATAAGAAACTATAGGTAGCTGTTGCATTATGCGACTCAAGAGACTGCCTGTGGGTTGAAACAGCTAGCGGTATACAGCTGACTTGGTGGAGATATCTGTTCAGGGCCTATATGTGTAGGCAATTTGGAAAGAATAAGAATCAGATTATTTATTAATTACAGAATGTGTAAGCTCACATGTGCTTTGGATGATATGTATGCCAACTGAAGGTACCTCCTAGAGCTGAGCATAATATAATCTCTTGGTCTCTTGGACATTGGAAAATGTAATAATCATTTGTTAAAGCCATCTATTAACCCTTTATACATTATTTTAAAATTCATCATTAAACTACAGAGTATGATTAAGTGGCTACACTACATAAGGGTCATCAGTAAGCTAAGCAAACAAACGAGAGATGTTCTGGAAGTGTGTGGGAGAGGGAAATCAACTAAAATATATATAATTTAATAGAAGTCTGGGCTTCTAATGTAGCTCATTATCTTAACCTTCATCAAGCAAGGATAGTGGTACTGATAAAAAACTTTTATCACCATTTAGTGCTGATAAAATCTATGGCAGAGTCATTCTTCTTAGAAATGTTATTGAGACAGTCAAATCGAGAAGGGCTCGGGGAAGAAAAGCGATACATTGGAACCCCACTGTCTTGCTTCCTGGTCTTTTACGTACTACCTCTTGCATCGGAAAATCGTCCAAACACATGCAAGAAGACCACCTTTTTCTGCAGTGGTTTAAAAATGGGCTCTCCTGCTTTTCTACCCTTTGGCATCTAGTCAAAATAGGTATGGCCATGCTTACTTATCTGAAGGCAGGGGAAAGACCACTAGATTTCTAGTGAAACCACTTCTCATTCAGTGATGAAGGGGGGACTCTCTCATCTCATTGCCCTCCTTACACTGTTCCAGCAAGAGGCTTTGGAAAACCCTGTCCTTTGTTGCTCTGTCTAGCAGCAGTAAGGGTGCTGCTTCTCAAGCAAATGCTAATTTGCAATAGGTTTCTATGAGCACTGACGGTACAGGAGATGCAATATAAATTGCTCGCTTGTAAAACCTAGATCGATTGCTAGAGGTGAGAATTTCAAAAGCCCAAACAAGCATCTCAAGCTGCATATATCCCCCACTCCCATCCAATACACTCCCCCATACAAATGCATTCTCTTAGGCCACTTCCTCTGATCCCTTCTTGGCTTCTTTCATATAGAAAGAGGCTTGTGATGTCCTGTATTTGTGGAGGTGGGGGTTGTGATTTCTTAATCTGTGCTCACTTCTCTGTCAAGTATTTAACTTCATTGATCCAGCTCTTTGGGGGACATATTAAACTGTGTACATTGCATTTTTGCTTTAAAAAAGGAAAAACTCAAAAGTTCATGGCACGGCATTATGCAGTAGAGTTTATCAAAAAAAACAAATCTGAGAAAGATGAATCCCCAAATTTCAATGCTGTTGTTAAAGTTACATATTCAACCTGGGAATACGATTGCCATTAAAAAGGCAATTTTACTGGCAATTACCACACGGTGGAGTCTGGAATAGTGTGCTTGTTAGCAAATGCTGACATTTTAGAAGTAATCACTGTAATAGGTCAAAAGTATCAAGAAATCAGGAGATTTAGTATTTGTGGGGGGTTAAGAACTGTGCTAAGGAAAGATAAGAACCTCAGCGAAGTCAATGGCAAAACTTCCACTGAACTCAAAGGCAGGTGGAGCAGACCCTAATTTAACAAATCTCTGGTGACAAAATGCCCTCGATTTCTTTGCCCAACTTTGCAATGCCTCCTTGGGTCACCTTCAGGGTGATGAGTTGCAGGGATTACTTGCATAGCTAAATGATGCCAAAAAGGGCTCGGTGTCTTGCTGCTAAACTTTCATGAACGTGCAAGTTTGTACATGAACGTGCGTTTGTCATGTGCACGGGACTGGCGACTTCCCGACTCTTACTTAACCACATTCATATCGTGCCACATAGCAGAGGAGGCAAATAAAGTCTGCTCAGAGCTTTCAGAGCCATTACTTACAGTAGACATCCACTCGTATTGACTTTATAGCTGGCGAACCCAAGCCATTTTCCGCCTTACAGTAGTAGCGGCCTCCTTGATGGCGCTGGATATTGGTAATCCTCAGAGTTTCGTTGAAGACACTTGAGTCTTGAAATCTGTCAGAGGCACTTCCTGCTGTTTTGGTCCACCTGATCTGAGCAAGCATCAAAAAAGAGTTGTTACTTTAGTTTGGTTGGTTGTAAAAGAGGAACACAGTATAACTAAATACAGGGGGACTCCTACCAGCCCATGTCCTGAGAGAACATGTTGTACTACTGATATGGGACTTCCTTCTAAATCAAATTAACTGTACCCACACATAATCAGACACTAAACCATAGTACATTGCAACCATGTTCCTTTAGCAACGCTATATTTGCAGTAACCAATTACCTGAGATGGAAATAATTCTCAAGAATATAAATGTCTGCAGTGAGGATGTATGTCTGTAGTGACTCAACCAACCATCACTAACGCATGAGTTTAAATAGCTGCAGAAAAATCCTCTCTGAGCAAAAATACACAGAGCACATCAGGATTCACTCTTTGCTCTTCCTTTTAAAATGGCAGCAATCTATTTTTAAAGTTTTATCTAGGTTTACACACAAAATCATCTCAATGAGCCAACAGTGGTAGCATGTAATGGCCTATACTGAAGTCAGAGTTATGCCACGGCACAAATTTCTATTAGGAAACATCTTAAAATTAATGCCGGTTGTGTGTGCACGTGTCTTTCTTTTTATATATAATCCAAGTAGCTTCTTGCAATTTCAAACAGCTTTGTACTTTTTTCTTTAATGGTTTAACACTTTTTTTTTCTTTTACAATAATTATAAATTCCTTTACTCCAATAAATGTTTTCCAAAAATGTGCAAACTTTCCAGAGTGAACATTTCTAGAAAAAAAAGTGACAATACAGTCGGGATGTCTAAAACTATCTCTCTCACAAACAATAGCATTCTCTGAAACAGCTGTGCAAAAGAGAATCAGCTCTGGTAGTGAAATAAGCAGCCACTATGGTATGTTTCAGTTAAAAATTTATACAATTGGATGAAAGCTGTGTTGAAAAATATCAAAGCAACTTGAAAGAGCTAAACCTTAGAGTGAAAAAAATGGACATAGTGTTGGAAACACATCCCATGCCATCACTCAGGTTTGTCACCACCCGACTCCACTAACTTCACAGAAATATTTCACTCCTAGAACTGTTGAGAGCTGCCCCAGCCACTTGTGCATAACTTTCCCACCTCATGTTCAACAGAGATGCAAAGTCTACGTTGGAATTGCCCACAGAAACATGCGGCTTTTTGCCAAATGCAGACCTCAGACAAAAACCCCTTCGGGGAAAAATAAAAGGCCTCAAATAGTTTTCTCCCTCGCTGAGTCTCCAGCTACCTCTGTGGCTGTTAAAGGGAATCCTTTTTCGACTAACCTCAAATTGAAAAAAAATAAAGTACTGTCCTTGCAATAGTGTCCTTGTCCTCATGCTTTACCTGTGGCAAGTCAGAGGGTGCTTTTGATGTTTCTGGCATTATGCCTGGTACTTGCATGTGAAGGTTTGCTCCCAAAGATTTGAAGACTAGGTTAGGCAAACACCTGTCTAGGATGATTTTGACAGGGATGATTTTACTTTCAGCACAAGGTTTAACTAGAATCTAGATGACCTCCGGAGGGACCTACTTTCCTACTATTCTTAGGGACAGGAGCAATGCATTTACAATGGTAATGAAGACACTGCAAACAGCTAAGAACAACATCCTGCTGGGAGCAATGCTAATACGATTACAGTTTGTTTGCTGGTAAAACCTGGAACGGTGGCCAGCTTGTATTGACCACATAAAACTGAAGGTCCCCGTCTGCACCCTGAAGGATCCTGAGTATGAGCAGAACATTGCTGCTGTTATTCATGTGACGGTATTGCCCAGAGGGTCAACCAAGACTGGGGATTTAGCAGGCCCTTGTGGCCTGTGGATTTTATAAACTATGCAGAGAAAGATAAGCATGAGCCTATAGTCAATGTTAAAAGCAAGGGGGAGTAGTAGTAGATACACTGCAGGGTAGGGCTAGGATCCAGAGTGACCTAGACAAATTGGAGGATTGTGCCAAAAGAAATCTCACGAGGTTCAACAAGGACAAGTGCAAAGTCCTGCACTTAGGACGGAGCAATCCCATGCACCGGTGCAGCCTGGGGGTGATGGGCTGGGCAGCAGCTCTGCAGAAAAGGCCCTGGGGGGGACAGTGGACAATAAGGTGAATAGGAGCCAGCAGTGTGCCTTGCTGCCAAGAAGAGTAACAGTATACTGGGCTGCACTGGAA
>NW_017729025.1:5015047-5027670 GCF_001723915.1 Gavialis gangeticus | reverse complement strand
ACTTGGGGGGACAGGGGACAATAAAGTGGATAGGAGCCAGCAGTGTGCCCTTGTTGCCAAGAAGGTGAATGGCATCCTGGGCTCCTTGGTAGGAGCAGTGCCAGCAGATGGAGGGAATGATTATTCCCCTCTATTTGGCACTAAAAGGCCACATCTGGAGTCCTGTGTCCAGTTGTCACCCCCCTAATAACAGAAAGGATGTGGACAAATTGGAGACAGTCCAGTGTAGGGCAAGGAAAACAGCTGGGAGGCTGGAGGACATGTGAGGAGAGGCTGAGGGAACTGGGTGGATTTAGTCTAGAGAAGAGGAGACTGAGGGGGATCAAATAGCAGCCTCCAACCACCTGAAGGGGGGTTCAAAAGAGGATGGAGCTGGACTGAGACCAGAAAGAAATGCCCTGAAGATGGATGGACACACGGAGAAAGTGTTGTAAGGGTGTGGGTTTGAGACAGAGAGTGGGAGAAAGACACGAGAAAGAGTGCAGAGCATGTTAGGTTGTGGGTGCACCCACAGGTTTGATAGAGGCCATATGCGATTTCCTTTCAAGAAAGGTTTTTCTCTTTTAAAGAAAAAGGAACTTTCCTGAAAAGTCACGCTCCAAATGATACTGATCCCCAGCTCCGGGCAAGGACATCCACTGCTGGACAGGTATGAAACTCATATATTATATGTATATGCATATAAACTCATGTATTTTCCCAATACATCAGGACCACAAAGGGCAGTTGTGCACTGAATTGGGTGAGAAAAGTTTTCCCCTTCCATGATCCTGGGGTTTCAAATTTGTTCCTACTCCTCATCGAGATGAACCTGAGAAACGTTGCAGCTGTTTTCATGAATAAGGGTGACTTATTCCAAAATTTCTGAGAGTGGGACATGCACCAATACATAAGAGACTGAGGTTCAAAGCTGTTTTCTGCATGCATTATTCAGGCCAGGGACTTGATTCAAAGTCCCTGGTTCCAGGCAAGAGGCCAGGCATTTGGTTATTCTTGAAGACATCTCTCTTTCCAACCAGAAATTTTGGTCTGGACCTGAGCATCCTTCCCCAGGGAAAGTTCAGAGAAACCTTCCCCAATGACCTTCAGCCCAAGGAGATGCAAAAAAGTTTGTTCTTGAGTTGGGTGAGAAGGAAATATTGAGTCACAAATATTTGACCAGCTGGAGCCTGATATCAGCTGGTTCCTGTCCCTTGACAAACAGCGAGTTTACACTCGGGATGCTGGAGTTACAGCCAGGGGAAGAAAATTGTTAAAACTGTCAAAAAGCTTTCAAAATGCTCTCTCTCCTGTAGGGTCCATGGGTTATTCATAATGCATGATGGTGCAGCGTGTGGGTTCACACAGCACCTTTTCTAGCTGACCAACACAACTCACGTGTGTTTTTTCCACTTAAAGAGTTTAGCATATTTGCTTAATTCTTATCTAGCGTACTCTGTGTGCGAGAGCGATGCCATTAGCTCAGCTATATTTACCAATCTCAACCTGTCTATATTTCTGTTATAAACCCCTGGCTTTGGGGCATTTTAAATCATCCATAAAAATGTGCTGCAGCATAATTTTGGTACATGAAGGCAGCTCTAGCTTTTTGTAAAATTTCAATTTCCTCATCTCTCTTATTTTAAAACAAATATTGTTTTAGCTTTAAGGTAATCACTGAATCTTTTACATGATATCGTCCCGGTCCCCCTTGTTCAACCATAATTGTCAAGTCATGTCCTATTACAATTCTGCTGTATTTTTTTTAATACACAAAAATTGAACATTTTTTTTTTTACTTGAACACTTTAAAAAGTGGGAACTTGTTGCACAGCAGGGTGATATATTCATGAGTATTCATTTTAAATGTGTGAATAAAATCACTGCTTTTATAACCTCATTTTTGAAATAATACAGACTATTTTTTTTTGGCTATGGACAGAATTACACAATGGATTATCAAACCAGAGACTCATCCATCCATGCATCCCCTCCTGCAGGCTCAAGGATTGCTTAAGCCTGGCTTGACTTTTAGGGCCAAAAATAAAACTGGATTTTAGCCTGACAATAAATTGCCTCTCTTTTGGGAGGTTACTATTAAGAAGATATATGTATTCTGAAGCTATGCTGTGTTCAGAGAATAACATCCCATGGGCCAAATGCATTGGCTTCCCTTGAAGATGTTGTGCAGCGGAGAGAACTGGAATGCTGATTTAACCTCAGTTCATCATTCACCTTGGCTTTAACTCAATGCAAACACTAAAATGAGCTGATTCCAATCAATAGTGCATTGTTATTTATTGAACACCAAGAATGCACAAAATATGACCACTCAAGGAACCATCCTAATGTGGTAACCAAAGCAAATTAATACAGTGAAACCAGACATCTGAGCCTTGGAGGCCTTATCCAGGTAAAACTTCCATGATAGTCACTTGGACTGGCCTGCTGTAATCAGTACATTCAGGAAGCAATTAGGGGTTTCATGCACTTCCCTTTAAAATTAAATACAAGACCTTCCTCTGGCTTCAAACAGACACTGGATGGGTCAACCTAGTATGCAAGAAAGCCATGCCTTGCAACCATTCTAGCACTCTGCTTAAGGCACCCTTGCTAACCTACCACCTGGGCCCTCACAATTATTTTTTAGTGGCTTTATTCTTCCAGCATCCTTGTGAAGTGAAGAAGGACCCTTGTCCCTCTTCTCAGTCAGGGAAGAAGGTTTAGATAAACCCAGGGAGCTGTCCCAGGCACCACATGGAAGTGCGTGGGAGAGCAGGGTACTGAGCTGGGTGCACCAGTACCCCAGGGCTAGCACAAATACCTCTTAAGCAAAAAGGTTCGAACAGTTTTTGGATTTTAGATAATAATGATGAGGAGGATGAGGGCAAGGAGAAAGATGAGGACGAGGACAAGAATAAAATATTTATGTACATATATAATATTTTATATGAAAATATTTATTTTTAAGAAGATGTTCATCAAAGAAATCACAGGACTGTTGCTATTTTTAGCTCAAATAATGTCTTCATTCAGAAGTACCTGAGGTACGTTTGTTTTCCCTGTCTCATTATGCTTCTCTTCCAGATTTCTCCGCCCTCTAGTGCAGAAGTAAAGCTCTGTGATCTCTGTGCTCAATCACTTAGTATGACCAACAACACTCAAAAATAAACATACCGCGCGGACAAGCAATAAACCCAAATTATTTTTTTATGATCTGACTTCCTATTCAAATCACACCCACACATCCGGGTTGGCACAAGTCAGACTATTAACATGTGCTTGTGCACAGATGCTCACCCAAAACAAGGGTTCACAAAGTGTGGCGCTCAGAACAAATGCAGGCCCTTTGATGTCCCCCCCACCTAGGACCGTCCCTTTGAAATGGCCTTTTGGGGGGGAACTTTGGGAACCAGCTGCCCTAGAACCTTAATCCTGGCCTGTGACTGGAAATGTCTTGAGTGCTCACAACTGCACGCTTCAAGAAGATCTTATCCATACATGTTTTATTCTGCTCTTCATTGGTCATGCAAAACCTCACAATAAAAACCCACTGTGTGAACATTTATTAATGAGTAAGACAGCTGCAGAAATCAGGGCAGGTGTATGAATGACTGGCTCACCGAGGAAAGGACTCTAAATGCATAATGAATATGGATTCTAATGAAAAGTTCCCCCTACACCTATGGGCACCCATCTATTTGGTCATTACTTTGCTAGATTTTAAGGAGTTACGCAGATGTTGCCGGTAGTTCAGATGTTTTCCTGTGTGTTATTTCAGCCTTCACAGTAATCTGCCCTGTAACCTGGATTATGGTGAGAAGTGACTGGATTATTTGATCTCAAGAATGCGGATTTTAAATGAAAAAGAAGTAAATGTTTAATCTAAAAAATATCAAAACAAAGTATTTCAAATAATTTTATTAAAAAAAGAAATTTCCTTGCATTTCATTTTAAAGCATGGACAAATATTTTAATCTGAAATAAAACATTTAATTGGGAGTCAGATATTTCTTTTTTAGGAAAACTTTAATTTTCACCAAGAAAATTTTTATCATATTATGGAATGACCAAGAATGTGGAAGACCAACCCCCCTCCCCACTCCTGTTCCCCAAAGTTGCCAGCAGCTAAAAAGTTTATTAATCATACAATTCTAATTAGGATGCCTTCAAATATATACATTCTCACCTTATTTAATTGGGACTGAATCAGCATAATTTAGCTAACCTGATACACCTACACACCACCTTAGTACCTTGAGGTCTTTCTATAAGGGTTTCATTTATACAAAAAGATAATTGTGAGTGATTTCTTTATGCTTGCCTCAGAAACTGAAAGGGGAACACAACTGATTGCAGACAATTATTTCAACCTAACAAAGGACGAGTCACGGTAAACAGAATGAAAAAAAGACCCTCCTCTCCATGTTCAAGATAAAAGACCATGCACGCACACACTATGTATTGTGGGCATGTATACAGACTCAAAGGAAAAATAAGAAATCAAGAAAATTATGTTTTTGTATATAGTCTGATAAAGAACCCTAAGAAACACAGAGGTTTAAAAGACCATAGGACCCTGCACAAATCTCTATTAAAAAATGTACTTCCCAAAGATAGTTTTAATGCCTTCGTTGCATTGAAAGAATATTTGGTCAGCATCCATACATTGGTTTTAGGCAACCACTTAGTATTTCCAAAAATAATTAGCAATCGAGTCTGTTCTTCCCCTGCTCCAGTCTTTTCGGGGTTCCAGATCAGTGAGCACAGATGTAGCTCTACGTGCGCTGTATCTGGTCAATGCTCACAAGATAGCTACAGGTGATGGGAGCCAAAAGCACAACAGCCTTCCATTTTTATTGCTACTGTGTAATTTTTTTTTAAAATGATCCAGAGTTGCTCCCTCCAATCTCCCACCAGGTCACTCTAGCTAGCATATGTGAATGGAGACAACTCGCATAAATCTGGGTAACCCATTCCTATCCCACCAGGGAAAAGTTCAGGATTAGGTATGTGTAAAAAAAACAAAAACAAAACAAAAACAAAAAACAAAAACAAAAAAAACAAAAACAAAAAAAACAAAAAAAAACCCCACCCAAAAAACACTGTTTAAGTTTTGAAACTTTTTCCCAAACCAAGGGTTACAAAAAGCAGGGGGCCTGAAGAAGCTAGGAGTACAGAATGCTTTTCTTCATTTGATAAAGACACTGGTCTAGGCTATGGATGCAAGTCAGGCATGGAAATGTGTTCCTTCATTTTTCATATGGTAATGTTTCTGAAATGCTCTGGCTTAAAACTGGCTTCAGGTGAAAGTAATGACTGCTCAAGACTTGCTTCATGAAGAGTAAGAGTGATGAAACAACCCAATCAAAGGCAAGTCCCATTTAAAGTTTAAAAAAACAACAACAATGAAAAAAACCCAAAACAAGCAATTCTAATCCTGGTTCTTCGGTAGCAAGAACTGGACTGCTAAACTGGAGAAAGACTTTGATTTACAAATGCATTTCTTTAAGCTCATGGGTGTTGGGGAAGCCTAGTCAAATACCAGCCTGCCACAGAAATACATTGTTAGCGACCCAACAATCCCCCAGCCAGGATTTGACCTACTGAGAAAGGTTTGGTCCTCCCTGAATCGCACCCGGACACTTCATGAAAAATGTAGACACCTACTCCATAAATGTAGAATCAAAGAGAGTCTGGGTTGCGACTGTGCCGTGATTTTCACAGACAGTGCAACACATTGCGAACAATTGCCCAATTAGATCATTTAATGGTGAGCTAAAAAAAATCAATCCACGCAGCTACCCCTGAAGCAGTCAAATGGCTATCGAATTTAGACATTAATCTACGAATGCTGCAATCCTAAAATGTCACGTGAAAGAGAGAGAATTGTATCTGTGTTGGTCTAAGGACATAGGTGGACAAGGCTCCTTGCATAAATGTGATTTCTTTAAGTTCATGGCAGTCAGTCTGCATTCACCCAGGGATGTCATGGCTGTCCATGTCTTACATGCCACAGGTACTCCAAACTTAAGCGAAACAACAGAGCTAGAATTGCTTCTCTCTTGCCCTCCCCTCTCCCATGGTTTGATCCAGAAATATTCTCTTAAACGTCAGTAGACAGCTTGTGGCCTTGAAGTTATGTACATGCAAGACGCCAAAGCTGAAGCCCTTGCGCATCTAGATAAGATGCTCCTCTGTTACTGGCAATAAGGGATGCAAGTCATGTTCTGACTTGATCCAGAATACAGCAGGAGAGAAAATTGTGCCCTTGCCAGTATATTACACGATTAGTAGGGAGTGCCCTTTTTTTGAATGTTTTTACTACACAAACAGCCCTGGTAATTAATACCAAGCTACAGAGGAAGACACAGGAGGTCAGCGTCAGGACAGCAAAGCTACAGGCAGTCAATTGTTATGAGGGGGAAAAAAAAACTTTAACTGTGTTCAAAGTTCAGATTAGCACATTGCTGCGTTGTCACAAAGAGGAAGTAGCTGGAGTCTATTGATGAATTACACACGAGGCTCATTTTTCTCAAAGGTGACACCGTCTTACAAGCCAAGGAATTGACAAGAAGAAATACGGCTCTTGACAGCACAGCGACGGGGAAACGTGTTTGAACCGATTGTTGCCTCACCTCTAGAGATCCACAGAACGGACCCCCTTTCCTTTGCGAAAACATCTAGTTCATATCCAAGCCCAGGTTATCTAAAGCTCATCTTTGGGGATGCATAACTCAGTGCCGAGAAGTTGGACCCTGAGTAACACATGGAGTTCCTCTAAAAGGCTCTTAATTTCCCGCTCCTCGCTCCCCCAGGAGGCCTCTAAATCACCATAATGACCTCAACTTCCCACAGGCAAAAAAATAAAGAGTCAATATGGCAGGACATAGACAGTGCCCTCATCCTTCTGCATTACCTGGGGCAAGTTTGGTGTGTTTTTGGTGCTCCAGGACATGTGCCTAGTCATGTGCACAAGTTTTTCATGAAGTTTTTAGGAACAGGTTAGATAAACACTCAACTAAGGTGGCAGCACAGCAAAAATGATTGTTCTGTTGTATTGATTAGGCAATGTGCAATTGTTTTTCACTCCTCCATGCACACATTGTCATCAGGATTATTTAAAGCTTGGCACAAGAAAGACTCAGATATTAATATATTTGCATGTTGGGAATTAGGAACTTGTTCTGGCTTCTAAAGGTCCATTTCACGGATTCAAAGACTGCAATACTGAAAACTACGGGACCAGTTTGGGTTCCAGCTATTATGCTTCTCAGTAGCACTTAAGCACCCAAGTATGATCCTAATCCACCTTTCATGGTTCTATAAAGAAAATATTAGCCTTTCTACTTTGTAATAACCCTTCATCTTAGCTTAAAACCAATTAAAAAAGGGTCAAGGAAAAAGAAGATGACAACCTCCCCTTTGCTTTCATGATTTGACAGGGAGTCTACCACTGTCAGATAGGACTGTACTTCAACATTTAGGTGCATACATACCATCTGAATACCAAATAGATAAAAAGGACCTGGACAAGTACACAAATTGTAAGCAATAGCTTAAAGCAACTGTTTTCAACCTCTGCTCCGTGGACCCCCAGAGGTCCACAGACTATGTCTAAGGGGTATGTGAAAGATGTCTATGATCAATCAAAGGTATGTGAATACCCACACTTTCCATCCAAAGGGGTCCACACTTCCATTTGATATTTTTTTTTTTTTAGGTACCCTCAAATGAAAAGGTGAAAATCCAATAGCTTAAAGGTTTAGGGGCAAATTAATCTGTGGATCCTGTGTAAAATATATATATCTCATCCCACATGTTAGAAATGTAAATGGCTAAACCAATGCTAATTTAAGACCATTTCTACAACAGGTCTCCTAAACGAATCATCTAATGTTGTCACGATGAAAAGACTAGTGTCACAATGACACTTAGATGAACATTGCAAAAAACATCTGAGTAACTGACCAAGTGATTAAATGCATCAGTTTATTGCGAGGTTCACTAGAATGTTTCTCTCCTGACTTTAGAAGATTTCACCGCTTCAAATTTAGCACTATTATACTGAATAATCAATATTGGTTTTACTATAAATATCACACATACAGCTTGGTTCCCCCTCCCACCCCGCCCTCTTTGCATTGCAGCAAAATACCCGTTTCCAGAAGGAGCCAATCAAAATTTAATGCAGTGAAGTTCACAGGATCTCATCTCCCAGTGAGGTCAACAGGTATCTAAGGCAGTCTATAGCCTGCAGGAATTACTCAGGCCTCACATGATCAGAGCCGCCTTAATGGGAAATTATTCACTCTCCATCAACTGAATTATTCAATGAATTTCATGAAAAGGTTCAAACATCTGTGAATAATACATTTTTATTATTCACACACTCCAGTATTCATCACCTTCAACCTTGTTTAAAATAAAATGCTTTGTTTTACGTCCATAAAAATGGATATAATCTAATGTCGGTACAATGCAGACAGAGCAATGTTTTGAAAATGTAATCCTTTTTTTTTTTCCCCTTCTGTTCTTCTGCCACGGACTTCCAAGGCAATATGCCCAACGTCTAGGGTCACAAATAAAATGCAATGAATTCAGAAGCACGATCATTCACTGGCTGTCTTTCTGAACAGGTGAACATAAACCCAAGACATTTCATAACTTTTGGATACTGCGATCAATGCAGGAACTGAAGTCAGTACTAATGACATCACCTTAAAGCAATGATTTAATGACTTAGAAGGAAATTCACCTCTTACCACCTTTTTACTTTGGGAGCCAATCTTGACTTAAATCTAGACTGCGAGGCTTTCTTGTCAGTGCCAGAATTATGATTCAGATCACTGCAGTACCTGTATGATAAATGGCCTTTGATTCTCCCTGCTCCAAAAAATTTAAGCTTTATTCTTTCATATTCCAGACAGTTAAAAGACCAGTCAAGAAGTGAACTTCTGGTGAGGGAAGAGATGTCCAAGAGAGGGCTTTGGTGGAGCACTGGGTGTCAGTGCAGATGGCTCCCCACCTGGAGGCCTGCCCAACCACAAAGCAGCCGGGGGCTGAACGCTGCACAGGTCACGGGCCCCGAGGCACAAAACACAGGCTGCATGCCACTGTCCAGATCCCCTACCGTGTGCAGTCCCTCCACCAGCATGAGCCTCCCTCCTTCCACCACTGTACAAGCGAGTCCCCCCAAACCAGGCTACTTTGCAATCGATGCAAGACTCCACCCTCCTCTCCCACTGTACAAGCCCCAACACCACCACCACGTGGAAGATGCTCCAAGCTCCTTGCTATTTATATGCGGGCCAGGTGAGCCCCCCATCCAAGCCCCAGCCCCACATTTTGGCCCCCCATCAGCACTGTCACATGGGCAGCAAGCTTTTGCTGTAGGCTGTCCTGCTCCAGAGACCCCGTCTGCAGCAGCCAGAGCAATAGGAGCAGTGGTGGCCAGGTGACAGGCCAGGGGCCTCATGTTAACCCATGTTAATATGTTAACCCATGTTAATGCCCATGGGCCACCAGCTGAACACTAGTCCTGTTCTAGGGGATGCAATACTTATCCTACTCTGGAAGGTATTAAGTAATAAAGGGGAAAGCAACATGGAATAAAGACAAGCATTTTAAAGCACAGAACCTAGGTCAACAGGGGCTAACCGGGTAAGCCCCGCACCCTCCCCGAGTGCCAGTCTAATCCTCATTCGGTGCCCAATCAGTTGTTCTTTTTTTTTTTTTTTGCATCCTGTTTAATCAGCTGCTCTGCTTTGTAATTCCCTGCTCTGTGTTCCCTGTTCCCTCTTCAATCTGCTGTGCCCCACAAAGAGACTGCCTGGACCATCGGTAGCTCCCATGCCACAGCTGGGCTACACCTGCTCTAGTCACCACAAATAAAATTAAAATCACTAATGAACTTAGGAGAGCAGAATTCTAGGAAAGTACGGCTAGAAGGGACCTCACAAAGTCATCTAATCCAGCCCCCTGCTCAAGGCAGGATCATCCCCAACTAGACCACCCCAGTCAAGTGTTTGTTCAAACTGTTCTTGAACATTTGCTGGGACAGAGAGTCCACAACTTGCCCAGGCACCCTATTCCAGTATTTGACCATCTTCATTCACAGTCAAGAAGCTTCTTCTCATCTCCAACCTATATTCCTTCTGCTGCAGCTTGAGGCCATTGCTCCTATCCCTGGCACTGACCGTCACAGAGAAAAGCCCATCTCTGTCCTCTCTATAATTGTCCTTCAACTATCTGAAGGCTGTTACATTTGATAAGTCTTCCCTTCTCCAAACTAAATTCTTTTTTTAAAGCCTTTCCTCATATATCATGCTTCCCAGGCTTGTAGTCAATTTTACTGTTCTCCACTGGACTCTCTCCAAACCATCCACATCCTTCTTGAAGTGCAAGTTTCAAAACTGGATGCAGGACTCTAGGCAAGGCCTCCCCCGTTCTGATAAGAGCAGAAGAATCACTCCCCTTGATTTGCTAACCCAGGCTGCTGTTAGCTTTTTTGGCAAACAAGACCACACTGTTGGCTCATTCAGCTCATGATCCACTGCAGCCCTCAAATCCTTCTCTTCAGAACTAGATGGTCTTGCCCCAGTTTGCATTTATTCAGTCCCAAGTGCATGACTTGTATTTGTCTTTGCTGAATCTCATCTGACTAGTTTCAGGCTATTTCTGCAGTCTGTCCAGGTCATTCTGGTTCCTAACCCTACCCCCTTCAGAGCGTTTACAGCTTCACCCAACTTGTTTCATTTGTGAATCTGCTATGCGTGCACACAATCCCATCATGAAAATCATTCATATTAAATAAAACCAGACCCAAAACAGGCCTCTGGGGACCCCTACTTGTTACCTCCCCCCAACTAGACATTGAGCCATTGAGGACTATTCATTGACAATAATGATCCAACCCCATACATATCCATCTTAGATTATTTTTTATTAGATGTTTTCCCCCCTTAGTTTGTTAATAAGAATGCTGTCCAAAGCCATGCTAAAGTCAAGGAATATCACATCCACTGCTTGGACCCATCCACAGAGCCTGTCACTTGAGTATAGAAGGAAACCAAGTCCATCGGGTGAACCCGTGCTGGCCCTAGGTGCTTCCCAATGGATTCCTTGAGAATCTGCTCCATGATCTTTTCAGGTATTAAGGCCGGGGTGACTGCTCTGTAATTCCCAGGACCCTCCTTTTCCTTTCATAAATATCCCTGCTTTTCAAATCATCTAGGACCACACCTGACATCCACAACTTCTTGAAGAGGGTTACCGATGGCTCTAAAATTACCTCAGCCAATTGCTTCAGTACCCAGAGTGTATCCCATCCAACTCTGTAGACGTGAAAGCATCAAGCTTCTCTAAGTAACCCCTATCCTCTTCTATTACTCCAAGCTGTCTGTCTCCTTCCCTGTCTTTGCTACTAACTACTCATCAGCTGGTATCTGCCCCTATTTACAAAAAGTGATGTAAAAAAAGGCATCCAATACTTCAGCCTCCTCTGCACCATACTTAACTAGATTGCCTTCTGCACTCCATAAGGGATCTACACTTTCTTTGGTCTTCCTCTTACTTTTGACATACTTGTAGACTCCCTTTTTCTTGGCTTCCATGTTCCCTGGCAGTTACACCGCAAATTGCACCTTGGCCTTCTTATAAAGCCCATGCAATACTTTTAAACTCTTCCCCAGTATTATAACCAAGTTTCCACTTATTGTAGGATTATTTTTGGAATTACAACTCCTTGAAGAGGTTGTTGTCTAAGCAGGCTGGTCTCCTGTCGCACTTCTTCTTCTGTCTCATCAGGATAGCATGCTCTGCACTCTTAATGTGGCTTTTTTTAAAGTACAGCCAGGTCTCCTGGACTCCTTTTCCCCTCCGACTTGCCTCCCAGGGGATCCTGAGTTTTCTGGTTTGCTCTTCTGAAGTCCAGTGTCCTTTTTTCTGCTGCTCTCCTTCAAGATTCCCTTAGGATCTTGAAATTTTATCATTTCATGATCACTGTCACCCAAGCTACCTTCTACCTGTGTGTTCTCAGCCAGTTTCTTCTTGTTTATGAGCAGCAACTCCAGAAGAGCTTCCTCCCGAGTTGGCCTCTCCACCACCTGTACCAAAAATGTTATCCCAAACACACTGCAAGAATCTGCCCGACTGGCTGTGTATTGCTGTGTTTCCCTCCCAGCCAATGTCGTGGTCATTTAAGTCCCCCATAACAACCAGGCCCTGAGATATGGAAACCTCTGTCACTCGTTTGAAGAAGGCCTCATCATCCTCTTCCTCCTGGTTGGGTGACCTAGAGCCATGGCCTACCATGACATTCCCTCTTCTGCTCTCCTCTCTGGCCTTTAATCTGTGGCTTTCAACAGGCCTCCCTTCTACTTTGTACTGCATCTCAGAACTTGTGTACATCTCCTTCATGTTGATGGCAACATCTCCTCCTTTTATCCCCCTGCCTGTCCATTCTGAACAAGTTATACCTATCCATGTCTACCTCATTCCAGTCATGTTTCATAGTTGGTAGGGTTGGAAGGGACCCGCGTAGATCATCAAGTCCGACCCCCTGCCATGGCAGGAAAGAGTACTGGGGTCAAACAACCCCAGCAAGGTGTTCATCCAGCCTCCTCTTAAAGACCCCCAGGGTA
>NW_017729025.1:5009387-5014887 GCF_001723915.1 Gavialis gangeticus | reverse complement strand
TCAATGATGACTCCAAGATCCTTTTCTGCCTCTGCCCTGATGAGAAGGGAGTTCCCCAGCCTGTAGGTATGCTGCTAGTTCTTCCTCCCCAGGTTCAGCACCTTGCACTTGTCAGTGTTGAAACCCATGTGAGCTATCCCACCATGTCTCCATATCACATCAAAATTCCTCAACTGTAGTAAGAGCTCCTTTTTTTTTTTGCTGTTTAATTCTTATAATTCTCACATTGGCATATAAACATTTTAGATATTTAACTTCCTGTCCTATTTTCTCCCAGAGAACACATATAAGGCTTCTGCTATTGTCTCCCCCTTAGGATGACAATATGTTCTGGATTACCTGACATAATCCCAGATTTTGGAGGCCGTCTCAGTGTCCCATCCCTTGAAGTAAAGTAAAGCAAAAATTCCAGATTGGTAACAACCCACCCACATGTGCCTGGCTCCCAAGATGGGTACAAGTTCATGCCAATCTGAGACTTTTGCTTAATTTTTTTTTCCAAGCAGCCCAGCCAATGGACTTCTCCTTAGTCCACACTCCGCTGAGGTGGGAGCAGAGGCACTTGCACAGTAGAGCCACAGGGTTGTATGTGTATTGGGGGAAGAGATAGGGGGTATGCACGCATGCTGCCCTGTCTTGCCTGGCCCCACTCTTGGGAGCTGCAAGGGTGGGGTGGAAGTGCAAGCACCCCCTGGCACCTCTACATCCCAGATTTCCCTCAAATTATTAAGGTCAGCCTACCTCTCCTTAACGAGTTTTTCACCCAAGTCCCCTGACTCTCGTCTTACCTCTGTGCTAATGTCTCCACTCCTCGTTTAAAACCCTCCTTACATGGAGGAGAGACTCTTTAACTGGATATAAGCTTATGGTAACAGTTTTGGTGAAAAACAAGAGAAACTGAAATTCCTCATTTAGTAGTAAGAGTTTGACTGAATTTATACAAGTGAAACCTGATCAGAGAATTCACATAGAAAACGGTAAACCTGCTAGTCATCACCTCTGTAAGGAAGGAATAAATGAGAAAGGGACTCTGTGAAATGTGGCACCATCTATTTCTGAGTCACTGACAGCTCAGAAGTAATGATCTTGAATTCTCGGGGGTCATTGATCTAACTGATAAAAAGCCCTGGTTGGGGTGATAGCTTGGGCCTACTGCAGACTATCAAATAGGAAGAAAGAACAGGACAACTGCCTAAGTGCCTAGGTTTTTTTTTTTTTTTTTCAGAAGGGGCAAACAACTGTAGTCACGGAGGACTTCAATCTGAGCCATTCCAGGCTGCCAATGTTAAAACGTCCTTGGAATTACTGATGACAACTTCATAACATTTCAAAAAGTGCCGTAACTAACTCTGTAGCACTCTGTATTACACCTCATCTTGAAAGAGAAATAGGAACCGACTCAGAAATATGCATTAGTGGTTGTTGATGTTCAAGTGATGAGTTAATGGCAATTGTTCTGTGCAAACGAAATAAAGTCCAAATCAGTAATAGATGTCACTTGGTGCTTTAAGGGGGTGCCAATTTCAGAAAACTGAAAACAATTATGAAGTTTAATAAAAACAAACAAACAAACAAACAAACAAACAAGAATTTAAAGCAGAAAAATGTAAATAATAATTGGAAACTGTTTGAGAACATTTCACTAGAAGACCAAAATGCTGCAATACCATAATTGAGAAAGACAACTATCCCAGTTATGCTAACCATTTGGCTTAAAGTAAAAGAACAGTTCTAAATATATACACACAGAAATGGAAAAAGATCAGAAATGTATATCAATGAATGGAAGGTGGATGCCAGGATGTGTGGAAAATCCATAAGGGACTGAAAATGCCACAGAAAATTCAGGTCAGCAAAATAACGATAATTAAATAGAGTTTTGTTTATCAAGAAGAAAGAGTATCCAAAACAATATGGGTCCATTACTAGTTGGACATGACAGACTTGTCAATAAGGCAGAAAATATAGAGCTGTTCGATAAATATTTCTGTTTTACATTTCACAGGGGAAAGCCTAACGATGTATTTGTATCACAAGCTGACAGAGAACTTTTCCACATCAATAGTAACTAAGGTTTGTGTTAAAGCAGGTGCTATTACAGTTATTTAAAGTAACCATGCCCAGACTCTTTCATCCAGAAATTTTAAAAGACTTTAAAAGGCTTAAAGCTGCCAAAAGAAAGTAACTTTTTAGAATAAGAACATAGTTAATTTGTGGAACTCACAGCCACAGGACATGGTAGGGGGAAATAGGACAGCCAAAAAGTGACTAGATAAATTCATGGATGCTAAATCCAACACCGTAGTTATTAAACAAACACTCAGGTATGTATCCTTGGGGACCTCTTAACAAATGAAGGTGGAAAACAGAGAGAATATGATGGAATAGATAACTCTAGATTCACCCAGGTCAATGCCCTCACTCTAAAGCATCTGCTCCTGCCCCTGTCAGAGAGAGGGTACGGCGCTAGATGGACCATTGGTCTGGCTCAGTATGGGACTTTGTATGAATTAGCTGAGGAATTCTGACGGTTTGATATCGATTGTTAAAATGTCTTGAAACACAAGGGTCATTCCAGAAAAAATGCAAGAACACACACCCTGTTCCAATTAAAAATAAATAAAAGCAAATAGGACGACCGGGGTAATAACAACACTGTCAGCTTTTCATCGATCCCAGGCAAAGCAATGGAATGGCTGATCTGGGAATTTACTAAATAAAGAGCTGAAAGAGGATAATGTTAATAAGAACCAACATGAGCTTATGCAAATAGGTCTTGCCAAAATAATTTGATATTTGTGAGATTACAAATTTGGTTGATACTTGTAGCAGAGTTATGTAATCAGACATCAATAAGAGATTTGACTTGCTGCTGCACAATACTTTAATTAAATAAAAACAAATAAAGGTAATGAAGGCATTAAAATATTTAAATGATGGGCCACCACTGTAATGGGAAACAGTAAAATTATCTTCACTAATGAGATGCAGTTTCTACTAGGGTCTTGTAGGGATGGGTCCTTGGCACTACATTAACTGACATTTTTTTTTTCACAATGATCTGGAAGGAAGTAGAAATCTTTTACAGAAAGTTTGCAGATGACAAAAACAGGGCAGGGATTCATGGCTCCAGACAGTAGAAAATAACAGAGACCAGGTTACATACGGAGAAATCTGGGGCATTTTTATGTCCCAGGTAGAAGCAAACACACATTTTTAATATAGCCAAAGGCAAAATCATGGCCTAAGTTCCATACTTCTAGATTTATACTGAAAGGATGAGTTATTGTCTTCTGGGAAGCAGTGATGCCAAAAAGGAACTGGAGATCACGATGGGCAATGAGTTGACCATTGACTGCTATGGCTGAAGTAACAAATCCAATGCTTGGATGTAGAAACGAGGCAAATAGGACAAGGAGGTCCATAGCGCTTGGCACTGATGCAAGCACTACTGGGAAAATGAGCCCCATTCCAGCACTGACACTGCAAGGAGGATAATGAGAAATAGGACAGGCTTCAAGAAAAGCTCAAAGAATGACTGAAGGAGGGGAATCATGCCTTGTTCTCAAAGACTTGAGAGCTCCACCTACTTTGCTTAGCGAAGAGAAGGTCAAGGGGTGGCAGTCAGCCTACAGGACCTATGCAGGAAATAGGCATGTGGTAACAACTGCCACATCAGTGCTATAGAGAAAGGTACAATGAAAAAAAAGAGATGTCTGGGATTCTTCCTTGACTAAAAGAAGTTTCCACTGAAAAAACTTTGTTTTGGTGAACCTGAGGACGTCCTTGCTAAACCCCTTGGGCTTGGCCAATATTCACTTCAACCAAGGCAGCAATCCCACAGCACCCTGTTAGGATTGCTGGCACGCTGCCCTATACCCCAGAAGTCAAGGATCTTGGAAACACGGGTTTTCAACCCTTAGGAAGTCTGCCCAGGACATAGAGAACTTAAAAAACCTAAGCCCCTGGAGTTCAGGAAATGCCCTGAAATATCAATCCAGGAAAAGGCTGGAAATAAAGGATTTCCAGCCCGAGACAATCCAGCTGGTCGGACTTCGATCCCTGGCTGCGGAGGAAATCTGCTAAATACCCACCAAGTGGCTGCACAGACCAGGAAGCTCATGTTGTTCTGGAATGCCCAAAAGGGAACTTCCTCATGATTTCTGGTCCACAGGACATGTTGAAAAGCCATCTGTGTCCTGTAGCACAGAAACCCTGATTTTCAGACATGCCAAAGACATAACCAAAGGATAGAAGCTGAAGCCAGGCCGTTTCAAACTAGAAATAGAGCACCTTTTTTTTTGAAAACAGGAGAGTGGAAATAACCACTGGAATAGCCTATTAAGGGGTATGGTGGATTTGTTATCACTAAACATTTTAAAATTGACATTTGACTTTTTTTTTTTTTTACCTGCCCTCAAGGATGTGGTCCCAGTCCAAGCACAGCTAATAAAGTAGATATGAACATGGAGAAGTCCTATGGTCTGCATCACTTAGAAGATCAAGCTACATGATCCTTTCCATGAATCAACAAAGGGGCTAAATGGTGCTTACAGGATGGCAGTGCCTGAAAAGGGACATAAAAATATTTCCATTTATTGCTGCATCGTCTCCAGGCCACAATTGTTTGGTGTATAAAGTAAATCTTTGCTTTGGCATTCTTCGGATAATCTAGGAAACTCTACCCCAGGATCAGAAATTCAAGCTGGGCTTTCCTTACATCTTATTGGCATGGATGAAGGTAGGGTAGAGATGCACCTTCTCAACCAACTGAATCAGAGATGCTTAAGCTTTTGTGAGCAAGCACTCACTCCATCAGATGCTATGCAAGCTCTGCCCATCTTTTCGTAGCATCCCAAGTGAGCTCGGGCTCACAACGCTTTTGCATCCCTGATTCGGTTAGTCTGGAAGGCGCATCTCTACTCTCTGCCCAAGAGAACAACACTGCAAAGTTACAAAGCCATCTTGAAATCCAGCCAGTTGAAAAGAAAAGAAAAGAAAAGAAAAAGAAAAAGGTTAAAAGTCATCTTAGGTATTATTCCTGCTTCTCTTCTCCTGCCTCTTTTCATTTCTTGCTCCCTTGGTAGATCTCAGGAGAAGCCACCTGTGTAAGGGAAATAGTGACTCTGAGTAGACCTGAAATGCCATCAAAGGCACACAACAAACAAACAGATAAGCCTGAAGAAAATGCATTGTGTCTCTAATCTTTCAGTGATACTAATGTGGGGTGTTTCCTGTAACAATAAATTAGGCGCACGCACTTTCAGAGAGAAGTGTGATTTCTAAGTTGACAGTGGATGTCACCAATGGATGTATTTGTTTATTCATACAAATGCAAAACTCCCTTCAGTCCCAGTAAAGCTGCACAGGAGGAGAGGCGAGATCCCAAAGGCTGGGGCAGATATTTAGATGCAGATGTTCAAGGTTGTGAAGCAAAGACAATCTTTTTTTTCTTTTTCTTTTTTTTGTTTTAAGTGACATTGCCTGGGATTGGGGGGCA
>NW_017729025.1:5002742-5004387 GCF_001723915.1 Gavialis gangeticus | reverse complement strand
CAGTGAAAGATGCCACATTTATTTCCATGCTGCAGCACAAGCAGCTATGCAATACTACGGAACCAGACCATTTAGATTTTAGTTTAGGTCTACTACCAGGTTACTAATGATCTGTTGTTTTACTACCGGTTAGTAGGACGTTAGTAGACCTTTTAGTTAGTAGTTGTTCAGGATAAAACATCCTGAACCCATAACACCCATTTCCCAACAGAAATTCAAGAAGCATTCAAGCCCAACAAAAATCATGAAATGAGTTTCTTGTTGACCTGGCACGATTTGAACTCGAGTCCTCAGAGGTAAAAAGTGTGGTGGCCGCCCTTTGTGCTCTCCTAACAAGAGGACAGATATGTTCTTCCTCCCTCTACAATCCTAAACATTCACATTCAATTCAGTTAACTGAACATCATGAAGTACTTGGTTTAAATGGCTCTTTCGCTGCTATTTTGTCTCCCATCAATAGCACTGAGGGCATGTTTCCTGCAGTGTAAAATCAGCTCTATTTGCTTTAAATTGTTCCCATTTTAAAACTTTGTCAAATGTAATATTCTGTTCTTTAAGACACCAATAACATGGACTTCCTGGGCATTTGACAAGGAAGGGAAGTCCTAAATATTAGAACCGAAAAGAAAGCTGATGGACGCTGTAGATTGCAATACTCTATATTTACACTTACCCAAGCATTCATTGGTGAGGTTTTTTTGTTTGTTTTGTTATTCGTACATATGAATGCATGGATACATTCAATGAATACATTTGTTGGTTTGGTTTGGGGTTTTTTTTTGCATCCTCTGCAGCACTATATAACTATGATGTGGATTAAGGATGAGCATCTGTTTTCTTTCCAATAGTTAAACCAAACTGCAATGGTTATATTTATTTTATTTTTTACATTGTAGGAACCAACGTGAGGCTGCTACTCCTGACAAACCCTTGGAAATCCCTTGAGCCAGAAATGTCAGTGCTGTGTGGGTTATAGTATGACAAAGAGTCTATGATAACTGTTCATTTAAGCAGCAATCCTATGGAAGGAGGGAAAACAGAAAGGAACAAGTGAAACTTATTTTAGGAAGAAAGGCATGATAACACTGCTGTAGAAATGACATCTCAGTCTGAAGGACTTTCCATACATTTTTTTAAGGCCAGAAAAAAATCATCTGGCCTACTGCTTAACACAGGCCATACAACCTGTCCCAGATGCATCACTTCTGTCCAAGCTCGAGCTTAGATGTTACAAATGTACTCAGTCTTGATTTAAAGACTTTGCACAATGGAAACCCCACTGTATCCCTAGTAAACTGTTTCCCTGGCTAATTATCCTCACAGTTAAACACCGTTAGATGGTTACAACCAGCTTTTAAAATAACTGAACATGAACGAGCAATCCCTAAGCAGAAGTAGGAGAGCCCTGCGAAGCCACTATCCAGCAGCTCCAAGAGTAATAAATCTAAACACACACATCCAGGGAGTGCACACAGCAGAAAGTCGGAGTCATCATTAACTACCTCCTAAATCTGTGGTAGGTAACATTTGTGGATCACCTTCTCAGGGGTGTATGGAAGGCACAGACATGAAGCACTCAACAGGAACAGAGCTCGCTTTGCATTAGAGAGCTTTTTGGGGTTTTTTTTTTTTTTTTTTTTTTATT
>NW_017729025.1:4996265-5002645 GCF_001723915.1 Gavialis gangeticus | reverse complement strand
TTGTTTTTTTTTTTTTAATTGAAATGCAGGGATTCTTCCTTTGCTCCGCAATGTGAAATTGTGGAAACATCCCCTGCTGAGAGGATGAAAAGACAATCTAAAGAAGTTTGCTGGACAAATATGTAAAAGGACTGGTTTTTCATTTTGTTGAATTTTGTGCAGTCATTTGAAACTACACCAAGGTCTCTATTCTGGAAAGCACTTAAAGGCATGTGTTTAAATCCCACTGACTTTGGGACTTCAGTACTTTCCGTTCACTTAGGCAATGGTTCAGTAAAGTGGATCAAAAGCACCAGTAATGCTTGTATCTTTACCAAAATTGCAATCCCTTATCACAGATGCCAATGGTTTCTAGTGAGGACAAAGAAGGGATGTTGAAACAATATATAAATTGCAAAATCAGGCAGCAAACACATTGATGTAGGAGGAAACTAGACATGAATGAATGAAATTAAGACAGACTTTTTTTTAACAGTAGGGGAACATCTTACCACTGTGAACCTAAATAAGCTGTGGAAGCTCCCCAAAGAAGAGGGCAGCAGCTTCAAATCAGAGTCTTTTAAAGTTGATAAAACAAGGGAAAAGGCATTAGAGGCAATAAATTGCTGGAGGGACATCCAGAATAAGCTAATGCAGCAACGCAAGGGACTTGTCTACACTTGAAAGCAGCTATTCTAGAAATTGCATTAAGTTTTTTCAAGCACAGACAAGCCCTGATTTCCATTAATTCCACAATGAGCAGGGCAAGGCAAACTGAACACATCTGGGGAAAGAACCTATCGCCAGGTCTGGTGATAAATGTTTTAATCAGCCCTCATCTAGCAGCCTCAGTAGGGCTCCAATGTCATTAAGAGTGCATTGCCATGTTATTAAAGCTGCATTGTCTGCATTAAAATGGAAACCAACTAATTGACTTTGAGCTTTCCTTCTTTTTTTATTAATACATCAGATGTATAAAGACACAATATCCCAGATAGCCCTAGCAGTTGTTGCCAGAAAGTCAGAGAAGCTGAAGACAACAGGGGGGGCGGAATAGTATATAAACGCATCACTTACTTACATGTATAAATATGTATGTATGCATCAGCAGATCTAGGATTTTGAAAAGAGGGCTACAGATGGTGTGATACATCCTCATGTATAACACAACACATTTTTCTGCAGTTAAAGAGAAACTAGATGCCTTACTATTATGCTAGGGGACTAGCACTATATTATTCAGCTTAAGATCAAAGCAAAAACAAATGTAAGTATTGGAATGTGTACTAATTTGCAATACAAAGTATTAAAAAAAGCACAACAAACTAGGCAAAAATAGTCAAATGATACTGTGGCAATACTCCCGTAGTCATAATAGCTAAATATGCCTCTTTTATTCAGATTCATAAAACAAAATCCAGCCTTCTCAAGTGTTTTGACAGTGCCTCCAATACCTCACCGGCAGTCATCTCTGCACCTGAGTTAACCTTACTGTACCAGAGCTGGAGCTAAAAAGAGTCTGCAGAGCTGTGAAACAGAAAGGAGGCATTGCAGAAGAAAGGACTATTTGAATAGTGGAACATCAACACCGTTATAAAGGAGAGAAAGCGATGAACACCTGTGGTATCTAGATTAGCAAGAATGAGGGAGATGAGAATGAGCCATGAAGTCAACTGACCCTCAACACTGCCTGAATAGAAATGCCCCACCCTTCCCAGGCAGCTTGTTTTAAACTGGGGGTAGAAAAGAAATCAAGGGAATTTGCCACTGAATCTGCCACTATATGTATGTAAATATGCATGTGTGTATGTACACTAGGTTGCCCCTTCTCCCCCCAACTCCCTCCTTCCTCTTGAAGACAAACCATATGAAGCCTTTGAAAGAAGTCTCAATCCACCAACACCTAAAGGGCCGAGGGGACAAAACAGGATGCTGGGAAGGGAAGCTGTGTTATTGGCAGGCTTCTTTTGCCATTTCTAACTTTCTTTGGATGGGGCATGAATTTCCTTGATTTTAGAAGCGATTTTCAGTTAATTATGTATTTACCTAGTTAGCATAATTGTCTTCAATTATGTAATTAGTGTTCATATGTGTAATCATTTGAACATGTAATTATACCTAATTACACCATTAAAACGTGCAAGTCATAAATATCCTTATCATTTTGATTGATTGATGTGGGGAGGGGGTGGGGTTCTCATCTGTGTTATTTTTATCTTCTGGAGCCCAGGACTTGCAAGGATAAGAGCATATGACACAAAGCTATTACAATTCTTTAAAGGCCCTATGGATTCTGTACTCAAGACATGCCCCTGAGCTGGAAAGGATCAAAACTACAGGAAAAGGATGAACAAATCCTACAACAGAGTCTTGTACGAGAGAGAGTAGATAATAAGCATCTCCCAGAAGATAACAACAAGCAATTGCTCACTGCATGTTTGGGATTGCATCCATCCTACAGAAAACATGACAGCCCTGTTGCATGATGATTACACGTGGCAAAACACACAGGCAGCTCCATGTTTCCCAGGGGACTGTGTCATCTTAAAACGTATTCCCTTTAAAAAAAAAAAGAAGTCTGTCGGCAACAGCATTTCACTGGCTGTGTGAAATGGTTACACCTTAAAGAAGGGATTTGACTTAAGAGCTGGTAAGTTCCTGGGAAATTCGGGGAGAGGCATTATGGAAGCGGATGGGAAGAGAAGACAGAGAGGATGAGGAGATACGATGCATTCAGCCCAGGACCAAAAAGACTAGGAATGAAAGCACAAAGTGACAGCACAGCGGATCCATGTGAAGTCTCTAAGGGAACCCCGAGAAGATGAGACGTACACAGAGACTTCAAATAGGAGTGGGCTCGGGGGCGATCTCAAGCTCTGTGTTAGGAAGGTAAGCCCTGGGGCTTGCTTCTCCAAAATTTCCCTTTTGCCAAACTCTTCCCATCAGGCAAGGGAATACGTTCACAGAATTTGGCAACTGCAATCAGACTGAAAGAAGAAATGACTGTGGGGAAGGAGGGAAAAGGGAAGCAGTGTTAGGAGGGCAAGAGGACTGGAGGAGAAAAATAAAATGCAGGGAAAAGCAGCGCGAGCCATTATAGAAAAGCCCAGATGAAAATAAAATGCACCTCACGCCGTCTCTTGGCCTGGCCAAAATGGAGCTCAGGTGTATTCCTGGTGAGATGCACTCAAAGAGGGACATACACCCTCACTGGGAATACGAATGTCTCAGCTACGATAAAAGGTGCAGAGCTCCAGGAGGATCTGAAGTAAGGGGCAAATACACATCACTGCCTTGCACAATGCTGTTGCACTTCTCCCTCTACTTACTACATTATTTCCTCCCCTTTGAGAGATGCAACGATCCACAGAGCCTCCGTTCCACACTAGTTCGGATATCCCACACAACAGCACGCTTCTTTTCCAGTCCTTGCAGAGTTCACTCTTAAGAGAAACAATACAGCAGTACCTGTCTGAACAGTGCAACGCTCTTCATACTTCCTTTCTTCGTTACGTTGATAGCTGCCATGTTCCACTGTGTATCTCCTGTATTACAGTACAAGAACAAATACCTGGTGCATACAAAATGAATTAGGGCAAAAGACAGTTGACTTTTTTTTTTTTTTTTTTTTCCCAAATTGCTTTTGCTAGAAAGGCAAATATTTGCACGCAGATTAGTTAAGCTTATTTAAAGTTCAGCTTTTTTCCCCTGGATCAGATTTCCTTCTGCTACTAACCAACAGAACCGTTTGCAAAAACCTGTGCCAACCGCAAAAAAAAAAGAAGAAACAAAGCCTAGCAAAGCAAGAGCTCTTGAACAGCACTTGGGAACAAGGCTCAGTTTTAAAGTACCCTTCAACACAAGGCACATGTTCCCTGTGACCCACATAAATACATTAGCTTACTCCCACTATCTCTTCAGAACTTCTTGGTACAAAAAGACAGGGTGAGCGGCACTTAAAATAATCCAGGTGCTTCTAAAAGTGGCTGCTTCCAGAGATGAGGTACAGCTCTGTCTATGCAGTAATTTTAGCACCGGAAAAGACCTGCTGTGAATTCAGAGAATTGGAGTAACACAGTAAAAGTCTGAAGAGACATTCACACAAGGGAACCAAAGGTAATCCAAACCACTGCACTGACGGACCACGGAGCAATGGGCTCAAGCTGCAGCAAGGGAAGTAGAGGTTGGATACCAGGTCAAACTCTCCCACTAGGAGGGTGGTGAAGTACCGGAACAGGTTACGCAGAGAGGTGGGGGGTCTCCATCCTTGGTAGTTTTTAAGAGCCAGCTAGACAAAGCCTTGGGTGGGATGATCTATTAGGGGTTGGTCCTGCTTTGAGCAAGAGGTTGGACTAGATGTGACCTCCTGAGGTTCCTTCTAACCCTAATCGTCTATGAGTCTATCCCATAGCCATCAAGTGGCATCTGAGAGAAAACTTTCCTAGAAAACTTTGACTATTCTACTGCACTGAGATTTCTAGACAACCACGAGCTCATTAGCAGACATTAATGCATCTGACGGATCCAGGCTAGTAGATAGGAGATGTTGGACTGTTTAAAAAGGAACTGGACAGATTATCAGCAATAGTCATCACAGTACTGCCTCTAAGCTCATGAAAACATGGCGTGCCCAAAAGTAGAATAACATCATCACAAACCCATGTCATGAAAGTTTTCTTGCGTTTCTGGAATGGCATACGTGGTCTCATGGGACAGCCCATGTTATGCTGCATCCATTTAGGTTGCTTTTGTCGCTCTGTAGATTATGTCGAGGGGTCTACACAACTCAAAGAGGAAGCTGGCCAATTTTGTGAGTAGATCTCGGGGCCGGCCACCAATTCCATGAGCTGATCACAGTGGGAGCCCCCCATGACTCTGAATGGCTCAGGGGCCACCGTGGCCCCACCCCTCGCCACTAATTATTTGCAAGCGTTATCCATCATACAGCCCCACCCCTCACCACTGATTGGTAAGGCAGGGTGGGACCATGCAACAGGCAGCTGCTTCAGCCAATCAGTACTGAGGGATGGAGGGGGGCATAGCAGCTACGTGAGGCTCCCCTTTGTGCAGCCAGTCTCCTCTCCTCCCTGTTGAGTTGTGCGGCTGGACCGTAGCTCCATGAGAACTGCTGACTCTCTCATTTTATTTTCAGTAAGTTCCCCTCCCCCTTGGATTTTGCAGACATTGCCTGATTTCTGAGACAACGCTGGATTTTGTGATTTCTGTGAAATCCATGGAGTCACGATGTTGATAGGCCCCTAATTATGCCATGTCAGTCTGTCTGCGCATATCATTATAATTTTGAACATGCAACATAGAAGGGAATGAGGTATGTATACTTGAAGGCAATTTCCCCTCCTAGGTAGAGGCAAAAAGAGACATCATTGGGTTAGGCATTGATCATCTGTGATGGAGAAATCAACTCCACAATAGAGGGGCATCTGAAAGAAATGGCCCTCCCGGGAGAAGGGCTCCAGGGTTGTCAGAGAGTGCTAGTGACTCATGAAAATGCTACTTTTCCATTTGGGAAAGGTCAATGCGACTCCCTTGAGCATGTCAGTCAAGGCAAGTACCTCTAAGCCAACAGGGCCACATGCATGGCTGTCCGATACTCATGCCCTAGGGAATGCAACAACCTTCATGTAACATAAGCCACGACAGAACAAGTTTCACTTTAGAATCCGATACTGGAGATAAAGGAGCCTCACTTCAAAGTCTGGAGTCAGAGCCGGCTCCCCAAGGCTCAAGTGTCTGGGCCTGAAGTTCTGATATGAGTTTTCTCTTCTAATATTAAAGCAAAAGGTGGCAATCAACAAGAGGCTTAAAGAAGCATGCTTCCTCCATCCATGGGCATCACTTGCTGTCATGGAAACCCACGCTAGGCACTCACAACACTGTGATATTATTCCCAAATGCACCAGTGTGGCCCTCTCTCCTGCAGATGAGTCACTCCAGTGATGGAAGCACTGAGTCCACAGCGCTCTCTTCAGCAGAAATACCTTGATTAGTTCTGCATCTCAAGGAGCAGCACTCTCGCAGATCTGATTCCCCCTGCCCTTGAGTTATCACAAAAACATTCTTTAACTTCTATGCTCAAGTAGTTTCCAGCTGTGTTGAGTATAACATTAACTTGCACAGACTCTGATGAAGTGAGTCTGAGCTCATGAGGACTTACGCTCTCTCTGTGCATCTTATTTAATTTAGGGGTTGGTAAGCTGGTCAATTGACTTGTCAAATATTGTCAATTGACTGCATTTTTTTATTTTATTTTTTTTTACTAAGTCAAAGAATATAGCACTTTTACAAAAACAAACAAACCAACCAACCAACAAACAAAAAAACCCCCCACTTTGGTAGTTTTCTTGACAGATTTGCTCTTTTTTTTTTTTTTTTTTAACATA
>NW_017729025.1:4992191-4996170 GCF_001723915.1 Gavialis gangeticus | reverse complement strand
ACCAACCAAAAAAAAAAAAAACCCCCCCCTTTGGTAGTTTTTTTGACAAATTTGCCTTTTTTTTTTTTTTTTTTTAACTCATTTCTTATTAGAAAAGTTGTGGGGTTTTGTGTATTATTTGGACCCATACGCAATTTTTTAAACAATTTCTGACTGATATTTGACTGGTCAGTTGACCAATGTTCATTTGACCAGTCAAAGACTCAACCCTAATTTAATTAGTCTATAAGGCACATACCTACCATTACATCTACCTGACTTCAAACTACTACCTGGCATGACTAACTATCCCTCATTACCTGAATGATGCGTTGTCTGTTTATGCATGCACTAGATCCATTTTATCCTCCTGCCTCTGCCTTCTCAGATGCAGGAAACTTCAGAGCAAGAGGTCCCTATTCCCTCCTCCTGCAATTCCCGTTTTTCCATTGTCATTCCCTCAGTGTTAACTGTGAGAATGAAGGACATTGGGAGGCTATGGTGTGCATAGGCACTGGGCAATAGATTGGGGCTACCATACAAGAGTGATCTATATAGCATGAACTGAAGATCTAGAGAAAAAGCAGAGCTGAGGACAGCAAGCCAGCCGAAAGAGGACTGCTTATGCCCCAACCTCATTAGCTACATGGATTCCTTCTGATGAAGGCAGATTTGTGCTTTATGTCCCCAGCAACTACTTGCTACAGGAGATCACTTTGCAGCACCCAAACGTCACCAACTTTTGCAATTAAGGGCCTTGTTAAACAGTAAATTCACATGGCTTCTGGAGCTTTTAACCCTTGGATTGGCTGCATGCTAAACACCTGTTAAGTGGCTTAAAGCACTAATTATTCAGCTTAGAGTTGCGCCACTCCAGGTCAGGATCATCTCTAATCAGCCTAATTTTGTTCCTGGTCCATTACCATGTGGCCACTTCCCACAGCTACTCCACCCAAGTCCTCCAGTATCCCAGAATGCTCTGAGGTGCCTAATTCCACCCCCCAGTCCCCTCCTTGGAGCACATGGTGGCCACAGTCTGCTCCTGCTGCATGGAGCAATCTGGTCTCATTGAAACTGGCAGCAGCTCTGCACCAAGAGCAAGGCCACTGCGGCAGTTTCAGCGTGACCAGAGACACCCAGGGATTCTGGTCTTGCTGAAACTGACATGGTGGTGAGCCTGCTCTCTGCCCAATGGGAGCAGCGAGTGGGTCCTGCTCCTAGTGCTGCCCTGCTCACCCACCCTTTATCGGCTATGCGGGAGAAGGACAGTCAGAGCAGGTTTTTCGCTTTACTGCATGCCTGCTCCACTAAGCCAAACAACACTAGGGTGATTAACATTGGTTCGGCTCACAGCATAAGGTCTGGCAAGGCCCTAAGTGAGCCCAGCAAATTCCTCCCCTATATATTTTCTAGCCCAGCATGATTCTTGGCTGGCCTCATTTCAGTGATTGCTGATACTTCAGCGGGTCTGGGCTCCGTAAGCTGAGCTGAGAGACCAAAGACTTTGTTGCAGTTCCTATTTAACTCGACTTTTCTCCCCATCATTTCCAAGCCCCTTTTGTAAAATCACAAAGAAGCACTTCTTGACATGTGCCGGGAATCTCCTGTGAACAAGAGAACTGGCCAAATGGAGGAGTTCAGTTACTCATTGCAAGTCAACCTGATAAGGTAACTTCTTTATCCATTTGCAAACTACCCACTTGGTCCCTACCAGTCAGTAAATTATGGGGCATGATTTGTCACCAACAACAACATTTCTGTTTTGCAACTGCATTACAGCACAAGAAATTCGTAACCTGATAAGTAAAAAAGTAAATAAACAGTCTTAGGAAAAGCAAATAATAAAAGCAGCAAATAAAAATATCCTCACATCTCATTAGTGTTAATTGCATTCCCTTTAGGCTCATTTTCAGAAGGACCAAGCACCTGTATCGCTTGTTGTAGTCACTGGAAACAACATATTCTCAATGGGTCCAAAAATCACGTTATGTTCACCCATTTGCCTTTAGCCCATATACATCTCCTTCCCCCCCCCCCCTGATAATTTATTTATAAACCTCAGATGGGAAACAGAAAGAAACCTTCAAGTTCAGATGATACAAAGAAAAAATAGACAAGAAAATAAGAGCTAGAAACTAGCAGATGATACTTCTGAACACAGATTTACACAATCTGACTCAGGGTATGTAGACTATTGCAATAATAAATCCCCAAAATGGTTAATTATATAAGCAGCTAATACCAATACACAATACAATCACTGACTAGCTCCTTATTGTACCTCCAACATTAACTTCAGCAAACAAATTGATCATCAAGCAACAACACACAAATCAACCTTCTGCAAGACAGGCAGCAAGACTACTTGTCAGATTAGGCATTCTCTAGAAGTAAAAACTTCTGCATATTACTGAGGCACCTTCGTTTAATTTACCCGTGTCGTCCCGTTTACTCTATGCAGAGACCATTGCAACCTGCTCTAGCACATTTCAGTACAGGTTGCTACCTTCATCTCTGGGTTTGCAAAAAAAATAAATAAATAAGCAGCATTTTCCGTTAGTCCCTCCATCGAAGGATGCTACTTAAAAAGCAACATTTGCCCAAAGGAGAGAAAAAAAAAATCATTCATTTTCTTTTGATCAACTTTTAAGTGAAACATAAAAGACTTTTTTGATATAAGTGGATACTAGAGTTTGAGTTTTAATTAAAAAGGGATTCTTCTTATCCCAGAAAACTGCCAAAGAAAACAATTTGGGGGGGGAGGGATTGCTTAGTCTGAAACAGCTGCTTCCTTGTTACATTCTGCATATAATTATTACTATATAATTGTACTCTTGTTAAGGAAATTGATGATGATTTAGTGTGACACTACTCAGCTCCCTGAAAGACTTTACAAATGTTCACTGAACACCTGACAAAATGCAACTTGACTCATGACTAAATTAGTAAGCCTGAATTATATGCTGGGGGGAAAAAAAAACCTTCATAAATGTTTTACTAGATAAAGCTGGCATTTATGTATGAAATACATTGTTTCTCCATTGTTCTTCAGCAATAAAAGGAATATGTGATTAAAACCTACACACTGTGTTTTTGTTGCTGTTGCTATAGACAGTGCACTGCATGTATTCTCCCTAAACCATAGCAGCCCAATTCAGGACTGGCTGAAACACTTTAAGTACATTCATTGCTCGTGACAAACTTCCCGTGATCCATCTAGCAAGAGAAATGAGTGATGCAGGGGTGGAAAAGAAAAAAAAAAAAAAAAAACCCAGCAAAACCCACAACACTGAGAGCAAAGAAACACCATCTCTGCTGAGAGGGTGGCAGTCTCAGAGCAATAAAAAACCCAAGCAAAAGCTGCTGGGAATCGCATGCTGCATCTTGGGAAGGGGCACTCGCGTGTCCCAGTGTGTACAAAGCTGCACGCATGATGCACCCTGATTAAAAATGACTTGCTTACAAAAGTGTCGCTGACCAGCAAGCTCCACTGGGAACTGGCAACAAGGGGAAAATAGATTCTGAAGGGAGGTTTGAGATGGGACATGATAAAGGTTTACAAGATACTAAATGGTGAAGAGAATGGAAATAGGGATTTATTTATCGACCCTCTCTTACAATATAAGGACTAGGGGACATTACATAAAACCAGTAGGTAGTAAGTTTAAATAAACAAAAGGAAGTTTTGTTTGTTTTTGTTGTGTGGGGTTTTGGGGGGTTTGTTTTGTTTTGTTTTTTTTACACACAGTGCAGAATTAAAGTGTGCAACATGGAAGTTTAGCCAGATTCAAAAAGGGATTGGACACGTTCTTGGAAAGAAGGTGCATCTGTAGCTATTGAGCACGGGAGTCTCTGAAGCAGAACATCCTAGACCTTAAATGCTGGAGGCTGCAGATGAGAGAGCAACAGTGGGAAAAAGCCCCAGTCAGACTCAGTTTATTCTCCATTGATGCAGCCACCGTCTGGCACTATCCCTTTTTGAATCTGGCTAAACTTTCAT
>NW_017729025.1:4979000-4992065 GCF_001723915.1 Gavialis gangeticus | reverse complement strand
AAAAAAACCAAAAACCAAACAAAAAACACTTCCTTGTGTTCATTTTAAACTTACTACCTAATAGTTTCATGTAATGTCCCCGTGTCCTTGTATTATAAGAGAGGGTCGATAATAAATCCCTGATGCTCTAAGGACTCATTGGTGGCAATCAGGGCAAGTTTACAATATACAGCAGGAGTGACCACAATTAGCTCAGGGGTGCTTCCCAGAAATTTGGCAGTGTGGTTAATGATGGCACTGCTAATTGCCGGGATTCCTGCTCCCACCCTGCTCAGTCACAGTCTCCGCCACATCAAGCTGTGCAGTTTCTAATCAAATGCAAACACAGCTCCCTCTTTTCCTTGCCTTTTAAAACCCCTTATCAGGCTACCGGTAGCCAGGACCCCAGTGGCTGCAGCTGCAAAACCAGCCCTCATTATAAGCTCCTATTGACACGGACAGCAATGCTGCGCCCTACTTTGCTGGACACTTATCTCTGCATTTGAAACATGCTCTGGGAACAGTCTCTACTGGCCACCACGGAGCTTCATCTGCTTCTTTATGACAAACCTGTGTGCTCAGGGCTTTGTGACTCTGGAGAAGGAGCTGGCGCACAACGTGAGCTGACTAAGCCTCCTTGCTGCTTGCAAGCAGCTGAAAAAGACGGGCTATATTTAGTGCAGCAGTTAAGAATAACACGTCACGTTCACAGCCAGCAATGCAGACTTTTCAGGCTCGCAGACACATATAGCCATCCAACAGGCACATCACGGTTGGGAGTTACCTACGTCAAGCACCAGAAAGCCCAGGCGGAGCCGCTCCTTTTTACAAAGATAGTCCCCATCTGTAAGGTTGCTCCTGGACTGGGGCAGCCAAAGGGGAACACAGAAAAGCAGCGGGCATTAGGTTCAGGGAATGGGTGTCATCTTGCTGTAGGCAGCAGCGGCAGTCAGCAGCAAGCCTATTGCACTCATGCAGAGATGAGAGATGCTGAAGCAAAGAGGGGCCAGGGAGGAGAGGAAGACTTCACTTCCCTGGGGTGGGCCAGCTCGGCTCCTCTTCCTGCATGCACAGCTGCAAGCAATAGTGTGGGGCAGCCTGTTGAGTCCAAGGCGACTGATATTCAGCAAAGCAGGAGATGCACAAAAGGGAGGACTGGTGCCCACTGGGGTGAGCTACGCTCTTCATCGAACACCCAGTATAAACGGAAATCAGCCGGAGCAGGAACCACATCTGGGCTACACAACTGGCAGATGGCAAAGCAGATGTGCTCCTTCACAGAATCACCGAAAATGGGGGTTGGAAGGGGCCTCAGGAGGTCACATCTAGTCCAACCCTGTGTTCAAAGCAGGACCATTTCCAGCTAGATCATCCCAGCTAAGACTTCAGAGCCAGGCCTTAAAAACCTCCACCGATGGAGACTCCATCACCTCTCTAGGTAACCTGTTCCAGTGCTTTGCTACCCTCCTAGTGAGAGAGTTTATCTTAATAGCCACCCTAAACTCTCTGCAAGTTGCTATGAATCCTGGGGCTGCTCACCTGCTTGAGGTGTGGAGGTTGATTTTCCAGTCCTGGCACAGCAGGGACACTGGATGAAGTTGGTCAGAGCTCTGGGAGTGCTCAGAAAGAAGACTTACGAATACAAGGGATAAACCTAGAGAAGTGGGGCTAGAAAGGACCTCGAGAGCTCACATCTAGTCCACCCCTTGCCTGAGGCAGGATCAGCCCTCTCCAAACCACCCCACACAAATCCATCATGTAAACTCTTCATAAAACTACCATCAACCCTGACACAACGGACGCCATCACATCCTCGACATAACATATCAGGGTGGCTGGAGGGTGTGGCCATCGTCCCATTGGGCATATAGCCCCTAACCCACTCGCTTCTGCCAAAAACATCCTCTGGCGTCTCTCACGAGCGCGCTGGAGAAGGAGCAGCGCCAGGCACTATTTGAACGTGGCATTTACCCACCATTCAGCACAAATACAGCAGGATGGGTATTTTTGCAGCAGCCTTCCCTCACTCCATCCAACACAGCACAGACTTAGGCTGCGACAAGCTTAATAACTAAAGCATGACTGCCTGCACACATATTTACAGAGGGGATGGCATGGCTCCACCCAAACAGTACCCTGCTTGCTCCAGGCAAGAAGGCTGGGAATGGCGAGATGGATGTTTCCTGCCAGCTTATTCCACCAGGGATTTGTTAACCTGTCACACCTGCTCAGCTGTGCTGACTGGCACCTTGGGGATGGACCTCAACTCTCGCCACTCTTTGCCACCCTGCTCCAGGGACACAGAAAGCAGGCACACAGCCCTCTCTCTCATCTGCATGCCCAGAGGTCCAGACAACCAAAGTGAGGGTTTAAAACTGGATCCTTGCTCTCCCTTATTCTTGCAGGGGGATGTATCCAACTCCATATATCTTTCCCATTTGTCTCCTTGGGCAATGATCTTGGGTTGCAGCTGGTTGGCATAAAGATACTGTGCTTTGTGCAGAAAGAACAATGAAATTTCAGGGTTAGATTTTTTTTTTTAATAAGACTTTTTAAAACCAGTTTGAACCCATCTGGCAACTAGATAAATCAGTCCACAGATGCACTAAGTCAGCAATACAAGTTTCTCCAACACACAGACAGGCAAAAGTGAAGCATCACAGGGCCATCACTGTGGTCCAACCCCTGCTGCAGGACCTCTTCTCCGAGAAACTTCATGCCTGTTTTATGCTTGTACAAACCTCATGGTTGTAAAGTCCAAATGTTGGTCAATTTAAGATTTTTTCCCCCAAGTATCTGCATTGCAGACCCACTCCTGGCAGCTGCCTAAATATCAGAACCGGTTGAAATATTTATAGGCAAGTGAGGCAACCACTGATTTTCAGCCTATCTGAGACTCAATCCAGCTTTATGAGTTAACAGTGTGCCCTTCTTGTCAAGAAGATGAATGGCATCCTGGGCTGCATTGGCAGGAGTGTTGCCAATAGGTCAAGGGCAGCGATTCTTCTCCTCTGATCTGCACTGGGGAGACCACATCTGGAGTCCTGTGTCCAGCTGTGGGCCCCCCACTACAGAAAGGATGTGGACACATTGGAGAGAGTCCAGCGGAGGACAATGAAAATGGTTGGAGGCTGGGCGACAGGACTGGTGAGGAGGCTGAGGGAACTGGACTTACTTAGTCTGGAGAAGAGAAGACAGAGGGGGGATTTAATAGCAGCCTTCATCTCCCTGCAGGGGGGCTGCAAAGAGGCTGAAGCTGGACTGGTCTTGGTGCGGGAAGATGACAGGACAAGGAGCAATGGGCTCAAATTGCAGCAAGAAAAGTTGAGGTATGGTATTACGAAAAAAACTATCACTAGGAAGGTAGAAAAACACTGGAACAGGTCACCCAGAGAGGTGGTGCAGTTTCCACCCTTGGAGGTTTTGAAGACCTGGCTAGACAAAGCCTTGGCTGGGATGATGTAGTTGGGGCTGGTCCTGCTTTGAACAGGAGCTTGGACTAGATGTGACTTCCTGAGGCCCCTTCACACCCTCATTTTCTATTATTCTAATTTGCTACGATTTGCATTATGAAAGCTTTTATATATGGCCCCTTACAGTGCCTGTCTATGGTACAGTCCAACCCTTGTTAAAAAATTACATGACTCAAGGAGTGTGCTAACCAAGGTTTCATCAGCACCACCAGCTGCCACAGCACACGAGGTGCATTTTAGGTCTTTATGACACAGTAGCACACTATACTAGTTTTACCAGCAAAGCTATGTCAGTCACCCCAAAGAAGTCACCCCTCTTAACTAATACAGTTCTGCTGGAAAAGTCTTAAGAGTAGACGGAGAGGTACTAGCTTATAAGCCCTCTTACTGATATAGCTTGTTTTTGTGGGGGAAGACAGATCAGCCACCCCAGACAAAGTATTCTGGACACTGTAAAGCTCCATTTCTGCTAGGAGCGTCTGGTAGTATAAATGTACCAGCATCACTATCCCAGCAAACCCTTTCTACCTTGGACAAAGCTTCAGTACAAACAACGGCAAATGTCTGTGCGTACAATGCAGCACAGAGATCCTTAATTTGCACCGTCTTTTTATAGTTTTGATGATGCAGCAACAATGCAGCATTTCAGGTCTGGACTATCATTTAACAAAAAAAAGGGGGGGGGGGACCCAAAGGAAAGGGAAAAAAAACAAGAAAAAAGAAAAAACAGAACCAAAAACAAAACACAAGGAGATACTCATCTTCCAGATATGGGAATCCAGCTTTGCAAGTACTTCACAGGAAAGGCTTCTGCACCAGGCTAGCTGTGTGCATACCTACTGCATTTACACTGATAACTACACACCAAAGAGGACATCTTCCACCCCTGTAACACTCAGGGACACAAAATATTTTGCATGAACTTCATATAAAATAATCACCAAGCATCAATAATTTATAAGTGCACTGAAAACAGGGCCCTAAAATAGGGAATTCTTTTGCAGCTCCACTGTACCGGTCACTACTGGCACTCTCTAATATGAATATCAATAATATGTTCAAAACTAAATCAAGAAAAATTAGTTTCTATGGCAACTAATGGGCTTTTTAATGGATTAAGTTATTAGTACAGCCCATGGAGCCAGTGCTGCTTATGAAAGTGGTACAAAATATGAGTTAAAAGTAATTAACTGAAGTGCACAGAAACACAGCAGAGATTTTAAAAATATATATAAATATTCAGAGGTATGAACCCTTCCATGGAGTGAAGAGCCAGGCTGTGTTAGGGGAATGATAAACTAGAAAACAAGTTGGTTGCATTCATTTTCTTTTGGGATAATTAACATAAGCTTTTTATTATTTTTTTTTTCCCCTGGATCCTCTTAGACCTGGCTTTTTCTTTGCTTTTTGACACATGTAAAGATCTGGTTCCCTTTTTGAAAGTCCATCCCACACTTCTGATGTCTCAATGGTAATACTTGCAGTTTTGCAATTACATACAGGAACAATTTTGTTCCTGGCAAAATTAAATCAGGAGGATGCGTTTTCAAAAGCAAAGCCTGTGCAGACCTGTGTCACTTCCTAACTCTGAGCAGAAGCAGATGAGATGCCTTCACCCTTTGCCAGTGCCTTTCAGGACCACACTAATCAGATGAAAAGTTACAAGCAATGCCAGAAAGAAAGAAAAGGGCTTAAATGGGCACTTTGGTAATGCAGACAGAAGCAGCGACATCAAGGAGGAGATCTGCCGAAGGCAGCTCTGTATCATACCAGCACACAGGGTACATCCAGATTCACTCTAGCATGAGCACGGCTCTTCTTTTCTCTTTTAAACAGGATGTCAAGCCCCATGTATTGCTCTGAGGAGGGAGAGACCTATAAACTATGTGTCCTCTTTCCCACTTCAAAATCAGGAGGAAAGAAAAATACTGGTCCTCCCTGAGTTTCCTGTGAGATAAAGCACCTGATTCTCTGCCACCTCCTGCCTTGTGCAGCCTTTTGCAGCCGTATAAAGCAAATGTAAAATGCTGCTGAAGCAGAACAGCAGCAATCTGGACTTTGCACGCGCCTAAGTGACCACAGCAGGTGCAAAGCATTGGCCAACTTATCTTTTCTAGCCAGCAATGCTCATCGCTGGCTTGCTCCTCTCACTGGACACATCCAAGGCAACTTCCAAGCACCCGGCGCTGCTCCTGAAGTTGGACCTGTAGTCTCTCTCCCCCACCGAGCAAAGATCCCCATGGCTAATTGACTTCACCCTGGTCAAAGTAGCTTTAAAGGTGAGAGAAAAAGAGAATGCAAATGCATGGCAGGGCACTGAGCTGGGAACCAGGAAATCATCCTTCCACAGGGGGAACAAAGAGGAGTGCCACCCCACTTAGGAAAACCAACCTGTCGTAAGCATAGCTCTGGTGAAGGGGAAAGGACAAGCCAGCAGGCAATTTTGCAGCCTGGCAGCTCTGTGAAGCCTCCTATGGGCACAACAGATGGGGAGGCAGCAGCTGCCCAGGCTCTTGATACCAAGGATACGGGGACTGACATCCAGTTTGTTCACTTTCTCTCCCCTTCCCGTCCCTGTTTCTCTCAGAGGCAGCAGAGAGGGATCTTAAAGACCTCCAAGGATGGAGACTCCACCACCTCCCTAGAGAGCCTGTTCCAGGGCTTCACTGCCCTCCTAATGGAAAGTTTTCCCTAATATTCAACCTAAACCTCTTTTGCTGTCTTGTGAGCCCATTGCTCCTTGTCCTGCCATCTTCCACCACTGAAAACAGCCCAGCTCCATCCTCTTTGCAACCCCCCTGCAGGGAGTTGAGGCTGCTATCAAATCCCCTGTCTGTCTTCTCTTCTCCAGTCTAAATATGCCCTGTTCCCTCAGCCTCTCTCTCAAATTCACAGAAGTTTAGGGCTGGAAGGGACCTTGTGAGATCTTTGAGTCTGACCCCCCTGTTCTGGACAGGAAAGACCGCTGGGGTCAAATAGCCCCAGCAAGGTGTGCATCCAGTCTCCTTTGGAAGATCTCCAAGGTAGGAGATCTCCTCCCAAATCATGTGCCCCGGCCCCCAAAACATTTTTTATTGCCCTCCACTGATTTTTCCCCAATTTGTCCACATCCTTTCTGTAGTGGGGGGCCCAAAACTGAACACTGGACTCCAGATGTGGCCTCAACGGTGCTGAATAGAGGGGAACAATCACTTCCCTTGGTCTGCTGGCAACGCTCCAATTAATGAAGCCCACGATGCTATTAGCCGTCTTGGAATCAAGGGCACGCTGTTGGCCCAGTGCACTGGCTTCCCTGCTAAATGACTGTACTTGTCAGTGATCTCCTTCCTTGGACTGGCAAAAAAACCTAGCTCTGCAATGAGAGACAATGTCCTGGCCTTGGGCAGTCAAAGTTTTACCCAGGTTTTGTCAAACCTAACCTCAGTTATCCAGCACTGATTCTAGTGCCTGCCCTGTGGAAAGTTTCACCCATCCCATGACACTAAACATGAAAGGAATGGCTGTTACTTGATGGCTGGAAAATTATATTTAGAGATTTGCTTTTAGGAACTGGCTTGTAGGTAAAGTAGATATTGCACTGAAAGAATGCTCCAGCGCAATGGCAAGGGGTAATTGGTTTCTAAAACCTGTTTGTGAGAGTTTCACATTCTTAGCCGTCAAGGCTCACCATCTGAAACTAACAGGCAAGCAGGCACGTACATCCTGCGAAATTAAAAACATGCAAACATTGTTCTATAACAAAGATAAGGGGCTCTGCAGCATTGGCATTGGGTCACAGTGCCCAGCTGCAGAGCCCCTGAGATTTCTGGTTTTGGTGGGCAGAAGAAATTAAGAATCTGGGTATACCCAAATTAAGACACTGGTAAACGACCAAATTAAGATGCATGTATGCGATATGTTTGAGAAACAAAGAAATATGCTGAAAGAACACAACGTAGGCAGCATGACAACTACAGGTAAACCAATCAATGGTACCCAGAAATGAATAGTCATCAGAGAAGAAAGAATACAAAAGAAGGGATTTCAGAGCAGAAGGGGAATCCTGAGGCCCCATTGCAGGGGATGGGCCTCAGCCCTCAACCTCCAAAAGCTGCTGATGTCTGACATTCAAGAAAGAACTGCAGGGTGGTGCTGGCATACTGGCCAGATGTACCTTCCTCTGTAAGAAGGCTGAAATTGGTAAATAAATAGAAGAGTGGGGGTGCATTTTGTTTGCCTATCCTGCATTACTCTTGTCTGCTATCACTGTGTATCAGTAAAATTCCCCTATTATTGTATGGAAGAAATTGTGGTCAGTCCAAGCATTTTGGTCCACCTGGAACAAGCTATCAGGACTGGGTTGTCAACCCAGTGTCCACACTAATGGAGAAAGGTCTCTATTGCCCTATGCCTGGTCCGGAGCCTGGATGAGAACTGCAGCTGGTTTTCTTCCATTTATTTTTTGGATGCTCTGAAAAGGTAGCCTCACTAGTTTGGGCAGTGCCAACACCCACTGAAAACACCACTCCATCACAAGTGCTGACACCTGACACCCAGTGAGCTGGTGGAGACCTTAAGCCCATCCCCATTCAGGAAGCTACTTGGAGATTCCCCTTATACAGAGATTGCCCAGTTTATATTCCTGTCCTGCAATCTGCCCTTGCAGTGGTTTCACCACACAACTGTGGTTCAGAATGGGAGATGCAGGTGAACATAGCTAATTAGCCCCAACAGCAGGAAAAAAGCTGCATTAAGCAAAGTGAAGGGTTGTTTTTTTCTCCGACAAGTCTCTAATTTTGCAGGTGTCATTAACTGCAGGCCAAAAGCCAGTATTTAGATACTTAATTATCACACGAGGTCTGCAAAGCAGGAAGGTGGGCACATTGATTACAGCATTGTGTGCCCACAATTAAACATTGTTCCCAAACTAAAGGTCTAAAACAGACACTTAAAAAATATAATTGACCCAAAGGACCCCAACAGCATTTAACCCCATCAGTGGCAGCTCAGGCTCCAAGATATCTTTTTAGGTTTCCTTGCTGCTTCAGAGTCTAGGGCAGCGCCAAACAGGGAGGCAGAGGTTCCTGCTTTGAACAGGGGATTGGACTAGGTGCGACCTCCTGAGGTCCCTGCCATCCTTCATTTTCTATGATCCTATGCCTGACGCCAAACTGCTCAAAACTGCAAATGAACAGCTAGGCCTGAGGGGTCTGTGTGCACATGTCATGGTAGCCTTGGCTTGTTTCACATCCATGTTTCCCACGATTGCACAAGTACTATTACTTAGCAGAAATCAGAGGCAATAGGATGCAAATATGGATGGCAGCTTGGCTTTAGGCTTGCCTGATACTCAGGAACACAGACTGAACAAAAGTTATGCCAGACACGGCTGTTCATGATGAAGTTTTGGGGGCTGGGGCACATGATTTGGGAGGAGATCTCCTACCTTGGAGATCTTGAAAAGGAGACTGGACGCCTTCTGCCTACGTTGCTGCAGTTCTGACAGAGCATCTCCTCTCCTGGACGTATGCCATCCAGTTCATTCAGATAAAAAGAAAAGGTGGGCAGCAGTGGGTGCAGGGAGGAGGCACCAAAGGAGAAGCCAAGCTTGAAAGAACTGGTACATCACAGGAACGACCAAATCAGGGCACAATAGAGATTTATTCTCGTTTTTTAGGCAGGTGACTGTGGAAGTCCATGGGGTATCTGAATGCTAGAGAAGTGCAAGCAAACAGAGAGGAGTGGGATTGATGCGACAGACCAACCCAAATGCTGTGGGCACCATTCTGCACTGACTCTAACCCTGTGAAGGTACTGGGACTGTGCCAGCTGCAAGGTAAAGGATATGGCCCTTTGCTGAGTCCAGGAAGCCATGCGAGTGTGTACCCTCTGCCGTGAGTGCTATCATTTGCTTTGGATGTGGTCGTGTCCCTTGCCTTGTCTTCCTGCCTCATCCCACCTGCCTCCAGCCTATTCATTGCTTTCTAGCTCACTTCCAGGGCCGCAAATGCTGATGGCCACTGGAGCATTTCCATGCATTCATCTCCTTATCTCATCACCCCTCAGCAAAACAGAGCACAACCTTGATGCACCCCCAAAACTACCAGGGCTGTGGTGTGGTAAGCAAGCCCACAAGCCCCTGGCCTTTTCCAGGGTGCCAATGAATTAGTAACAGCACTCTGGCTTTCCCCATATCGGTCTAGATGTGCTCAGATGCCAGACCAGAGACAAGAAATTCTCAACACTTTTCATAGGCCCTAAATTTTCCTGCAATGTCTGCCCTTTTTCCTCTCCCAGAGCTTCAGCTTATCCCCTTAGTAAAACTGGTTTTGACTTTGCTCTGCCATTCTGGTCCTGCTAATATAGTGCTGTAATATATTTTACTGCTGTTTACTGGGAATGTCAGACACCAGTTCATGACCTCTCAATTTCTGCTCTTTGCAAAATGCTCCTATTAACTTTCCCTTGTTATTCTTCTTGCTTCACTAAAATGACCAGGCAGAGATGAGTGATTTCTTTCCACTTTCATGGATGGCTTGATGTTAGTTTAAACTTCCTATACTTTCACCCCAAGTCACAAAGTTTGGACATGGATCTTACGCTGGGCTTCCTGAAAATTCACCCAAATCCAGGGGCTGTGGTAAAGCATTAGGTCTGCCAAGGCAAAGGCCACGGACTCAAGGTTCATGTCCAGAAGGCTATACTCCTGCATTTTGCTTCAAGTTGCGGCAAGGGAGATTTAGGTTGGACATTAGGAAAAACTCTCTCACTAAGCGGTGGTGGAGTCTTCATCCTTGGAGGTTTTTTAGACCCAGCTAGACAAAGCCTTGGCTGGGATGACATAGTTGGGGCTGGTCCTGCTTGGAGCAGGGGTTGGACTAGATGTGACCTCCCGAGGTCCCTTCCAACCCAAACTTCCTATGATTTCTATGACCAATATATGAGCAGTAATGACCATCCTCCCTTCTGACAAGCCTCAATTCCCCATTGATCATCTTCTGTTCTGCTGATTGTTTGTCTGCTACTGCTGGGAATTTTTCTCCCTGTTTTTTTTTTGGTTTGTTTGTTTACTATGCTGCACTAGAAATTACTCCTCAGACCTGAAGAAGACTATCTTACATTTGAAAGCTTGTCCAACTATCTCAACTATGCAGTTGGTCCAATAAAAAAGATATGACCCTAAGAAATCTTTCCTTCTTGCCTACTTCCTGGCTCATCATGGCTATTAACATCACTCTACCACTACCATTTTGGACAAATTTAGTCATTGTAAACATTATGTTATCAGGAAAGCCATATGCCAGCAGCAGGACAACATATGCAGTCGCCAAACATGAAGCAGTGTCCATAAAGTCATAGAAAAGTAGGGTTGGAAGAGACCTACATAGGTGATTTAGAAGTTTTCTTGAACTTAGACCCTTTATCCTCCCCCAGGATTCAACAAATACTTAAATTAGGCTTCACAATCTTTTCTGTCTTCAGTGAAATGCATTGAAAACCAGCTTGGTTCAAGCATTTGAAACTGGGAACTCTAATACTTCAAAACAGGAATGTCTTATATTTGAGCTACTAACTTTTCATATGGACCAGTTCCAAGTAGAGAGCAAAGACTCAAGTCTGAGATGTGTTATATGATGAGATTCTAGCTGCAATGAATCCAGTCTGATCAGTCTGTCCTCAATAACTGTAACAGAAGCCCACATGAGGGCACTCAGACAGCTCTTCAGGCCAATCTCTGCGACAGAATATTCACTTTCATCCACCTCCTCCAAAATCAGCCTTTGTTTTTAATTTTTGCAGTTCTTTAATTAATGTTCTCATCTTCTCCTTAACATTTCCCATTAATTTTAATTAACTTTGCAAGCCAAGACATTCTGGCATTTTCCTCCCCCCCCCACCACCTTTTCTCCCTGGTGTGGGATTTTTTGTTTTATTTTTTTGGTCCAATCCTTATTTTTATTGTGAATGCTGCAAGGATGACTGGGTACCTCAAGTCTCCCCTTTCTTTACAATGAAAAAGCTAGGCAGGGCTGGCACTGTATACATCCAATATCAAGATGGATTGGAAAAATGCAGTATGAGTGTATGTGAATAGTGGGTAGCTGCCTTCCATCAGCTCCCCCAGAAAGTATGGAGGCAAGGGAAAATGTATTCTGGGGTGGAGGGGAGGAGAAATAAAACAATGCACTATACATCACATCGGCTGGTATTACCCTGCAGGGATTACTGCAGTATGACTTGATTACGAGCTATTACTGCCACAGCAGGAAAAGTGAAAACACAGCTTGGAGCCATCTCCATTAAGAGAACGTGAACTTCCACAAGCCGCTCAGCAGACGGTAGGGTTTCCATTGGGCTAAACACTGAAGTACGTAAGTGCCGGCTGCAACCGTTACTTGAAAGCCTCCTGAAACAGCGCCTTCAAGTACATTGTTATTTTGCTTCACTTGGTACCATTCAACAGATGTGCCATAGAGAAATATTTGCGCTTCTGAATGTATTGAGATTCTCTCTGATAATGGGAGAAAATGCTTCGACTTCATCAGCTTGCTCACAACACGCCTGAACCACTTTGTTGGCCGCTGGTTCTACAATTTGCTTTTCCAATACAAGGATCATTTCATGGTTATAGATCCAAGAGGAGCTATATATATGTGGCTATTTATGTGTAACATGCCTTTTTTTTTTTAACCTATTTTTGAATTGCTTCATAGAACGTATCCTGCGAAGGTCTCATCAGATAAATAATATAGAAAGAACAAATAGAATTACCAAGTCAGCACTACCTTTCTCTTAGGCCAAGTAGCAAACTTAATTGTGTTGAGAAAGAGCTCACATTGTGGATGCGAATGTCCTTTCAGTGTCTGCAATGGACTCCGAACAAAAAAAAAATGGCTTCTAAATCCCACGCTCTAAGAAAGCGCTTGCAAAGTGGCAGCCAACAGAAAACATAGAAAATTTGGGTTGGAAGGGAGCTCAGGAGGTCACATCTAGTCCAACCACCTGCTCCAAGCAGGACCAGCCCCAACTACGTCATCCCAACCTAGGGCTTTGTCTAGCTGGGTCTTAAACACCTCCAAGAATGGAGACTGCACCACCTCTCTAGGTAAGACAACACAGGGCAGCACAAGTCTGCCCAAGTCAAGAGATGATAAAAAGCTGGGACATATTGGCTGGCAGGCTGGCATGCCCGGTCCCATACCCAACAACTGCCACCATGGCTCTCAGCACTCAAAAGCAGATCCAGGCCTTGACACAGCCAACAAAGGGCCGCTTCAGAGCGCTTTGGAGTAGGACTTCAGTTCCCAAATTGTAAAACTATTCCTTCTGCCGGGCCACAACTGGCCAATCGGGGCATGCAGTCAAGAGACAGATGGGGGGGAAGGTGGGGAAGAAGATATCACTCCTGGGATTACTGGAAAGCTAGTCTGCTGTGAGGCTGATTGTAAAGAGTGGAGGGGGAAAGGCACCTTCCATTATTCTCAACTATGTCAAAGACAATTCAGGGGTCCAGTGCATCCCTGGGACCTGCATCTCGGGACACTGCAGTCCTTTCTACGTGAACCACTGGCACAGGTGAGTTAAACATAGGCCCCAACTCTTTTTTTTTTTTTTTTTGGGGGGGGGGGGGGGA
>NW_017729025.1:4977207-4978900 GCF_001723915.1 Gavialis gangeticus | reverse complement strand
TGATGGACACGTGGAAAGTTTTACGTATTTCAGGCGACAGGGCCCTCGGGCCCCCATGTGCTTGGTGCCCCTGGGTATATGTAACCAAACTCTCTGATTATTCTCTTAACACATCAATTGTGGATCAAGCAGCCAAGTACAACACGCTATAACTGCCTGTCATTCCTCCTGGGAATCTCTAAAATATGCCCCTCACCTTTTGCAGTCAGACCGATCACACACAGCTGGGGGGGGGTTCTTTGAGTCTTTACTCCAAGGTACTCCAACGAGCAAATGCAAACCTACTTGTGAATGAATAATTGCTACGCCACCACCTTTCTGCTATTTGGGATTCTCTCGATCTCACATGCTGCAGCTGCTTGGCTCATCACATTCATATGTTTTTTTTCTTTTTTTTTTCTTTAAAAAAAATAGCTGTTATACATTTATAAAGAGACACATTCCCTAAAAGAATGAAGTAAGTGTTGTTTATTATTTTTCTTTCTGATTACCAACAGGAATGATTGCAGCCTGGAAAAGCATAAACTGAAACAAAATTAAATAAGATGGCGAATGAGGAAAACAACTCATTCATTAACCAGATTTTTCTCTGAAAACCTCCATCAAAAAACAAAAAAAAAAAAAGCCCAACCCACATGCAGTTAAGCAATTTTGAGTATTCTATGTATCCCAGTTAGTATAATGCCTTTAACTTAGCTTACATCGCTAGGTAATTGCTTACGATAAATCTATTTCTCCAGGTGCAGAATGATATCCAGGCCTGTTTTACATACTTTCAGGAATAAAAGATAGCCTCCCAAAACATAATTCTCAATCCAAAACCAACTTACTATTTTATATAAACTACATTTTCAACAATTTCCTTGGAGTCTCTACATCATAATCGCATTAAGTCTTTATTAGCAGCTCATGTAAAAAAACTGAAAGTCATCAAATATCACCCTAATGACACTTGAAGAATAAATGTGAATCAACGAATGGATGCCCTTTTACTTTGGTACACAGTACAGAGAAACAGGCAGACATAATTAACTACAACGAGAGATGTGCAAATAGAGCTAAACAGTTCTAACATTTAAAGAAGGCTTCTTTAAATTATATTCTGGAAACCAGTGTGGCCATGAATCTTAAAATCACAGAAGTAAAATCATCATATGCATTGGCAGTCTTCAGGGTTGACCAAAAAAAAAAAAAGGTTTGATATACATCCATGCTCTGACCCTGAAGCCCTAACTCAAGCAGAATTCCCATGGGACATAATGGGAAATTTTAAAATACGATATGCAACCATCTTTAATACAATATTCTCTCTGCATGTTATTTTTATACCGGGAGAAAGTTGAGTAGAGTTACCCCTTGTAGACTGACTAAATCAGAGAGGCACAAGTTTTCGTAAGCAGCTCCTGATTTAGTTAAGCAGTAAGGTGCAACTCTACCTTGACTTTCCGCACGGCTTCAGACTAACGTGGCTAGCCACTTCTACCTGCCTGAGAAATGGTTTCTTGCATCTTCCCCTGAAACAGCTTGTGCTAGCCACCATCACACATAATTATGAATAATTTTGAACCTGAAATAACATTTTTCACATATTCATAAAAAGAAAAAGACTAATTTACTTGTGATAACAAGCTTGAATACAATATACCTTATTCAATAAGACCGTATTAAATCTCAGTTCATTTTACAGTTGCTG
>NW_017729025.1:4970896-4972207 GCF_001723915.1 Gavialis gangeticus | reverse complement strand
ACCATCACACATCAACAAATCATCAAAAAGTTGGGCTGGGAAGGACTTCTAGAGGTCGTCTAGTGCAACCATCCTATACAGACCCATTGACCAACCTCTTCGCAAAAACGACAGTCAACCCTGATGCAAACAGCAAAAAACCGAAATATCCTCCATGATGGCCACCCTATGCTCAGGTCCACTTTATACCACTCCCGTCATTCGCTGTCACTCAAAACCATACACCAATCACCATGCCGTGCACACATCTCATTCAGAAGATAGAAGAGAAAAATAGAGGACATAAAGGCGCCTGTTTTTATATCAACAGAGGACAGAGGACAACCGGACTGTCCTCTATGATGGCCAGCCTACCTGAGCAACAGGCACAGTGCGTCTTCAGGCAGTGATTTCATGACGACTTCGAGAGTGAGGAGACTTCGAGTGAGATTGTGCGTCTGAGTGAGAGTGCGATTTGCGTGGAGGTGTCTGTCCTACATTGATGGGAGTACATTGTGGGTTATCGTTCCTGCAGAGTGACTGGTGTGTGGATTCGACTACTGAGGAGACGTGACTGCCCACCCATTCTTCTACAGAGGATTTGGGAAAGCATCATCTTATCCTGACTAACTGAGGAGCTAAGCACCCAAGGCAAGGGGAAAAGGCTTAGAAATGTCCTCTATATCCTCTATTTTTTTCTTGAAGAACCAGCTCCAGCTTTAGGCTAGATGGCTTTCGGCTAGACTACCAATCTGCTTCCTGCTTGATGAATCCAGATTAATTTATGTAAATCTAAGTGATCTATGTAAATATGTAACATAAATATTCTATGGATCTTGGAAAGTGAGAGGGCTATCAATGTATCCTGTCAAGATTATTATGTAAATTATTGCATTAACATTAAATGAAGAATACTAAAAGAAGAGTTTTAAAATAGAGATTTCCCCCCTTACTACCCTGCCCCCAACAAGCCACTATAACTTGACCACATTATGATGATGAGGATTGTTAGCATCACCATTACTGATATGGTTAATTAATATTAATCTATGAATACTATTAATTACTATGAATAATAATAGCAATATTGATGGCAGTCATAGTAGTACTAATTATATCTATCATTATTATTACTATCAACAGAATTATTAATACTGCTATTGGTATCACTACTATTATTGTTACTGATGAATATTATTTCTGTGGATTCCTGTGTGAAATCTCTTGTGAATAGGAGGTTCTCTTAATTTTTTCCTTTTTTTTTTTTTTGGGGGGGGGGGGTTTTATTCAAGTTGCCTTTTTTGTTTTTTTTTTTTTTTTTTCCTTTTTTTT
>NW_017729025.1:4949856-4970846 GCF_001723915.1 Gavialis gangeticus | reverse complement strand
GGGGGGGATTATATTCAAGTTGCCTTTTATGTTATTTTGTTTGTTTCTTCCTTATCTTGCTTCATCGTTTATTCTTTTCTCTTGTTGTAAGTTGTGTTGAGCCCTTTGTGGGAAGGGTGGCTTACCAAGCAAATCAATCAATAAATAAAATAGAGCCAGCATGCTAGCCCAGTCCTGAAGCACTGCTCCCATTAACACGTAAACATTAACACAGGACACTGCAAGGCCCTTTATTTTTTTTTAAAAAGCACACAAAGGCAGCTTTCACTCCCTAGGGACTTCCGCCTGCTAGTTCGACAGACTCAGGAGGAGGACGAATAGCACAGATCCTGGGATAAAGCCAAAGATAAAAGCTGACTACAGTAATACAAACTATGACACACATCCAAGATGATCAAGGCAGAGATGAAATAAAAGCCAATCTTCTGAATTACCAGATTTCTGCACATTTCAAACCTCAAGCGCATCATTGCATTTATGTCCACCCACCCCTCTTTCTTTTTATAGGGGAGCACTGTATCGCTTGGAAATGTATTTAAAACACACTTGAGAGTAATCACTGCCCACTCACGCTACTCTCAGCGTGTTAAATGAAAACACTTGGCCAAAGCTACCCTGAATAACTCTCATCTCATCTTTTACCTTCGACAGAAATCTGCCTAACAACTTGGCCTTTTCTTCTCTGGGCCAAATTTCAGGAGACTACACAGGGTTTGTTCCAAGTCTCTGGCTCAAGACAGGGGCAAGAACTATAATAGCATAAGAAATGCTATGGCGGGGTAGACCATTAGTCCAGCTAGCCAGATAGCCTGTTTCTCACAGTGGGGGAGCGTAAATGCTAAGGGGAAAGAGTCTTTAAAGGAAGGCTTATCCAGAATTGTCCCACTACAACTTTTAGCTTTGAGAGGCCTAGGAAGCCCTAGGGTGCATCTAGACATGCACTTTAATGTTCATTAAAATAGGTTAATGTGCATTAAAGTGTCACAAAAGACTGCTTTTTAGCTAATGCAAGTTAAATTAAGCTAACGGGCACTTGCACACCTGCCTGTGCCACAGGGCCAGGCATTTTTAAAAGCTCCTGGTGCTGCATTGCATAGAGTTGTATAATTGGCAAAATGTGCATCAGTGCTGAGAAAATGGCCGTGGCGCGCTTTTGAACTAACACACCTCGAAGGTGCGTTAGTTCAAAAGTGCACCACCATCATTTTCTGTGCACTGACATGCATTTCGCCGCTTATACAACTGCACATGACTCAGGGCAGTGCATGGCAGCTCGTGTGTGAAGCAGACTTGATTCATCGAGTCTGCTCCAACCTGCCACATCTCCGGCACGTCGCAGGACCAAAAAATATGTGTATAAATGCCCAATTTGCCTAATTCAGTACCTCACAAGGGAGAGCATTTATACACATGCTCTGGGGGAGGGGGCACTTTAATTAAAGCATAATCGTGCATCAGCATCCCCATGCTTAAAAACGGCAGCAGTGGCACTATCTGGAACTCATCAAATAGGCTTTAGAGAGAGCACCCCCACCACTGTTTTTAAGCACAGGGGCACTGATGCATGAGATGCTGGAGTCTGTTGGAGTACAGGAATTACCACAATCCAGCAGCCTTGATTAATCAAGTCTGCTCCGATGTGCTGTAATTACAGCATGTTGGAGCAGCCTTGCTGCTCGTGTAGAGGTGCCCAGGGGTAATAGATTTAACATGCATTACTTAAAAGCACATTAATTGAACGTGTAGATGCACATACTAGATTTAATTCAAAGTACCTAAAGTGCATTAATGAACATGTAGATGTACCAGTGACACTTTGTAGGTTGGAATCTGCGCCAGCAGGCGGACATACATGCAAAATCTTAGCCGCTGCCTGGTCATATTCTACCAAGCCCCAGACTCCTCTCATCCCTCACCTACTTTGTGAGACACTAAAACTCTGTGTCAATTGATTAGGAAGGTGATAAAGGGCTAACATTCAAACTCCATTCTGCAGCAGAACCATCGTTCAGACAACATCAAGCCCCACCCCACCGGGTCCTTGCAATTCATCTGCAGAAAATATTATACATCTTTTACTTTGCTGTGGCTTGTAACAGGAGAAAGAGGGACTGTGAGACGGATACTAGAGGTGTGAGATGACAGAGAAAAATCCATACACAGGTACAATGAACTGAAATCAATTTTCTGTCCTGGATCCAAGATGAGAAAATAGAGATTTTTATGGGGAAAAAAAGCAGCCACGTGGTTGCCGTCTCAATAAGGTATTTTGGCTGAATGGCTCTTTTTGATACAGCAGCATCATAAGCTTTTTAGCTGCTTAAGGAAGTACCTTTTTACAGCCCATTTAAAGTAATTTGTGACAGATAAACAGCCCTGCCATCTTTTAAGCTGTTGGGGGCCTCATGTTATGCAGGTCTGAGCTCTAAAAACTGATCTAAGACTCAAAAACTTTGACAAGAACATTCCTGGGCTCTGAATACAGCTGGTCGTAAACACCCACTGCTAGGCAGCCTTTCCAAGCTCTCAAACCTTAGCAGTGCATTTTGGAAGCTCTCCCAGGAGTCCCAGGCTGTCTGGACTGCTATAGTTGACAGTGGCCATAAAGTCTTCAGGAATGCTCCTTAGGTAACAAGTATTTCCTTGCAAAGAGTCTCTTTACTGACTGAATGCAGCAGGTAGGTGAGGACTTTCTTACCAGAGTCCAACACCCTGGTTTACAGCCAAGCCTGCACCAATGAAAGTAATGACAGTTCGGCCATTCGCATCCACCAGTGCAGGACTAGACACGTCCACCCAGCACGTAGGATTCAGTGCATCACAGGGTGCAATAAATTGCCTTCACTTCAGAAGTGGATCCAGGGCTTGTGCAGTTGTACTTTCCCACCTCACCCTCTTGGTTCCTGTTCTAGCCCAAAATTTAAAACTAAATGCCTGCCAGTAGCAGAAGTATTTCTATTCAGACAGCAGTGATGAGATCACTTGACTTCATGACTCATTGGGAACATCTACACATTCACTTAACGTGCTTTAGGTAATGTGCATTAAATCTAGTACCTCCATTGTGAAGTACTAGAAACACGTGCATTAGCATATTCTAATGTGCATTAGCTAAAGAGCACTGTGGGTATCTATACATGAGCTCCTGGGGGGAGAGAGGGTGTTTTAATTACAGTGGCTCTGAGAGGCGCTCTACTTAAAGTGTTCACAGCATCATGTGTATTCAGTGTCCCATGCTTCATAATGTCGGTGGGGGCAGTTTAACTAAAACTTGATCAATGAGCTTTAGTTAAAGTGCCCCAATGCCATTTTGAAATGTGGGAACACCGAATACGTGCAACACAGAGGCTGCTGGTGTGTGCTAATTAGCACGCTCCAGCAGACTCATAGTAGACTCAATTAATTGAGTCTGCTCCAACACATGCTAATTAGCACATGGTAAAAGCAGATCTCTTTCATGTGTATAAGAGCCCTGCTTTTCAGTGACACTTTAATGCACATCAAAATAGGCTAATGCACATTAAAGCACATGTGTAGACACATCCATTATTACCTACCATATCTCTTCTACACCCTTCACTCCACAGGTGTTAACAATCCTCTCTTTTTTTTTTTTTTTTTGAGGTTCCACCAATTCAGCTATCCTTTCTTCTGCAATTCTGCTGGCTGTCCCTCTTAATGTAGCTCCCAGACTTGCAGCCTGTTTTTGAACACATGAGTTCAGGCATGGAAGGTGAAGCATTGGCTGCACTGTCAAGAAGATGAAAAAAGCTAGATTTTGCTTTGTGGATCAGAAAGAGATGCATCTTATAATCACAGAAAATGGAGGGGACCTCAGGAAGTCACATCCAGTCCAACCCCCTGCTCTAAGCAGGACCAGCCCCAACTACATCCTCCCAGCCAAGGCTTGGTCTACCTGGGTCTTAAAAACCTGAGCATTTAATTCTAATGGCAACAGAGCTAAGGACACAACATAGCTTGATTGATTTGCTTATTTTTTATGTGTTTTATCCATAATAAGTGATATAGCAAATGCATGCACATTTCAATACAGTGATATTTGGTTTTGTTTCATTCCTGAACTGAATAATCTAGCTCTGAGCCTTTAGCATATGAGTAAAGCTGCTAGTTCCTTTTTACCTTGAGAAACGTGTGTGCCATGTTATATGGGGTGATGCACCGCACCAGCTGCACTGCTTTTTAAAAAAAATTCCTAGATCCACCCATGTCTAGCTCTCTCTTTTGGTGTTTTCTGGATATTTTTCTGTTTCCTTTTTGGAAAGTACAGGGTGGAGACTGCCTGAAATGGAAACGTATATATTAACATCAGTTTCCTGTAATCTTTTATGCACAGCAGCTGATGCAGTCTGGGAGGGAGCAGAGTGTATGCATACTTATGTAAACTGCAATATCCAGTTCAAGGCTGATTATCTGGAGGCCACAGAGACACTGAAATTCTGAGAAATGAGGGAGTATTCAGTATAATTAACAGGCACTAAGGGAGATGAATCTGCTTCAGAGAACAGGTGGTCGGATAATTGAAGTTATTTGGTACGGGCCAAATTCTGGCACTTCCACTGAACGGTGTCTTTGCCCCATTCAAGACAGTGAGTCCCACCCCAAGTGGCACATTCTCCTCCTCAGACGTAAAGCATCAGAGCATGGCCCTGTGCTTGTTTCCCTCCCCTAAATAGTACTCCATTCTCCTCACATGCTGAGCATGTCACACAAAAGTTGGTATATAAAAAAGTGTTATTCCAGATGAAAAGCACAGCTAGTGTTTGCATGGAGACAGGGAATGAGAATTAATGAACAATCAGAGAACAGAGGGGCCACCAAGCACTAAAGTCTTTCCTTCTCCCAGCTCCAATGCCAATATTTATGGCATTGATGCCATTTATGTTTTAAAAAAAAGGGGGAACTGAGGATTTGGGTACCACAATAAAGAAAGTAGGGAGAGAAACAATTACTAAAGAAAGTAAAACCAGCAGAGAAATAAATGTTAACTGCATGCCTTTCAGAGGTGCAGCAAGCACAGGAGGAATAAAATGTTGCATATAATAATGGGACCGGCTTGCAAGCCTCTCTTTTCTTAGTGAGGATCTTGGAAATCAATTAAAACAGTTAAGCTGTTCTAGCCCTCCCCCCCCAAATCCTCTCCCACCTTGCACAAGCTGTACTGAGCCGCTTCCAGTTTGGAAGAGATGGTGTTTTGCACATAGAGCCTGGGTTTGGACTGCTGATTGCAGCTAACAGTTTGCCCTACTTGACCACGCATAGGGCAGTTTTATCCATATAATAAAAAAAGGTGCAGTATGTTGGCGTTACATTTCGATGAGAACATTTTAGAGCTAATACCAAACAATTTTTGAAATATCCCATTTTAAACAGGGCGAGAGAAAGAGCCTCAAAAGCATCAACACAGTTCAAAAGTCTTTTTAAAGAGAAGAACACTGGTTTTTAGACTCAAGATCCCTAGTGATTTCAGCTTCCCCAATTGCTAGCTCAGCTGGACGCACTTCACATAATTCCCGCTGACTTCAACGTGTGCTCCATGCAGGATTGCAAAATTGGGCTCCCGGAGTGAAAGAGGTAAATTTAATTCACCATCACTGCATAAAGCTCTTTTGCAATATTTTATTAAATTCAAATACAGATTGTGTTCACAATTCTATGCAAAGTCTTCCCAATACAGAATGTGGCTTGCTCTCTCTCTCCTTTTTCTTTTTGTTGTAATAACGGCAAATTAACCATATCAGGCTGCCAAAATTACCCACCAGAACAACTTCATTTTCATAATAAAGAAGAAATGTTCAACTCCTTAATGCATAGTCAGGAGGCTGCTGAGCTTTCAGACAAGCTGTGCACTCTCAATCATGGGTTGGGAACAGAAAACTCAGTCTATACCAACACGAGCTCTGAACGAGCAAAAGGAACAGAAACAGGTTTGGTCCTGTAATAGTCGCATCGTTATGATTAAAGTAGGCTTCCAGGTAAATTTTAAATGGGGCAGAATGACTTAGTGGGCTTCCTGCCCTCTCTTTGTAGTCTCCAAAGACCTCCGAAGAGCCGGTAACGAAATGACCCCCCACAAACTTAGGGTCCAGAGGAGGGCCACCCGCATGATCCGGGGACAACAGGGCAGACCCTACAGTGAGAGACTGCGGGACCTGAACCTATTCAGCCTCCACAAGAGAAGGCTGAGGGGGGACCTGGTGACCGTCTATAGACTCACTAGGGGGGACCAGAAGGGTTTGGGGGAGACGCTGTTTCCCCTAGCGCCCGCTGGCATAACAAGGAGTAATGGGCACAAGTTGATGGAGAGGAGGTATAGATTGGACATCCGCAAAAACTACTTCACAGTTAGGGCGGCTAGGAGCTGGAACCAACTTCCAAGGGAAGTGGTGCTGGCCCCTACCCTGGGGGTCTTTAAGAAGAGGCTGGATGCCTACCTGGCTGGACTCATTTGAGTCCCGTTTCTTGTTTTTGGGGTTTTGTTGTTCTCCCGCCCTGGCGGGGGGTCAGGCTAGAAGATCTACTAGGTCCCTTCCGACCCTTAATCTATGAAACTATGAAACGCGTGTTACACATGGAACTGGCACATGGGGCAAATCCAGTAAAAGTCACTAAAGCTAGGTACAGACTTCAAAATGCCCAAGGCAGAATCGATCCAAGTTCTCTGCAAGCGGTGTCATTTAGCTCAGTAGCAAACAGTACAGACATCTGCCCTTTGGTGGGGTGGGGTGGTAAATCTCAGACCAGGTTCCAGCATTTTTAAACCAGAAGTGTTTCAAATCTCTCTTCTGTTACAGGTATAGACCAGTTTCTCATCACTTATGCCGGTAAAACTGTCATGTTTATACCTGGCCTAAGAGCTCTGTATAATGCACCTCTGTTGATCACCATGTTCCACTTCTGCAGGGAAAGTGTGACCCTGAGAAAGATGAGGGCATGTCTGAGGATCACTTGGGGATCCTCTATTTATTGAAACTAGAAGGGGAAAGAAGCCCCAAGGAGGACTGATTTGTTAGAAGCAAGATTTTTTTTTTTCCCTTTCCTGCAACCAGAAGTGCCTTGTACTATGGCAAGATTGCATGTGACCAATAACATACACATCTACCAGGGATATTTCTCTGTCTACCATTGTGCAGCACAGAGGGTTACCAGCTCTGCGACATGGGAGCAGCAGCCAGAAGGGAAGGTTACACATGTCTCAAACGGGGTCCATTGCTAGCTGTCCTGAATAATACCGTGACAAAGTGAGTTTGCACAAAAGAAGGGGCTAGAGAAGCATTGCAACAAGCAAGACCCAAGGTGGACCCAAGTGGAGCGGATAACAAAACTGACCAAAAGGCAGAGTAAACTGTTCAACTGCTTCCGGCAGCAGCTGAAGCCCCTCATTAGCAGCGACACTGGTACCCAGCTCGGCACACGATGCGAATCGACTCCGGAGAAAACCTCCCAAGGCTCTTTGAGACCTGGCCCTCGCTTCTCAACCCACTGACTCTCTCCTGCACAACCACGCTTGTCAATAGAGAAGAAAGAGACCTTGCCAAAATAAGGGCAAGAGAGACCAGAAACGGCTTCATGAAGAAATACAGGGGTCAACAAAAGGAAAGCAAACCCAGAAATGCACACACAAGAGCGAAGTGACACACACGCCATTTGAGAGGCCCAAGTTTAATTCCATTAATGACACACCATGGAGGGACAGAAGAATGGGAACGGCCATACTAAAACCCAGCCGGGCCTGTTGCTTAAAATCTGATCTGTGCAATGAAGAATAGGATCATGAGTTTCACTTCTACACCCCTCTGCACATTTGTAGCTTTGATCCACCTTCCTGCTCCAGAAACAAGGAGCTCCCTCTACCTTATGCAGGCTTCTGCACCAGTGGCTTTCTCTGGTATTTTATTTTATGTGCTTACTATTCCGCTGGCCCCGTATGTGTTGTGTTGCTTTCAAGCTCGTAACATCTGCCGGAAAGCAGAGTTAAGACAAGTCATTCTCCAGACCAGGGGGGGCTGGACCCCACAATCTGTAAGGTCCCTTTCAGACCCTAACAACTGTGAAAGACATTTCCAACTGGTGTGAGGATAGAGGGGGTGAAACAAGTCACTAGATTTCCCTCTCATTTGTTCTAGGAACCTGGTCCCCTCTAGGCATAAAGGAAAAGGATGCTTACATCTCTTTGAACTTGCCCTGTTTCCCTTAAGTTTGGAAACCATACTTTAGAGAAACCACATTCTCTATCACCAACCAGGCTAGCTCGAGGCTTTCCAACCTCTTCAGACTCAAAGCATCTCTTGTTAGACCCCCCTACCTTGGGGGTCTTCAAGAAGAGGCTGGACAGATATTTGGCTGGGGTGACACCTGCCCAGGGTGGGGTGTGGGGGTCGGACCTGATGATCTGTTTAGGTCCTTTCTGACTTTAAGCACTATGTCACTATGTCAAAGCAGTGCTCAGAAAATGCCCGCACTTAGCTTGCACTTGTTTCTTGACTACAGAAAAATACACGAGCAATTCTTCAATTGCAAAGAACTCAGAATGAGCACAGCAAGTCAGAATGGTTTGAATCATGCTGGATTTCTATTCAAAATCTCTGGATTTCTCTTGTGAATTACATGTAGGTGTTTGCACATCTAACGATGCTAAAATTATGCAGCACCCTGTGTCATACTCTTAAAAGGATCTCATGGCTCCCTGGATGAGAATCACCGGACTCGATGGTTTCTGGTCACTCAGAAGAGCCTAGCCCTCATCTGAGCAAACCTCTGCAACATGTGCCCCCCCCCCCAAAATCAGATGACCTGAACAGGCTGGGAAGGTAAACAGCAGGATGGTCGCAGGGCACCCAGCAACAACACGATGCTCAGTCACGGTTCGGGACTCACCTGTGGCCGAGGGTGGCCCGTGACCAAGCAGGTCAGCTCCAGAGTCTCCCCCTCGCGGATGGTGTACACTCGCTCTGAGTACCGCTCCTCCTCGATGTTACACGCCAGGCCTGAGTGAACAATCCTCACCGTGGGTGGGGCTGTCAAACCAGTAGAGAAAAACCGGATCAGTAAAGCATTTGCGCCTTGCCCCCCGCCCTCCATCAACAGCATTCACCATAGACCCAGAGAGGCCCCATATAACTTCCTGAGCTCCTACAAGGATGAAACAAGGCTCTCTGAAGAAACAACACTTCGCTCTGCTTTGAATATAGAAACCAGGGACATCCCCATGCATATAGACGCTGTAGGATTCCTGTAGTCTAAGGAAACAGACTGTGTAAGAGGAGACAGTACGTTTGAATGTGCACTTGTCTGCAAGCACGGGTCAACCCTCCTGGATCCCACGGCTTGCACAGAGAGACACACCATCGAGGAGCTAATATTGTCAGGGCGCAAGTTGCTAAGCCCTTGGCCAAAGGCAATGGCAGGACATCATCCCAGGCAGCAACGAGGGGGTTAACACAGATGCTCACCCCTGTTGCCCAATGCCACCCATTTTTCAATGCCAAAAGCAACAGAACACGTTAAATTTGAGCAGCAGGAAGAGGCAGGGAGAGAAGGTACCCATCTGCAGCAGCAGCTCCATTAATCCACAGGATGCTGGCTACAGGGAGACTGGAAGACCCACCTCTGAGGACTGACTTTGGCCCCTGGGATAAATGTTTGACACCTCTGCCTTAGAGAGGGATGAGGAGCCGATACAGATACATTAACAAGGGAGGAAAGGTAGCAGGGGCAGCAAGAAGATGGATGTGCATTGGGCAACACTGCCCGGGAACACCCCTCCCCAGGAAAGGGCTACAGATAAACAAGGAAAGTTTGGGGAATAGCATTATCAGTATTCAATCTGTTTCTATAACTCAGAAGAAGATGAGAAACATAGGGGGATAAAATAGAGGAAGATAGAGGGGTTATACGCTAGCAAGAGCAATCTGCTGATGCCAGTCAGCATGGGACAGCTAGAGTCTCCCTTGCTAGCCCAGTTATATTTGGATCAAATGCTTGTAATGCCGGGTGGGTGCTGTCTTCAATAACTGCGGTAGCATTGCCGTCTAATATATGGCCGGTATTTGTTAGAGTACTTCCAAGTGCCTGTTGACAGAAACTGCACGACTGCTCCTGGCCTTTGAATCTATTAAAGAAATCCCAGTGGCATTACTGAGGTGGTCAGCAAAACCCAACATCGTTTCTGCAACGGGCAACTCGCCCCTTCCCCTCCAAGGGCACACAGCCCGTTGAAGAACACCACCACAAAAGAGAAACCAGACAATAGTTTCACCGGTAATAGCGGGTGGTGTATGGGTGGTTGTTCCCCCCCCGCCACAAGTGAAATCAGGGCTCATGGGATGCCCTGAAAGGACATCAATCCTACACAGGAGGTGCAGGGGCGGCACAGACTTGTTCCCACCACTTACAAAGAGGGCCCAACCCACAGGCTGGTCAACACAGGGGTACAGGGTAGCAGTATTTGCCCCTTCCCCTCCCCAGCCATTCACATCCATGGAGGTCCCTGAAGACCTAGCCAACACAATGCCATTGGAAACCCTGATTATACGACTGTTATTTAGATGCATCTACAGCAGCGACTGGACTGGAAACACCCACTCGCTTCACGTGGGCACTGAACAAGCTGGAACGAAGGAGTCGTAGGCATCGGCATGTAGGACCAGAACAGTCCCCCTGGGTGCGAGTATCGTCCCCTGTTGTCCTAAGCAATCGTATGGCATTGTCCATTGTGTTTACTGCCATGGAGCAGCTCGGACCCAGTGCCCAGATGCATCAATGCTATTCCCACTTCATGAGACTCAGCCACTCTTTCAGGACTTGATGTGGAGGCAGAGTCGCTGCCTGGATCTGAACGCCACAGACTCCCAGAAAGTTTGGCTCCGCCGCCAGAACTCAAATGTAGGGTGCCAGCTCATTCAGATGGTGCAAGTGCTGGCACCTCATTTAGGATGCACAGTGACAAAGCTAAGGGCATGTGTCACTAGGAGTAAAGGATGAGCTGGACGATGCCATTTTGTTATCTCAGGTACTGTAGGCAAAACAGTGCAAAGTGAGAGAAATTAAATTGCAATAAGAATCGCAAGGTAGCACTATACTATACCATTTATCATGGCTTTGTTCAGGGTTTTCCAGGTACATCTGACCCTTAGCATTACAGAACAGCCTTCTCCCCACCCCAGGCATGGGCTAAAGGACTAACTCCATTAGCTGGCAACAAGTGTAGTATCTAGTTACCATTCAATACCACAAAAGGCTGCCAGGCTATTTAACCAATACCTGCCTATCCCCTGAGGAAGCCCTTTCCAGACTCTTCTGCACTGGTTTCATTTGGGATTTGGGTTTTTTTTTTTTTGTTTGCTTTAATTTCCAAATGAATTCCCATTATTGTTCTTTTTATTACATATCTTCCTAAATGGATTGCCACATTCATTATGCATACAAGATGCTTTAATTAAAACATTCAAATTAGGGAATAGGTACAGTGGGACCAATCCAACTCCAGTGTAAAAAGCATATTCAAATCATTCAATGGGTTGGACTGGACTGAAATGTTTTGGAACCAGAGCTTGGATTTAAAACGAGCCCATTTTCTTTTATTTCCTTGTATACTTAACCTGTACTAAGGAAAAGTCAAACGCTTTTATCTGCACTACAGGCACAGCATGTTTTGCATATGCAGACACTCCAGTTGTAATATTGGATGCACAAATTACAGGCATATTTTAATAGTTCAATAGAGCATATCTATGTTTCTATGAGACATTCAGTATTTTTGAATCATATAATTCCTGCACATTAAAATTCCAAGAGAGTGGATCAATAGCAAGACAAGGTCGAATCCCAGTTTCAATACCCTTGCTGAATGAAATGGAACAAGGAAATAAACAGCACAAACGGTAAAGAGTAGATCAGATGTAGGGGGAAAGAAAAGCGTTCAGCTTAATACTCTTCGGTGCTATTCAATGCTCTTAGGAGACATGCTCTTTTTGGGTAAGGACTGAATATGGGCTTTTTAACCAGGCAGAGAGAGGCTCTACAATCAGGAGCACTTGCACAAAGTGACAGCACAGCAAAAGGATATCCTGTGGCCCAATCTGGACCCAAAGCAGCTCCAAGACACCGAGCCCTAGGACTCTGCAAAGACGCGCATGCTCGCCGTGACATGCAGCATGTACGGACAAAGCATTAAGCAGGGACCATTGCAGATTACAAGTCTGCCCCATGCTCCGGAGTCTGTGCTCTGCATACAAGCGCCCAAATTTGCACCTGCCATTAGGGTATTTGCAAATGCATGGTTCATAACTGTATTTTAAACATCTGACCCTGGGAGACCTGGCACACCATGACAATGAGAATGAGTGTCAAGCAAAGACGCCCAGGATAGCACAGTGACAGTGGACTGAATGAAGAGAAACAGAATAATTAGAGCCGGCCAGCCTGGCTCATTCCCTCGCTCTTCACCACCTGGAACTGCCTCTGACAATCCCCATCTTTGGTATTTAAATAATGTTCAGTTTGCTTGGCCTATGTCAGCCTTTTCTGTAATCATATACAAAATCTGTCCTCATTGCTCGCTGATCCCAAGAGCACAGCCTGGCGGGTACACTTTCTTTGCAATGGACTGGATCCTGGGCTTAATCAGGTTTTCACAATACAAATAGTAGACAGTGAAGACTAATTCTGAAGGCTTTCGACTGGAGTAGCAGAAAGATTCCAGTTTTGAAACCTAAAGTAAGCAAAGCTATTCAGACGTTGTTAGTTCACACCCTCCGCGGTGAATTGCACCCAGCATTTTCTTTTGCCATTCTTGGGGGTGGAAGCAGCTCAGGCTTACAGAGAAGTAGCAACCAGGAAAATGAATCATTTTCCATGTCCTTTAAGTGTGGCTGCATATGCACACTATACCCAACACACTCCAAAAATCAGATAGCAAACTACGTGCCTGCCCACCTCTTTGCATTCAGACAGAATACCAGGGTCTCTCTCTGCATCGCCCGCTCTGTTGTTACTCCGATGAAGAGTGTTGTGCCCAATATGAGCCTTCAGTTTATTCAAGGTGAACTGATCCCTCTGAAAACCAAGATGACATTCAGTTTCTCTCTCAAGCAAGATGCTCATGGCATCTTATACATGAAGGACCAGACCCCGTGCTCATGCTCACACCAGAAGCACCTGAGCTCCACATCAGGGGTTTCAATGCAAGGAACTTCTCAGTGGGACCAAATACTGCAATCTCACCCTTAAACACCCCCGTCCCCACGCTGAGCATCACTAAACTATTGATAACAGAGTACTAAAAAAATTAATTTACAGTACAACTTTCTCAGTAGAAAGGATGTGGACTTGTAATATTTGCCATTAGTCATTCACTAACCGGTGGGTGCGTTTTACAGCCTAAATTAGCAGCTTTATCTCACTGCCATTTGTATTAAGCCTTACAAGGCTGTTTGCTCAAGCAGAAATGCAATGCAAGAATGTTTCCTCGGTGTCCTCCAGAGTACAATCCTGCGCTGTGAAGACTGTCAAGGTGTCACGGCAGCTCTTCTCTTTTGTACAGCTTGCAAGAGGACACATCCCCCCACTGCCTATGGACCAGAGCTACTGCACCGTTTGCTCTGCACCTCAAAAGATTCAGGGAAAATAGGGCCAAAGCTGCACCTCCAGCTAGGAAATAAGTTGCACCTTTGCAAAGGTGCTGTCAAAGGCGGTAGCAGCCCTTCAGGACACGCTCCAAACCCTGAGAACGAAAACCCCCAGTACTCCTCAGTGCTCTCCTCCGCCATGCCCCTGCACTGAAACAGCAAAGCAAGAGGTCTTGTATTTAATCTAGCATGTTTCTTGGTTTCTTCCTACAACATCAACCCTGCCAACCATACAGAGCCCAGGAAGGCACTGGGTTTTGAGCGGCGAAGCCGTCCTGCAGGTGTCTGGAGTCTAAGGTGAAGAGATGCAGAACCTTAAGAGCTGATGGGAAAGAGCGACCCGTACACGATAGCGCTTAACACACCCAAACACCAAATCCTATAAATCCGTGACTGGCAACAAAAAGGACAACCCACACTGGAATAAGTAAATAAAATGCAAATACCATTAAAAAAAAGAAAAAAAGGAGTTGATTCCCCAAACCCCAGCATGAACACAATACATCTCTGTAGGCGTGGGTCTTCAGTAGTGGTGGTCTTGAACCTACAGCACAGACCAAATACCCCACTTTCAATTTTCGAAGGGTTTCAGTCGGGGTCCAGAGCTCAAGGCCAACTTCTCGTCCTGACTGATAAACAACTGAAGCAAAAAAAAAACAAAAAAAAAGAAATCAGATTGCAAACGTCCGGGAGGACCCAAACTTTGGAAATAGTCAGCTGTGCCCCATGTTTTCCAATCAAGACCCAAATCTGCAAGCCAGTATTTTTTGAACTGCTGAATAAAAACCCACCAGTCGTCTAGCAAGAGAGACGAGAGGTCCAATTTGAGCTAAAACGGTGCCACTGAGCCAGCAGAGGGTGCCATCAGATTATTATGGCTCTCAACCTCCAGCACAGCAGGGCTGGGAACCGGAGCATCTGCTGCTACCCGAGTTTTCTACACGTACTTGCACCCTGGCACACCCACCTGGCTTGAAACATATTTAACGACATCTTTCTCTCACACCTCCAATTGCTGCTGAACGATGAGGAGTGGAAAAGACACGAGGAAAAAAAAAAAAAAGACCCTCCAGTTTTTCTTTGCTCGAATGCAGCATTTATGCATTCATTAAGTATTTGCAGCACTCTGATTTTAATTGTAAGGTATGGCAGGCCTTGGGAAGCGTTTAGATGCTAAACTGTGTGGCTGCTCTCAGGAAGGCCGTGACAGCTCACTCCAAAATGATCTCTACATCTGTCTGTGGAGCCTCTGAAACCAAACCAGGAGTGGAAACTGCTGGCTACCTTTGAAGATGGAGGCTTTGATTCCAGAGCAAACAGGCTGGGTGTTTTTGAAGTAAACCTTACTTTTAAAAGCTGCCATTTTCCCAGCCTTTTGATAAAGTTTAATTTAAAACCAGCAGCTATCCTTGTCATCTGTCATAGTTTTGGTAGGTTCTCAAATCCCCCCCCCCACACACACCATTTTTTCAAAAACAAAATTAAAATACAAATGTTAAATATTTCACGGTGTGGTGTTGCTCTGGGGTGTTTTACTCTCTGAATTTCTAGTTTCAGTTTTCAAAGTCAAATGAGCACCGTTATTTGAGAGCACTTCAATTATACACACGGATACACATGTGCACAAACATGGTATTTGGGAGTTGTGCCTTTAACATCAGACTTCTTCTTAGCCTAGCTTCTGCTGCATTTTCCCAACAGAGTGACCTTTACATACAGTGCACCTGCACGTGCAGAATTACCACCTTTGAGCATATAAAATACTCATTGCCGTCACAGTGGAAGGCGAGGCATTCATGTCATAAAAACTGACTGTTTAAATCAGCACAGCACAATACTTAGGCAGGTATTGTACTTTAAGCATGTCAGCAGCCTCAATCCCACAGGACAAGTCCAAGACTCAAAGTTAGGTACATCTTATAACTCATCTGCAGACACCTGCCCCCAAGGCAGGGACCATCTTTTTGTTCCGATTTGTACAAAACGTAGCTCATATAAGGACCCCGGACTTCAGAAAAGCAGACTTCAACTAGCTCCTGATGGGCAGGATCCTCTGGGAGGCCGGTCTGAGGGGGAAAAGGAGTCCAGGAGAGCTGGTTGTATTTCAAAGAAACCTTACTGAGAGTACAGGAACGAACCATCCCGGTGTGCAGTAAGACTAGCAAGTATGGCAGAAGACCAGCTTGGTTTAGCAGGCAACTCTTCAGTAAGCTAAATCATAAAAAAGACACTTATAAGGAGTGAAAATTTGGATGAACATCTACGGAGAAGTATAAGAGTATTGCTCAGGCATGCAGGGATGAAGTCCAGACGCACACAGCACAACTGGAGTTGCAGCTAGCAAGGGATGCAGAGGGTAACAAGAAGGGATACTACAAGTATGCCGGGAACATGAGAACAATTAGGGAAAGTGTGGGCCCCGTACTGAATGGGGGAAGTAACTTTGTGATAGAAGATGCAGAAAAAGCTGAAGTGCTCAAGGTCTTCTTCACCTGAGTCTTCACAGGCAAGGTCAGCTCCCAGACTACCGCACCGGGCAGCACAGTGTGGGGAGAAGGTGAGCATCCATAAGTAGTGAAAAAACAGGTTAGGGACTATTTAGAAAAGATGGATGTGTACAAGCCCACGGGGCCGGATGGGATGCACCAAAGGGCAGTGATGGAGTTGGCTGACATGACTGCAGAGCCAATGGACATCGTCTTTGAAAAAAACTCATGGCAGTTGGGAGAAGTCCCAGATGATTAGAAAAGGGCAAAAACAGTGCCCATCTTTAAGAAAGGGGAAAAACGAGGGTCCCAGGGAATTACAGACCAGTCAGCCTCACCTCAGTCCGTGGAAAAAGCATGGATCAGGTCCTCAAGGAATCTATTTCTAAGCACTTGGAGGAGAAGGTGATTGAGAACAATAAGCATGAATTCACCAAGGGCAAGACATGCCTGACCAACCTGATTACTGCCTATGATGAGTTGACTGGCTCGGTGGATAAAGGGAGAGCAGTGGACAAGATATACTTTGACTTTAGCGAGGCTTTTGATACCATCTCCCACCGCATTCTTGCAAGCAAGGAAATACAGGTTGGATGAATGGGGGCTGTAGGGTGGAAAGAAAACTAGGCTTAGAAGGTAGTAATCAATGGATTGATGCATAGTTGGCAGCAGGAATCAAGACGGGTGCCCCAGAGGTAGGTCCTGAGGCCATATTTTTTTCTAATATCTTCATCAATGACCTGGAAGATGCCATGGAGTACACCCTCAGCAAGTTTGTGGATGACACCAAGATGGGAGGAGTAGTAGATATGCTGAAGAGTAGGGCTAGGATTCAGAGAGACCTAGACAAATTGGAGGATCAGACAAAAAAAGTCTTGTGATGTTCAATATGGACAAATGCAAAGTCCTGCACTTAGGATAGAATGATCTGCATGAAGCAGTACAGGCTGGGGGTGACCGCCTAGGCAGCAGCTCTGCAGAACAGGACCCTGGGGTGACAGTGGACAATAAGTTGAACAGAAGCCAGCAGTGTGCCCTTGAAGGCTAATGGCATCGTGGACTGTATCGGTAGGAGCGGTGCCAGCAGATCAAGGGCAGTGATTCTTCTCCTCTATTAAGCACTGGTGAGGCCACATCTGGAGTCCTGTATCCAGTTTTGAGCCCCCCACTACAGAACGGATGTGGACAAATTAGAGGTAATCCAGTAGAGAGTAATGGAAATGATTCAGTGGCTGGGGCACATGACTGGTGAGGAGAGGCTGAGTGAACTGGGCTTATTCAGTCTGGAGAAGAGAAGACCGAGGGCGATTGAATAGCAGCCTTCACCTCCCTGCTGGGGGTTTGCAAAGAGGATGGAGCTAGGCTGGTCTCAGTGGGTGCAGATGACTGGACAAGGAGCAACGGGCTCAAGTTGCAGCAAGGGAAGTTGAGGTTGGATATTAGGAAAGACTCTCACAAAAAGGGTAGTGAAGCACTAGAACAGGTCACCCAGAGAGGTGGTGCAGTCTCCATCCTTGGGGGTTTTGAAAATCCAGCTTGACAAAGCCTTGGCTGGGATGATGTAGTTGGGGGTGGTCCTGCTTGGAGCAGCGGGTTGGACTAGACGTGACCTCCTGAGGTCCCTTCCAGCCCTCCTTGTCTGTGATCCTATGATATACATAAGAACATAAGAACTGTCATTTCCTGGGTCATACTGTAGTTGCCTAGTGTCCCATGTCACAGTAACAGAGACTTGATGCTGAAAGGGAGAGTGAACAGAGTATGACCAGAGTGTTTTCCACTGTTCCTCACCCACTTGAAGCCTCCAGTATTTAAGGTCTAGGAAGATTTGAAGTGTTATCTCTGTGTCCCATGCTCAATAGCTATTGATTTACCTTTCCACCAAGAATTTGCTCAACCCCTTTTTGAACCTGGTTACACTGCCAGCCTGCACAAACTTCTGTAGCAATGAGTTACACACTTTATTTGCACACTGTGTGAAAAATACCTTTCTTTTGTTAACTTTAAACTAACTACATCCTAGTTTAAGGTTATGCCCCTACTCCTTGTTTGATAAGAGACAATAAAGAATTACTCCCTATTGACTCTCTCATCATTCAGTATTTTGTAAACTCTTTTCATGTCCCCTCTCTTTTCTAAACTCAACAGGCCTAACCCCTTTAGTCTCTCTTCATATGGAAGACCATCCATCCCACTAATCATCCTTGCTGCCTGTCTCTTCACCTTCTCTAGTCCTTCTATATCCCTTTTGAGATGTGGGGACCAGAACTGGGTACCATATTCAAGAAGTGGATGCACCATGGCTTGATGAAGGGGTATTATGTTAGTTGCCATTTTGTTTGAAACAAGGGTCCATAATTGTAGCAGTATCACAACACAAATAAAGTATCTTCCTGGACTGGGGTCATAATGCATCAAGGGAAGGAGGACTCCAGTAAATCCAGAAGAGCTGGTAACACGCTGCTGTAGTCTTTTAAATTCATATACATTTTAAGTGTCTTGCAGTTTAGGGCTGGATCCTCTTCAACTTCTTAGGCTTATGAGTAGCACTTGGGTTTGGTTTAAGTGTGATCCTGTTCCACCCTGTTCAAATCTGTGAAAACATTAGCATGCCCACTTTTGTGCCATGCCATCACCTTAACCTTGAAAGGAAGGGGCAAAGAGCAACTAGGTGGAGGACAGCCCATCCAGGTTCGTATTACTGATCTTTCAGGGACTTGAGCAGGGTGAAGTAGGATCACACACAAACACTGAGGCATCTAAATGGTGCTTAGCATGCAGCCGTTACTGTGTACATATCTGTTTAATATCCATTAGACCTGGAGAAGCAATAGATGCAAGCAAAAAAAAAAAAAAATCAACTGCTGAATCCAAGCATGGAAAGAAGTGTACAGTGCTTTAAATAAAAAGCAAATAAATATGTCAAAAATTTCCTGTTAAAAACTTTTTTTATGGTTCAGAATTATTACATAATTATGAAATGTCACCTCCCTTTCAACTCTAAGCATATTCATTACAGCTCCCTCTAAAACATGCCTCCAAGGATTAAATACCAGACGAGACATTAGAGTCATACACTACTTGGCATTTATTTTATTTGGTGGCATTTAGAGGAATTTGTCTTGCGATTATACATAGTAAATATTGCATGAAAAAACCCTTCATGCTTCTTGTCTTGGCAGAAGATATACCTAGTGCAACAGTACCAAGGATGAGATCAGAAATGAAAATTTAAAATATATATATATCTCCCCCCAGACTTTTGTTACAAATCAAAATGGCACCAAGATATTCTTTATTTACCAGTGAAAGAAGTGACTGATCACGTACATATTCTGCTGTCATACAGCAAATTTGGCAGGCCGAAAAAAAATAAAAGTGTAAGGTCTGAAAGCTGGAACCTTTATGCTTCATAAAAGGGGTTTGTTTTTCATATTTCAGTTACGAAGAAAAATGTAACATCTCACTTGCCCCTCCCCACTCATGTAACTGATGGTTTAAATCAAGAGATGAATGAACAGAATCCATTTTTTTAACATTGTGATTTTTTATCCAATCTCATAGTTTTTTTAGGGCCTTATTAGCACTGAATAATAATAATAATAATAACAACAACAATAATAATAATAATAACCACCCACCAACAAGGTCAACCAGACTTTTTGATAGACAATTAAAGAACTGACATTTTCAGAAAGATCACTTAAAGTTTTGATGGGGGATAGTCCTCTTTAAACCAAGCTAGAGAAAGGCTGAAGAAACATTCCTTATGAAAATCAGAAAGTTGTGGAAAACCAAATGGACACAATCCTCTCCACCTGTCTTTACATTAATGGATACAAAACTAAATCAAGCTACTACCTTGTGTCTTGCACACATCAGGCATCATCTCACTGCCAGTGAAGTCTGTCCTTTGCCTTCAGTGCCAAGAGAACCAGATTCAAAATATTAAAATGGTAGGTTTTCATTTCTACCCATTGAACCTAGAAAGGATATTCCCATGTCCTCACTTTCAGTATCTGCTCGCGACCACCAATTTCAGGAGTGTTGCAACCAATGGAGTCATCTGGTCACTGAAGTCATACTGCACCTTTTTAATAAGAAGCCATTATATGACAATTGACTTGCATGCATCATATCTGATTGTCGTTCACAGTCTGATCTCTAATAACAGCAAAATCATACAAAACGAGGGGTGGAAGGGACCTCAGGAGCTCATCTCTAGTTCAACCCGCAGCTCAAAGCAGGACCATCCTCAACTACATCATCCCAGCCAGAAAATATTTTGGAGGATCGCAGGTGTACTTCATTGCATTAAATTTTCCCTTCATACTTCTTAGTTAATAACATTTCACTGTGAGAGATAAAAATAGTATAAACTCAATAAGATTCCTGCACCATCTTGTTATCTAGACATTGGCCAACAAGTTGAAAGACAACAATTTTTACCTCTAAAAAACAAACAAACTTAGCTAGCCAGACGCACGTACCCCTTCCACAATATATCAATTTATCCAGGTATCCAGACTATAGGGCATCAAATGAAAATAATCAGAATGCATCGTACTATCACTAAGAAAGAAATCCTATGAAATCTTTAAAATACTCTAATACTGAATATTTGTCATATATTCAGAAGTGCATCACTTCAGTTAACAGTGCAGCGTACTCCAATGCTTGCTCATGATCAGAAATGAGGACATTATTTTTATTATTTCAAATCAGTGAAGAAGGAAAGAAAATCTTTAAAACATGACAATTCAAGAAATAGCATTTTCCTGACTGAAGAAATAACACCCCCCCCACCCGCCCAATTCTTCTCTTGAACTGGAGCATTCCCACTCTTCGAGAACCAGAT
>NW_017729025.1:4924929-4949496 GCF_001723915.1 Gavialis gangeticus | reverse complement strand
CCCCCACCCGCCCAATTCTTCTCTCGAACTGGAGCATTCCCACTGTTCGAGAACCAGATACTGACAGACACCAGCCATATGTCATAGATCATAAGTTTTTAATACTTACCCAGCAGGGGAAACAATAAACAGCAGTGTAATGAGTTGTAAGGGGAAAAAATTCTAAGCGTTTCTAGAAACAGAACGATGTTTCCTTTAACTTAATAGATATTCTGCAGATAAGCTTTGCAATGTCAAAATTAGGTCAGCCTCACACGGTAGTGGTGGGAAGCAGTTCTGTGATTGAATTAGCTCTGTGTTTTTTTATGTTAGTGCTATCAATCAAGAAAGCTTCCAGAGCTCTGGAAATACAGCACAAGTCACAGAAATATGGGTAAACATCAAGTGACATAGCAAAATTTGTCCAGTCAACAGGGAAAGGAGCCTTCCTGCTGCTCTCATAAGCCCTGCTGTAAGGTCATCTCTGGGTGAACTCACCAGTGTTGACACAACAGATCCTGGCATTTCCAATAAGTGAAAATATCTGAGGATCTATTCATCAAGCTGAAGCCCTCTCTTTTCAGTTGAGCTGTCAGCACCACCTCCATTTTCTACCAAAACATTTGTTGGCAAACTGTAGTCACTACAACGTTATTTTAAGCCCAGCTAAAGAAAGACCAACGTGCCTCAAAAATATTCTAGAGCTGTAAATGTTTTTTAAGGAAAGGGGTTTTTTTGGTTTTCTTTCTAAAGAACTTAAGGGCGCGTCTACACGTGCATTAACATGCTTTAGTTAATGCGCACTAAATCTAGCACATCCATTGGGAGGTACTAAGCAAATGTGCATTGGCCGGTCTTAATGCACATTAACTAAAGAGCACTTTTTTTTTTTTTAGTGATACTTAGTGCACCTTAGCTTATTTTAATGCCCATTAACTAAATAGTATGCTTTTTAGTGATGCCTTAATGCACATTAAAATAGGCTAATGCACATTAAAGTGCATGTGTAGACACACCATGAAATTTGGGGGGTTGAAAATGAGGATCCTGTAATATGTTTCAAGTTAGGTCTCTTAAAATGGATAGCCACCTCTGAAAATCCAGCCTCAATATTTGGGAATGCATTGGGGAAACAGGCCTGAGGCATATGTTTCTTTGTTTATTCACCAAACAGTTTATTCTGTTTCCTGCCAACAACTTTTCAACATGGTTCAACTCTGCTCAGTTCATCATCACAAATGACAAGAAATTCTGTGAATGCATCTACACTGCTAGTGACTGCCAGCCTCACTGCTGTCCTCAAGGCCAAACCCACTGGCCACCTGTACTGAAAACACTTCAGAGATCTTGACCCTGTGGGTGCAACCCAGCCTCACTTCCAGAGACGTATTCAACATCAGGGTGCAAGCCAGGCCCTTTCCAAGCCTGTTCCCATCTGCACTGTAGGCCCCAACCCTGGAAAGCCCACCTGCTGCAACTCTTCAACTTTCTGTTCTTTGTACTCTTCATCTTGTCCTACAGACAGCAATTAGACACACAGAAAGAAGACCACTAATTGTTGAGGAACAACTCTCTGTGATGTGGGTGGCAAGGGATAATAGATGGCTCAGGGTGGTTTAGGTTGACTGAGAGAAAATCCTAGAGTCAATCCCAGATAGCAGCTATACCCAGTGTTTGCTCAGTCCACAGCTTCGATGGTAGAAACAATGATGCGTATGATACCCTCTTGCCCTCTACTTAACAGACCAGGAACACCACAACTTATTTTTCTTATGGCACTGCACAGTCCAAACAGCTTGGGTAGACAGGCATTGTATAAAAAGAATATATAAAACAAACAAACAAACAAAAACCATACCACACTTCAGATGATAGGGACTTTGCATTCATACTTGCACTTTTAAGGTAATGTTGGATTTGTTTGTCAAATGTCAGACTTTTGTGAGAAAAGGCTTCCAAGGCACGGGAAATATTGACTATTCTCCAGAGTCTCACTGTGAATCTGAATTACTGGAGCTGGGGATTGTTCATTAAGAGCTTCCTGATGGAGGATCATAGTCTTCTGAACGTCGAGTGTCAGTCCCATTTTCTTATATGCCTCAGTAAAGATGTTAACAATTGCCTGAAGCTCTGCTTCTGAGTGAGCACAGACTAGAACATCATCAGTGTACTTGAGCCCAATGATTGAGGTCGAGGTGGTCTTGGTTTTGGCTCAGAGTTGGCTTACCATCCATTCAGTATCCTAGCTCCACTCCTACTGGAAGCTTGTTGGTGTCATTGCAGCCTTCGGACACCAGAAGAAACAGGTGTTCAGAGATCATAACATCAGAGCTGAAGCCAAGCTTGTGATTTATCAAGCACTTGTGATCCCCACCTTACTGTATAAAGCTGAGACATGGACAACATAAGCAGACAGCACAAGTCGCAGGAGAAGTAACATCAATCCTACCTACAGAAGATCCTTTGAATCCAGTGGGAAGATAGATGCACCAACATTAGCGTAACACAACTCACAAGGAAACTTCATACACATCGAGGCAATGACCATCCAACATCAGCTTGGCTGGGCTGACCACATCATCCGAATGTCCAACTCTAGATGCCCAAAGCAAGTTTTACTCTCCCAGCTCAGTCAAGGCATATGCTCAAGAGGAAGGTCGAGAATGCGTTTTAAGGATGTCCTCAAGGCCAACTTGAAAACATTTAACATCAAGCATCAACTCCTGGGAGACTACTACCCAGACGTGCCTCAAATGGAGGAAGAGTCTGCTGCAAGGATCTCAGTACTTTGAAACCTTGTGATGGCAGGAGTGACAGAAATACCATGCTGCAGACTGAATCAGGAATCCAGAACCACCCAACCCACATGGAAATACATGCATGAGTTTCAACAGAGTCTGTTGATCCCAGATCAGCCGCATCAGCCATCCTTTGACCCACAGATAAAGCAATCATGCAAAACAATCATCATCCACTGTGAGGGATTGCCAATATATACACTTAGCATTCCCATCAGCCAGAACCCCCAATGAAGAATTTAATCAATAGCTTGGATATTTTATTTAATCATACCTGCATATGTAAACCCAATAAAAATGATTACACTTCCCAACAACAGAACAAGCTGATCCAATAATAAAAATGTATTTGTGTACTGACTATTGTACTTGTCTAATCTTCGGCAGGAAAGGGCCTTTACAATTCCCACAGATTACCTGCAATGAAATGCCCTCAAGTCTGTATTTATGAGAACTGCTTGCCATAAGACAGCATACCTCTCAACACAGCTGGAAAGGCTCCAGCTCATTTCATTTGCCAAGAGCTGACTTAAGTATTGATAGGTGCATAACGAAACTTAATTCTGATAGTTGCAGGGACATCTGCAATGGCTTCAATATTCTCATTCTGAATCAGTCTATTCCAATTATTTTTTATGCACTGCAGAACTGCAGAGAGCCCACTGGGGGCTTCATTTCTGCTAACTGGTTTTACATTAAGGTGTTCAAATACTAGAGTGATGGATGCCAGCATAAACCAGATACAATTAGATTGTAGCTACAGAAACCATTGAGATCAAACCCATTATGTTCTTGGGTGAAAGGACCATATAGGCAAACACTGGGAATATATTTTGATGCCCAGGCATTTGTTGCTTTGGAGATTTTGGGTTGCTTCAGAGACTTTCAGCTCCATGTAAATGTAAGTATCTGCTTTTATGGAGCTGACTGCATGACTGGGGCTGTACGTTGCAAAACATTTGCCTGCAGGTTGTGAAGCACATTAACGGTGCCAAATATATTCTATATTTTGGAACAGAATCACAAGGAGTCTATTTCACATGTATTATTTCCGTTAATTGCATTTTAAATAGTCCTGCAAGGTTAGCAAACCATGAAGATTTTATCATTGCTTAAATGAAGAGAAATAATTAAAAGGCTAGTTAATAAAGGATCTGAGTTTTAATGTCTTTCAGAGTTTTTAAAACTTAGACATTACTGTGACTGTTTAGCTGAGGGCCTGCTTCTCAGTAGGGGTTCAACCCAGGCGCTGCTTTTGTTAGGGATTTTTTTTTGCCACCAATTAACCATGACCAAAGATAACCTCAGCCAAAATAGCTAGTGTTTGGGATATCCCTCTGCTTAACCACAATGTCAAGGCAGACGGCTCAACAAAGCAACAGTACAACATGTGCACGTGATCAGGAAAGCTGGATCTGCAAGCATGGAGTCAAGCATGGTCAAGCCGTGCCGGTTTCTGTAGTTAATGGTACATACGGGTGCAATGTAATTAGTACTACATCTGGTGCCTCAACTCAAATGTCAAGGACCTGGTCTTCATTTACAGCTTGGTCAAGTAGGAGCAACTCTTACGGGAAGTCATCCAGAGCACGGCTCCAACTCTTCACCTCTGGACTGGTAGCAAGATGTCTGAGCGGCTTTGCCAATTCACCTTGCTACCGCGGATGTTTCTTTGCAAAAGTCACACTCCGATTCAGATTCAGCCTGAAGTTAAGAGGAAAATGACCTCACTGAACATACTACTACACAACCACCATTTCACAGTTGAAACATGAAAGCGAGGCATACACTGCTGTGGTTAGACGCAAGATAACAGGCTACCCAACCACCACACTTTGTTATAAAAACTTGACCTCCTCCAACCAGCACAGAGACATCCTTGGGGCAAATCTCTCTCTGACTCTTCATATGGCACATTCATTTGAGTCTCGCACAGCCTTCTGGAATCAGTTTTTCATCTCACCATCCCAAACCACACCAAATCAGTGACAGCACATCCCTCGGGACGCAAGACACGCCTGATTTACATGAAATATTGTCAATTCAACATTTTCCACACCATTTTTTATCCCCTTACTCTTTCGTCTGGCTGAAGTACCTGCTTACAGAAAGGATGAGTGACATTTGGAACAGGTTACCTACAGAGACGGTGGACTCTCCATCCTTGGGGGGGTTTCAAGACCTGGCAAGACAAAGCCCAGGGATGACGTAATTGGGGCTGGTCCTGCTTTGAGCAGGGGGTTGAATGAGATGTCACCTCCTGAATCCCATCCAACCCTAATTTTCTATTATTTGGCCAGTTCATAAGTCCTATAACATCCGTGACGCCACAGGGAGCCATAGAATAGCTTGAAATATTTCCATACTGGCCCCTGATAATGATATCAAGAAATGTATCTGGACAGAAAGGACTCATTGTACCCACGTTATTAAAAACATGGGACATCCAGTCCCTTAGGAGCAACAGCACTTGGTGTGACCTGCAGACAACAAAATTCTTGTATCCTGATGTTTTTGGTCCTAACCAGCCCCTGTACTTAATATTCAAAAACATGCAAGGAATAAAACGACATTTCTTTTGTTATTCCAGGAAAAAAACAATGGTTCTCCATAAACTCAGTCTGTTTTCAAAGCTGCTCCACATTGAAGCAGTAACTTGATATTACCTGAGGGTTTTTATCCGGTGCCTTCCCACCATCTCTTTAAGAAGCACACGGCAAAGCTGTTGATAGCATTCATACCACACAGACAGTTGAAAAGGCAGAGAATCTGCTCATCTCTATTCAGCTCGAAACCTTCAGGTACTTGCCACAGACTCCTTCTGCAGGCATCTTTTTGTTGCAGCTCAGAAGCATAAAGCAGTGGTGTAAACAATCCCTCGGTAGAGTACAAGGACAGTCTTCAAGGAAAAGCACTGAGAAAAAACAGTAGACCTTTTGCTCTCTCCACTGCTCTCATCTTAGCTTCCTCTCCCACAAGTTGAGTGCGGCTGCTGGCAAAGAAAGTTCAGCCGCCGACTCGGAGGGAGCATTAGGAACAGAGGTCCTGTCCACTGTCCGTCTGTCTCCTGGTACCCAGAAATGAAAACCAGCATCTATAACCCACCGTTGGAACAACTGACCCATGGACAGCTTCTCCAGGGCTACATCTACACGAGATGCCGACTGCACAGTAACGACTCTCATACACAAATACTAAATGACCGTGCAGCAGCGCCTCTGAATGGCTTTTCGGGGATGCTGACTAGCTCGTTAGTACTGGGCAGTAGTGTTGCATCACGCTTTGTGCCATGTGACGCTACGGTGCAGTACTAACGAGCTACTGTGCAGCCGGCATCTCGTGTAGACACCGCCCGGGTGAGCTTTGCAAGCTCTGCTCCTCTAGGGCAGCCATCGGAAGAGATGCCAGGCATCCCTGCCATCACAAACGTAAGAGAAGCTTTTCCCCCCAAAGCTTCTGCTGTTCTTCTAAATACCTGTCTTGTGCCACTGCCACCAGAACAAAGAGCTAGTGATAAAACTAATCCCAGAGGGCCAGGATCGCATGCTTCAGCAACAGCGGGGAATTAAATGTAATTGCCTCTCTGCTTTCCTTCGAAATTACCACCTGATGCATCTGTTGATCTTTTTTGGTTGTTTTTTATTTTTACTGCCCATCAAATGACCTTTTACTGGTACTTCAGTCTGAAGAGATGCACTGCTCTTTTCCAGGGCATGTTGATACTGCTATGACACGAACAAGCTAATACGGTGTTAGAAGCTGAGATCCCTTTCTCTCCGAAGTCTAAAGAGAACCGGGGACGTTTCATCACTGCCAGGATTCGACATGGACATGCCCATTATAACAGACTCCTTTCAATCAGGGCCAGGCTGTTGGCATCAGGAGTATAGCAAACCACAGTGGGGTTTTTAGGAAGGGTGTTTGTACCCGAAAGCTTGCAAAGGACAATTTTTTCCAACTATTGAGTTGGTCTAATAAAAGTTATCGCTTTTACCCAAAGAATCTTGTCTGCCTGTGCAATTAGACCAACACGGCAACAACCGACACCCATGCAATCCACAACAGACACTTCCATAAAGCTGAAATTTTAGGGAGGGGGAATCTCACTCGAGCAGTCCCCCAGTGGCGGTTGCAAAGGAAGTCAGCTGAACCTGTAAAACTTCTGCTTTGAAATATCTCTAGTGGCAGCCAAAGGGTCACCACCATCATCCCTTCCCAATTGCACTGAAGGAGACAGATGCATCGCATCCCTCCCAGCTTTAATCCGGTCTTTGCCTTCTGGATTTGCACATACACCAAACAAACTTGGGAAAGAGCCTGTTGCTACACAGCAACATGCCAAGTAAATATATCCTGTGCATGCGGCACCTGTCCAAAACAACACACTGATGCTCGGGAGATCACAAAGACATGACAGGCGTAAGCGTTTCCCTTCCCAAATGACTCTTCATGTATTTTGTGATCACCGCTTTCAACCCCCAATTTCAAGCAGTGGGTAAAATGAAACTTCTGAAATAAGTGAAACGACAGTCTACAAGTGACAGGCTTAATTGAGGGAACACTTTGTTGTTCCTGGCATCATAAAACAGACGATGTTGCCAGACCTGTTTCAACAGTATTATAGTCTAGCGGTAAATATGTCTTTCTTATTACTGTATACTCAGTGCAGCCAATATGCTGACTTTTCTCCACCCAAAACTGTATAAATATACAGGAATCAAAAATAGTCTTAATGGATTTAAGTATCTCATGCTAACAATAAATTCAGGCTGTATAAAACTGTCATTCCCATTAGTGGAATGATACCACTTGCAACAATATGTTATTCCATGAAAATGCTGGGTTTGGTAATTCAAGAAAAAAGCAAGCAACTGTTCAGAAAGGGTGAGTATATATGTATACAACACTGAAGAAAGTCTATATGGAAAACACGATTATGTTATCACAGCAAAGGGAGTTGTCTATGTAACCCTGCTTATGTGTTGCATCTTCTGTTCTCAAATGGTAGCTTTGTGTATCTCTCCTCTTGGCAGCCTTATTGGTATAGAGGTTTGAAGGGCTACTCACTCGTACCTGTTTTCACTGTTTATAGGCATGGGTTATGCTGTTTGAGGTTCAAGTGTCCAGTTGCAAAAGGCAGGTAGATCAGATTTTTCTGTCTATTGGCTCTCCCTTCTAAATTGTGAGGTGTATAGGCACATTCATGTCGTCAAGGCCATGTTATACAAAGGTTGCTCAAAAGTCCATCGTCATATTAACATTGCAGAAGTTTGCAGTGGGGTGGCCCAGTTTAGAGCAAAGGACATGTTTGGGAAGAAGAGAAACATCTTAGATGGGGGTCCTCTTGAAAATGAAATTGCTTCTGAGCACAGGACTCTAGTGGGGGTCTTCATGATTCATTATAATAGAAATAATTGAAAAAATCCCTCAGCCTACCATTGATATAGGGCAGGGTCTAGGCTGGTGAGGGTGGTAAAGTCTCCAAAGCAGAACGGTAACCCCTTCCTACCCAGTGTTTTGGTTGACACAGGTGTTGGGGCCCCTAGACGGCAGCCGTGGGTAAAATGCCCTTCCAAACGGACTGGGCTAGCTGGTAGCTTGCAGGGATGGTTTGCTAGTGACAGATCTGGATCGAGCTGTAGTCAAGGGCTAGCAGTTAAAAGTTTTTCTTCATGGTGTAGGCTTGCTTGCACATTTCTTTGTAATAAACCCTGTTTTAGTTCAACATTTGTGTATTTGGAGCTGGACTGTCCTCAGTGGTGGCAGATGACTGGACAAGGAGCAATGGGTTCAAGCTGCAGCAAGGGAAGTTGAGGTTGGATATTAGGACAAACTCTCTCACTAGTAGGGTGAAATTGAACCCAGCCCTTGTTACTGCTGTCCAGTACCTGGCAGAAAGGTTACACCTATGTTTACAGAACTACGTGGCATGGGTTGTAACTTGGACAAGTGATCTAGTTGGGGACGGTCCTTTGAGCAGGGGCTTGGAATACATGTGACCTCGCGAGGGCCCTCCCAACCCTCATTTTCTATTATTTCTATAGCCACATATGGAAGCACTGTAGTTGTGTGTCAGGTACCCAGCTCTGGCTCCACTAAGGAGCAAGAGGAATAGGTGAGTTTAAAGTGGGCTGGCTCTGAGCCCCTTTAGCATGCATTGTTCAGTCTGAATATACTATGATCAGAGACTAATACTATAGACCCAACCCACCTGGCTTCACTTCTATGCTTAGGAGGAGTCGGAAAAACCTCTGGATCTGTCTGGGTGGTGGCATCACATTCAGACCCTGTCTGCCGAAGGCTGTGCCTGAAGTCATTACACGGTGCAATGCTTAGGACGGAGGATTTGTTAGTAGAGAGCAAACCGAGATGAACAGGCGCACGGTTTTGGCTCACATCCAATGCAACATGCCTCTCCTGTCTGGATGCAGACACAAAGCTAGAATTTGCAACAGCCCAAAATGCGATTGAAACCCCCCCAAGAAAAAGTATCTCCCATATTTCATAGGCCTGCTCCCTCTGGTACCTACACAACAGTAATAGTAAAACTTCTGATACTAGCAAAACTGGATTTGGGTTTGGGCTCCTCCATCACAGTGTCTGCACTAAAACCAAAAACTAAATTCAACCTCCCATGACCAGCCAACCCAAATCTGGAAGCTCTGCTGAACTGCGGGGTCAGACATCGAGCCCGCCAGCCTTCGTCCCCCAGTCCCACTCTCCCTTGATGGTAGGAAACTTGTCCACAGGCTTTGAATCCAGGGAGCGGTAAACCTACAACATGCAGTTATCGACTTCCAGAGCTTCTGCAAAATACTTCCCGTCTCTACCATCCATAATTAGAGCCAGGCACAAAGATGGATCCTATTCACATCTAAATGTGATCCTATTCTACCCCGCTCAACACGAATGCATCGATGTTTGCAACACGCCAGCACTTTCATCTTCTCTTAGTATCAATAGCTTTTCAAGCAGAAGCAGCACACTGAGGCACCGACGTGGTGGGACCAAGTCAGGCCCGTCGGATCGGCAGGCTGACTCATCGAAGGGCTCTGCTTGAAGAACAAGCAGCACAACATGGACAGTTTTTCTCTGGGTCACACGGGGAGAGGTAGGTGGGGAAAAGCAGCTTACATGGTTCAGGCTGGATAAGAGAAATTCTGCACGCCGATCCTGAATGTCAGAGCAGACAGAACAACCACGCCAGCTGCAATCTCTAGACAGGTACATGATGGTGGGGAGATATTGGAGACATGCAGAAACCATGACCACTCATGGTGCGGTCGCAGAGCTGCACATTAAATAGCTCGTGCCTGTGAGACCCAGAGCTTTAAATGGCCAGGCACCATGCTTTCAGCCAGCCTAAGGTACTGAAAAAGCCCCGCAAAAAACTCTGCTTTAAAACAGGAGCTTCCTGAGTCAGGAATGAAGTCCTGCAGGTGCCAAGCGCGGGGTGCCGTCTCCCGCAGCACCTGCCAATGTCACGGAGCACATTTCTTCTAAATAAAACCTGCTCTTACATAGTTCAGTACGTGCTTTCAGATGAAAGGTTTGGGAAATACAGGATGGGCCTCACAAAGGTGTTCATTTTAGCTGACAGAAAAATAAAAGCATCATATTTAAAAAGGGGATTTGAATAACACACAAGCCTACATAAATCCAGAGGAGGGGGGAAAAACAAAGAGGCTTGCTTTAAAATGTTACGCAAGAATAAACATCTTCTTACAAAAATACAATCTCCGTTACTTGGGAGATAAACACGGATCTGCTATCCGCGCATAGTGACTAGCAAGAATGCAAACCTCCTTTCAGAGGGGAGAATAGGCTTTCTTGAATTAAAATGGTGTTTGCTGTTCTTTAATTTACCCCACTTAGCTTTCCTATCTTTGTCTTGCAACTCAGAGCAGGAGAAACTGCTGGGTGATTGGAATATGTTCCATTGCAAGCCGTAAGAAAGCTATTAAACCAGATTTTTGTATTTTAAGCACTAGGCTGATTTATATCCTTTCTTGCAGCCTGAGTAAGCTGCAACACAACACAAGCAGCAAGGATCTCCCCCCACCCCCGGATACTTAATCTGTGAGGCCCCATCTAATAAATACCTTAAATATTGCCTACCCCAAGTATGCGAGCAAACAAGACTGAGGACTACACCAGTGCAGGCTGGGGACCGACTGGCTGGGCAGCAGCTCTGCAGAAAAGGGCCTTGGGGTGACAGCAGACAGTAATCTGAACAGGAGCCAGCAGTGCGCCCTTGGTGCCAAGAAGGCTGCCGGCATCCTGGGCTGCCTTGGTAGGAGCGTTGCCAGCAGATCGAGGGCAGCGATTCCTCCCTCTATTCGGCACTAGGGAGGGGAGGCCAAATCTGGAGTCCCATGTCTAGTTTTGGCTCCCCACTACAGAAAGGATGTGGACATATTGGAGAGAGTCCCATGGAGGGCAGTGAAAATGGTTGTGGGGCTGGGGGACAGGACTGGTGAGGAGAGGCTGAGGGTAATGGGCGGACTGAGTCTGCAGAAGGGAAGACCGAGGGGGATTGAACAGCAGCCTTCACCTCCCTGCAGGGGGGCTGCAAAGAGGATGGAGCTGGACTGGTCTCAGTGGGGGCAGATGGCAGGACAAGGAGCAATGGGCTCAGACTGCAGCAAGGGAACTTGAGGTTGGATATTAGGAAGAATTTTCCCATGAGGAGGGAGGTAGTAAAACACTGGAACAGGTTACCCAGAGAGATTGTGAAGTCTCCATCCTTGGAGGTTAAGACAAGAAAAAAAAAAAAAAAAAAACCCTGGCTGGGATGATGTAGTTAGGGCTGGTCCTGCCTGGAGCAGGGGGTTGGACTAGATGCGACTCCTGAGCTCCCTTCCAGCCTCATTTTCTATGAGTCTGTCATGAACCAGGACCCACAAACATCTGCAGATTTTAAAACAAAATGCATTTGGCATTTTTATTTTCCCCTCTCCTTTCCAGTCTCCTATGGCCTATATATTCAAAGCTTCCTCTGCATTCCCAAACTCTATGAGAGAGCTTCTCAACCGGGGTGCCACAAGATCTTTTGAAGGGTGCCACTAGGTCTGAGGAGGTCAGGGCAGGCTCAGGCAAGGCACATCCATGCCAAGCCACTGCCCTGACCTCGCTGCCTCATTTCTCCATGGGGAGCAAAGCAGTGTGATACATAAATGCATTTTTCAAATGGGGTGCTGCTCAACTCACACAACTCATGGAGAGGTGCCTCTGGTCTAACAAGGGGGTGCTGTAAGTTGAACAAAATGTCATTCAAGGCTAAAAAGGTTGAGAACTGCTGGTCTAGACCCATCTTGAAGGGGCGGACTATCATATCAGGATTTGACACCCAAGCTAGGCCTCTGAGAGAAAAATCCCCTCTTACCCCTGGTAAAAGAGAGCAGGAGGAGAGATGAAATGGGAGATTCCCTTGGAAATTGCCAATCATTCTGCATCTGAACTTTCCATAGACATTTTGACTTCTCCACGCAAGTTCCCAGAGCAGAAAACCGCCAGCCAAAGACTTCAAACTGCTCACATTGAAATGCTGTTGTGGTGGCTCCTGAGAGATGTTGCTTCGATGCCTCTGGATCCCGGTCTCCTCTACAGACCAGGCTGCATCTCTCACGACACGCAACCGCCTCCTCTCTCGAAATGAAGAGTAAGTGGAGAGACGCACGCAGAGCTAAACTGCAAACTAGAACTTGCGTTCCTCCAGGGCTTTATCCAATAGGCGAGATAAACCAAACAGCCTCTTACAGCTTGTAACCATCAAATCAGTCCCACAAAGCAATAAGAAAAAAAACCCCAGAGCCGCATGGGGTATTTTACAAAAAATGAATTGTATAAACCAGCTGCCTGACTTAAATACTAAGTCTTCAATTTACTTTGCTGCAGGTTGCAAAGTTCTTGTGCTTCAGTGTAATCAATATATTCTTCTAAAAGGACCTGGAGCCCCCTGCACTCAAGAGGGAAGCCAGCTGCTCTGGCAAAAACACACTATCAAAAGGAAAGATGTTATCAGAGCACAGACATTATCTTGTACTGCGGCGGTCAAGAAGAAAAGCGCCCCCCTTGCTTCATGAGCACATTATATGGCAGGAGCTTAGCTCAGACTCAATTCTGTTCCATCATCCCCGAGTACCACGGCGGCAAAACACCTTCAGGACGATTACAGCGAACACAACTGGCTCTATTAAACTTTCAACTGCTTTTAACAAGTCCATTTTAAATGCAGATGGCCAGCAAGGACAATGCCAATTAAAATTTAACATCCGGCAGACACGGAGAGAGCTCCCTTGTACACAAACAGACCGGGGAACCCTGACTGCTTTTGCATAAAGAACCGAAAATCATTATTGTACGCGCCTGCTCCTGTAGCATCTGAAACTCCAGCCCTCCAAGGAAAACGGGAGCGATTATACTGGTTTTCATTCCTGAAGTCAAAGAGGAACCAAAGTGCATAAACAAAGCTCTGGTGTACCTCCTCCTTCCTCACCCAACACATTTTTCTACTAATGCAAGTGTAATATAGTAAAATAAAAATAAAGGTCATTTAAGACTGAAGAGTGACAGGATTTGCCCACATATACTTTCCAGATTTTATGAAATGCCTGTACCTTTAGGTCTTATGGCTGGGTTTTGCTGTGCTCTTTCCCTAAGGAGAAGCAGGGCTCGTATTGGGATGTCTTATCCACAAATCAGTTAATTGCTAAAAGGCTGCAAGTGACAGGTGAGATTTTCCCTGGAAAGAACAGAAACTAAACTCATCCTAAAGCAAGGCTGTCCCCCCCCCCGCAAAGCTGTGAAGAAAAGACAGCCGGACTTTAAAGGAGCGGGATTTCCCCAGACTCAAAGCAACAAAGGAAGTTTGACCCAGAGAAAAAGTTTTCATAGCAGGGGGACATCTTTTCCTTTTTTTCATAATCCAGGAGCAGCGTAAGAAAGCAGCAGCTGGCTAGAAACAGAAAACGAACTCTTCAGTGGGGATTTGTGCTGGAGGAGGACCTAGATTATTCTGTCAAAATTGCAAATGGAAGCGATTTGTTGGAGGGGGCTGGGATTGGCAATCTCTCTTAGTGGACCAACTACATCGTTGAAGAGATATATGAGCAGATATCACCAAAAAAAAAAAACAAATAAAAGGCCCTTGCTTCTCACATATTTCCTGTATCATCATGGCTACAACACTTGAACCCTACAAAATCACCAAGACATTGGAAGAAGAGAGTGGAAAGAAAACTAAATGGAGAAAAGAGTCAGGGGTGATAAGACTTTTTTAGCTTTAAAAGAAAAATGCAAACCTAGACAAACCATAACAAAAAAAAAAATTATTTGGCCAGACATGCCCAGTGTCTAGAGAGCAGGAGCTGGTGAACACTCAAGAAACTAGTGTGGTGCAGCTCAACGTGCACCCCGGTGAGGGTCCAGGAGGCAAAACTCCCGGTTTATGGCTGACAAATTTGAGAGGAAACTTTCAGGGAGGCTGGAAACAAAACACAGCTCTTTCCCGTTTGTGTTGAATTTGAATTGTTTTACTAGGACACGAAGGCTGAAAGAGCAGGCATATTTTTGTTTTGACCATTTCTAAACAGTTTTGCTTTTCCCCCTCTTTGGAAGTGATATTTTGCTAGATATGTTTAAAAACAAATAATCAAAAGACCCAAAGTCCCCTTTTCTTTCAGGTGATATAAAACACACTTTTCATTCAAAGTTTCTGTTTCATCAGAAAAAAAAAGATAACTATTTTTCATTGAAACTTGCTCTCCCTTCCAATTTTATTTATTTTAATCAGTATACAATGAAAACCTGGCATTTACGTCAATGGCTCTCATCCCTTTTAGACTTAGAGTACACCTCAGAAAATCCCAGCTTTTAGTTTACATTGATTTTTGATTATAGGAAATAATAGAGCAATTCTGTTGCAAAGATCTCAAGAAAACCACAACCAGTGAGAAAATTTGGACACTGGTTTCCTGTTTGAAACCTCTGGGCATTTACACACGTGCTCTGGGAGTGGGGGCTCCTTAATTAGAACAGCTCTGAAAGCCGCTCTAATTAAAGTGCCTGGAGTGCCTCGTGTGTCAGAGTCTCTGTGTCATTTTTAAGTGCGGGGATGCTAATGCACGAGATGGAGGAGGCTCCTGGAGCACAGCAATTACCAAGCTCCAGTAGACTCATAGTTTCATAGTAGGTCTGGTCAGAAGGGACCTGAGCAGATCATCTAGTCCGACCCCCTGCCATGGCAGGAAAGAGTATTGGGGTCAAACGACCCCAGCAAGGTGTACATCCAGCCTCCTCTTAAAGACCCCAGATGAATCCAGTCTGCTCTGAAGCACTGTAATTACAGTGCGTTGGAACAGCAGTGCTGCTCGTGTAAGGCACCCTCTGGTTTTATCTCGTGAATCATGTTTGCACACCTCACAGTGCTAATGTTGTGTCGCGCCCCCCGAAAGGATCTCATGGCACCCTGACTGACAATCACGGATTTACACAAATCAAATGGCAATGTCTGATTAAAGTTGGCAATACCCTTTTAAGTCATTTTGATACCAGCAAACTCCATTGACTCCCCAGAAAATACATATTTTACCTAAAGGCAATAGGTCAGATAGAAAAGTTTGTTGTTTGATTTTTTTTTTTTTGACTGTTCCAAGTCCCCTTCATCCATTTTTGGGAAATGGATCTACTTGCAACCACCCTGTAGCTGTTATTCCCCCCTACCCCTCCCAACCTCAGAGTGAAGATACAGGAAAATGCAAACTAAATATATAGTATGAACCCACAAGAATGCCAATTCCAGTCAAAACATACTGTTAGCCTTAAAAATAGATCAGAACGTATTTGTCATGTTGCTTTCTTCACTGAACCCTCAGGAAAAGCTATTAACTTAGAAGCCTCCTCTATGAGAATGATTTAAATACAAGACACAAATCCTGTTTTACATTGATAACACTTATATGCAAACCTCCCACACATGACTGAAGATGATGAATCATTATATGATGTTCTCCTTCTATACATCAACATTACTTTAAAACAAGATGGTCCTTAACCCAGATGTATACTACTATAGCAGTACCTGCTTCTAACTAAAAAAAAAAAAACCCAAACCAAACAAAAAACAGAGTTAATTTAGCTATCAGGATTCTGTGATTTATTATAGTAGGCACCAATGAGCAATCAACAAATCAATAAAGTTAAATGGGGGAAATTATAACTTCCCCCAACTTGGTGTTCATACAATATTAAGATCTACTATTATTGTCTATATGATTTACCAATCCCCTTTTATTGGCTTATGACATTTTCAATTTAATTAACAGAGTGCAATTACCCATTAACTTTCATTATGAAGCCACTCGCATCATGAAAAAGAGTTGGGTAAGTCTATTAAGAGCGTAAAGGGTGGGGGGATGCACCTTCTGACCAATATTAATCACTAATGCAAAGTTTTCAGGATGTTATACAATCCTCCAGTTCAGCAACACAGAGAGAGAGGCAGGAAGCAGTATATGTTTGATATAAACCAGCCTACCGGTTTAGTCAACCAATGGTATCTAAACCAGCCTACCGGTTTAGTCAACAGAACAGTTCTCCCCAATCTCAACAGGCCTTCAATCATGCACAGCACACAGTACTCTACCAACAAGCAGAGTACTGATCTATGGATGAATGGCACAAAATAGTAAACAAGAAGAAGAGTTTCGTTCATTATTCAGCAAGCAAGCAAGAACTGTGTTTAGTGATAATTGCAGCATCAGGATACATCCCGTCTACCGAAAACAGCAAACAAAGGGAAATAAGTTAAAGGGGAAATAAGTTAAGCAATTTATGCTTTCCCTTTGGTTTTGTATCACCTGCAACACGCCAGCGGCACTCCAGTCAGGCTTCATTTCCTTCTTGAACACAAGTTCATCAGGGTTTGCACTAGAGCGCAAGATTAACACCTTAATAGCGACCTCAGCAGCAGTAAGGCAAAATAACTTAAGTGCCTGCAATGGGAGAGAGTCAGAAGTGCTGTCACTTTACTGATAAAAAAGCATACGCTCACTAATACCGGAAGTACAAATACTTTCAACTGATACGCTAGGGACCAGGAAATGAGGAGCAACAATTTGTCTCAAAGACAGTCCGCAGACTGGTTTAGATTGCTTACAAAAGGACAACTAAGGAAAGTGAGATAATCCAAAAAAACCCAAAAAGTACAACCCCCCCCCCCAATAACTCCCAAAGCGGTAAAATGAGATTGTAACTCATTTTTCCTTCAATTTTCATGAAATGACTGGGAATATTTCTGAGGAAATCAGAGATTTTCTGTTTTGGGTTTCTTTGCCACTTCCATGAGATTTTTTTTTTTTTTTTTAAAGTCAGAAAAATATGCAACTTCATAACTTTGTCTATGTGTACACGTCAAAGGTCTTGGTGTGATGGTCATAGACCTCTTACATGTACACCAGGATCCTCTGGATCATGGTATATGCATAAGAGGTCTATGACCATCACACCAAGCTCTTCGATGCGTAAGCCTGGGCAAGAGTATGGAGGAGGAGAGGCTGCCCAAGACCCACCATTCCCCCGTTAGACCAGAACGAGTCTGGATATTCAATGTCTCGATGGTTGTAGCTTCTACCAGAGAAACACATAAGAGCTGCTGTTAGCTTCCTAATGCCTCAGCAAAGGCACATTTCTGTCAGGGCAGTGTCCCTTAGCCTTTCTCCAACCAAGAAGTACCCATAAGGCAGTGAGGTAGGGTTTTGTGGCACCTTATACTCACCCAGAGGTTGCAGTATTGTGGTACTTTATAGGAGCTACTCCACCATCAGTAGCCTCATTGCATTGCCATCAGGCCCTCCAGTTAGATACAGTTTACGGTTATACCCAAAACCGTATAAAGCTCCCATTAAAAGTGAACTGTTATATGACCCAGTGTCTGCACCATTATACTGAATACCCAAAATAGAGTCACTATTTACGGTAAGTCCAAGAAAAATTCACAAGCTCTTTGCACCCCAGGACTCACTTTAAAACATTAGTTGTTGTTTTTTTTTTTTCTCCTTACACGCTGAGTTTTCCACTGGTGACACTGCCTGTTGAGAGCTGCAGCCTGAGCCATGGCAAACACTGAAGAGAGTAAAACTGAAAATCTGATCCGTGCCCCCTTGGTTTGGGAAGACGTAACGGCATGAAATTCTACTACACGCTTGGCCAGGCAATGCTTCCAGTTCATTTTAAGTTGTGAGGCTGAAACAGAAGTTTACATGCAGAAATGCATAAGGAAGAACTAAAATGCATGCCTTATGTCACCCTGGGTTTTGGGAGGCTACATAAAACAAAGAAACCCTAGCCAGTATGTCTCCTAGCTTCAGAGGAGATAATAAGAGTCAGGGAAGTTAACAAGCACAGAACATGCTGCCAGCTGTAGTCCAAGTGAGGATCAATAAGTGGTCAAGACTGCAAAAAGCAGCAGCCTTTTTCTTATCCCCCATGTTACTAATTCAATCAACACTGCAGCACACTGACCTGTCCTCCAGCTCTGCCCTCCCTATTTGATCAGTTTGAACAGGTATTATGCCCTGGCCCCATAGAATCAATAGTCCACTGTATAGCATGCTGGGGCCCCAGGGGCAGCTGTGATGCCTCCTGGTGGCACCGCAACTGTGCCCTGCTCTGCCCCTAAGGTGCCTTGGCTTCTCACCTGCCACCACGTTTTGATGGAATAAGATTAATATAGAGGCTGCCCATGGGCCCCCTGCTAGCACTGCAAGGCAAGGAGGGGTGCAGCAGTGCATGCATCTGTTGATGATACAGAGATTTTCAATTTTGCTCTCCCTGCTTCTTTTTACTGTCTGCAGCAAACTGACAGGCAAGCCAGCCAGCAGGGGGCTGATAATGGTGGTTATCACCTCATTAGCAGAACAATAGGCTTTCACTATTACTTCAAAGGCTTCTAAAACAGCTTACCAGCTGACCTGTTGATTAGCTCCAAATAGCCCTAAGGGGCCACTGTTCTGCCTGCCTGTCCCAGCAAAATTGGAGAGAGGCACACACAGAGACACCTCTCAGCATTAGTAGGCATACCACATTCCTAGGGTCCATGTGGCTGGGGTCTGTGCTGTGGGAGATGGGGGAATTCCTCCTTAAGCAGGTGTTGGGGGAGTAGGGCAGGGGGAAGCTGTGTCTGCAGTCTCTACCAAAGCTGCAGCCAGGGAACAGAGGGGAGGGGCCAGGCCAGCCCAGAGAGTATGCCAGGATACTGGGGAGTATCTGGTTTATCTTAAACAAGCAAGACATTAAACAAACAGGTTTGACCCAAATCAGTTCAGTCTGATACTACATTCAACCAGGTTTATCTGAAACCAGTTTCAGCCATTTCCAAACTGGTTTATGTGCATTGAACAAGTGTTCTGTTACAAGTTTCAACCAGTTTCTTATCACTTAAACTGGTTTTTGTGATATGTCTGTCCCTAGCCCATATAATACCCCTTTATAGTCCCAACCCAAACTGCTAGCGTAACTTCAACATAATCCATATGCCCCTGTGCTATATCATAAATACCCAAAGGGAAAGCAGCCATCTGTCTCTTCTAAAGGGAAAATTTTCCCTGGCCTCTCAGCTAGGACAGCCCCCTAGATCCCAGGGAGCAGCCCAGGCCTCACCAGGGATCCATGTGCAAAACCATAGGTCTTTTTGGAGCCCTGCTACCAGGAGCTGTTCACCTTGTGACTGCCAGGGAGAGGCTAGCTCAGGCTTATATCCTTCCAGAGCCCTACCTACTTCTGATCAGCTGACTGCCTGAGCTCCCTGCTAATTAGCCTAATTGCACCATTGCCACAGCAATCTGCAGCTGCTGTGCCCTGCCTAGCTTGCAGGTCCACCACCCCAGACTCTCTGTTACACACTGATAGTCCCTTTTATATCATCTCTGTCCACCTGAAAAACATCAACACAGGCATTAAGTTTTTTGCACCAGTTCCACCACTGCTTAAAGTGAATAAAGCTCCTCTCAAGTCACTGGAGGCACTTCGATTTACAGCATCTGAGCTCTTGCCCTTATTGCCTTGCAGTGGTCTCAGTCACAAAAACCTAAGAGGAAAAGATGAAAAATAAAAAATAAGGAATAGATATGCACATGGCTTCCAAACAAAATATTTTTCAGTATTTCCTATTAGGAGATGACTGGCTCTTCAAATGTACTAATAATTATTGTACCACAAGCTTTGCCTAATGCCTTTTCTCCATGCAGCCAAGCACTGTCAAATAATTTAGGCTCCCTGCATTTTAAATTAATTGAAACAGCTGAAGACAGTCCTCAAGAATCAGAATATCCACATACAATCACATGGCTAGAAGGGACCTCCAGGTTCAGCTAGTCCAACCCCCTGCCGAGATACAGAATTCATTGTTCCTAAAGCATCCCAGGCAGTTACCTACCCATATGCTCTAAAGTGATTATTATAAAAAATAACAGGGGTATAAAGGGAAAAAATAAAGCCTGGAGAAGCATTTAAATCACACATCCTAAATATCTTCCAGGCACCTGTACTCCTCACAGTTCGTAGAAGTATTTGATATTTTTCACCCTAGACTCCAGTTTATTACGTAAACAGCTTTTAATGTTCAAAACATTAGGGGGTTGGGTTAGAACTCCTGAGGTCCCTTCCAACCCTCATTGTTTATGATTTTATAGAAATAAGACCTAAAATGTTCTAAAATAAGACCTTTAGGTTCTAACATAAGACCTAAAATTTTCACTATTCCACCCCATATAAATATGACCACCAAAACCACTCAGCAAGTATATACAAAGGTGTTGTGATCATTATATTTGTTAAGTGGCCATGTTCGCCAATCAGAAAAGTTATACAAAGTTACGTAATGGTTGTTAGGCAGACTATAGTTGCCTTTCTGCCATGAGTGTAAAAGATAGACAGCAACTAGAACTTTCTACAAGGCGGGATCCAGCGTCAGTCAGTCAGTGCCATGGGCCTATCGAAAGGTGCCTCACACAATCACATCACCGCATGTCACCCAAGCTATAAAAGGAGCCCCCGCCTGATCGTCAGGGTCCCTTCTGCGTCCAACGGACTCGGAACGACTCACGGCATATTATTACGGACATGGCTCGGCCTTCGGAGTAGCTAACCGGAGGAGGACACAGAGACCCGCCTGATCCCGGTGACCTGAAACCCCTGAGACAACTCACCAGCCAGATCCATCGGTCTCACGCACCATTAGGGCGCGTGAGGCGTGGTGAGTGAGTTTAAGCTGCTGCGCAGCTACGTTAACAGTTATCAGTAAAGATCACCAAGCCTGTTCACTGTCTTCCCGACTCCTCGTGATCTGTGGTAAGACTGACCAAGAAAAGATCCTGTCACAAAAGGAAAGAGCGGCTTTATTCTGTATGGCCATGATGGTTTCAGACACGAGCAACTAAGCTTCACTCAAGTGTACCATAGTATCATAGTACCTAGGGTCAGAAGGGACCTAAACAGATCATCAGGTCTGACCCCCAAGTGGCATGATTCCTTTCTGTGGGGTGAGGTTAACAACTGATAACCTCAATGGTCTGGCATACAAAGGAACCTGCAACATTTGCATCAACTTCCAGGCTGACTGAACCCCCTCCCATCCTCCATATAGACAACCGTGGCACAGGGAACAAAGTTCATGGCATAAACTTCAATGTGTGAAAGTTTCATTCTATACAGGGAGGTGGTGGACCTTCCTTTGAGGGTTTTAAGACTTGACTAGACAAAGCCTTGTCTGGGATGATGGAGTTGGGACTGGTCCTGTATGGAGCAGGTGGTTGGATTTGATGTGACCTCCTGAGGTCCCGTCCAACCTTCGTTTTCTATGATCCTATGGTGTGTACATGAAAGGAAAGTGCTTAAGTTCGTTATTTGCCACTTCAGAGACTCAGGGATAAGCCCTGTGGACCCCAGAGACACTTCTGTGGGGAAAGGCAGGAACAGTAGCTTAGAGGTTTGCTGTTAGGGCATGGGTGTTTCTGGTGGCATGCCTTCCTCACCTGAACCCTCCATGAAGAGGTGACTTGGCACCGAGAGAGTGGGGTCCCTTCTGGAAATGAGCCGCTGTCAAAGCCAGCAGGTGTTTCCGAGTCTGTGGGGACATGTGGCAAGGAATATCCATCTGGGATATCCCATCCATGAGCAGGGCCTAGACCTCCTAACGAGGTGCAGATGAACTAGCATTTGTGAAAATACTGAAGTGCAATGAGATGCTAGATCCTGCCTCTGGGACTGCACTGGTCACCCACTTTGCCAATGCACATTTTATCTTATAGTAAAATCAAAGCCAGCCCCATGTTATCCAAGTGCTGGCATCAAGCCACAAAACGTGCTTGAGAAGATAGCCCCAGTCTCAGATGGGACTATGATCACAGATAAAGTAATGCATTAACTGCATGGTACCAAGACCTCAGGAGACCTCCTTTGTCCTGTCAACCTCCCGCATCTGAGAAAGTGGAGGTGAAGAGTCTTCTATAGATATCAAATGCTAGAGTATCTCATATCTTTCTATGCACCGTATTTCAAACCAATCATGGGCAGCAATTGGGTACCAATCGTGGGCAGATCAGACCAAAGGAAGCTGGGAAGTGCCTGTACAGAGCAGTATTGCCAATCCCAAGCATTCAAAAGCCATGGCACAAACTTAAAGAACAATAACATTTTTGTTAAAAAATACAACTTTTGCATCCTTCCTTTTTTCTGCCTGCTGAATTGTGATGTTTGTTCATCTGGTTGTTTAAGTATTTGATTAATATACTGCCCTCCCCAACAAAGGCTCATGGCAGCGGATAGGAAGCAAGCAAAATGACTTCTTAAAAAAAAGAGAGCAAGCAAGAGAACAAAACAAGGGAAACAAACCAACCTATAAAGGCAAGCAAAATATTAAAATGAAATACAAATCAGAAACCCCCTAAATAATACCTCATCTTAGCACTGCTTGCTAAACAACTGCCCAAATAGAAAGATCTTGCAATGCTTCTGGAAGATGTCCAACCTGGGGCTCTGGCAGGCCTCAAGGGGCAGAAAGTTACAGAAATGAGGAATAACCTCCCAGAAGAACCTCTGACGTGTTTTCGCCAAGTGAACCAGGCACCTTTCCCTGTTTTACAATTACTAATTGTAAGCATTTTCTCCACAATCTGCAACCCCCTTTAAAAAAATGCTCAGATTCTCGTGTCATCCGCTGAATGTCACAAAGGCTCTCGTCAGAGATGATAAAAACCTCAATTACTCTACTTGAAGTGTGGTACATTTTTAAATGTGGTATTGTACAAGAGAAAGATTATTTAGATGCAAAGTTCTCCAAGCTGCCCAAATGGCATTGATTATGATTTTGCACAAGTGTCTCGCACGCACACACATGCACACACTTACCTCTCACACACCTCCCAGACCAGTGAGAAAATGCATTGCCTATCAAATATATATATTCCCAGATCACAACATTTCCCGCAATGCAAATCTGGGTTCCCCTAGTTGAGATGAAAGTAAATGGAGAGAAAAAGGAAAAGAAGGAAATTCCACCCCAAACACCCCCACCCTCTGCTGCTGCATTGGAACTTGGCAAAACCAGACCCCCGTATTGACCGAGTGGCTCTGAATATTAAATACTCCACAGATGGTTCCTCACTAATGGATCCTAAAATGGAAATAAACCAGCAAGAAAGAAAAGGGAGCAGGATGAGTGGTATACATGATTAAAATAGGCTTCCTAAATACACCATTCCTCTGCGCTAAAGGGTTTTGCTCCTCCCAGCATATGCTCCATGAGAGGCCCAAGAGAAGAGCCGGCATCTCCCATGTAGACCAGCCAAGAATATTCTTATAGAAAGCCCCACTTCCAACTAGCAGGGACCCAGATTTTCCATTCACTGCAGAAAAAAAAGTGGATTTTCTCCTTTAAAGGCAAAAATGAGGATTCTGTCTTTTTCAGTAGAAAAATGCAGATGGGGCGGGGGGAACCACAGCCACAGTTGGATCTTCATCCCAGTGAACAAAGAGCGCAGGAGGAGCTCTTATTTTCTGTTATAAAAAACCCAAAATCAGACATCAAAATATATAAGTATTGATTGAGACACTGGTAGGCTTCCAAATTGCTTTAAAATTATAAATATATCAATGAAACTTTGTGTTCAACTGATGCACATGCACATGCTGTGGAGACATGTGGATTTTGGCATTTTTCATCATAGAATTGGGGATTTTGTATGAGAGAATTTGCAGTTTTTAAACAGAGAGAACCAGAAGCCCTGCTCATCAGTCACATCACATTGGGTTACTTAACTCAGCCAGTCATCCCTAACTGAAACAGGATGCTTGGTTGTACCCATGTGCTGCAGAACCTGTGTCCCCATCACCATGCACTGGTCTGAGTGCTGGATATCTACAGCTTTCAACCTCTGCCTCAGAAACAGAAAGCAATTCAAGCTAAACCAAAAGAATTAATTTCTAGGGTGAAGAAAGCATCCACACGAAGGTTTGCCCTGTGCTAGCCAAACAGGTGAAGATGAAACAGGTGGAACCTTTTCATGCAGGAAAAAAGACCCTGGCACATAGCAAAATTCTCCCAAAGGGATATGTCAGGTACAGAAAAGCTCAACCTGAGAAGTCCAGACCCATATCAACATCCAAACTATCCAAATATCAAATATCAGAGACTGAAGCACTCACAGACCCCATTCCCTCAGTCTAGTCTCCTGGGCTGGGGACAGACTTTACATATAAACCGGTTTAAGTGAACAGAAACTGGTTTAAACCT